>NC_056748.1:133927387-134029887 GCF_019279795.1 Protopterus annectens | reverse complement strand
GATTAAACAAACCCATATTTTCCTAAAGCAACTATACTTTGAACTTCAGAAGAATACAGTAGAGGAAAGACAATAACGTATAACAACAAGATGAAAATGAGAAGTGAGGACAGAAATGGAGGGGGAAGCGAAGGTTTCATTAAGCGAAAAATCACAAGGTATTTTTAAGGGGAAGAAATAAAAACAAAGGAAAGTTTATGATGAAATGCAAACCACTGCACAAAATGAGATAAAATACAAACAGATACACGAGATACACATTATGAAAAGGTCATACATACAGGTATATGTATAAAGACAAAATAACAAAAGGAGGCCACAGAAAAAGGTGAGATGAAACGAACTGTATAAATGGTAAAATGCAGGCTACAAAACAGGTAGCTGTACAAGTACAGGATACAATTTGCACCATTAGATTATTCAGTGCGCATAATATAACTACCTTTACAAACAGCATCTGCACAGCTGCGTCTGACAGATAACACTATTGGATATACAGTATATGAGAATATCCTTGTGCTGAACTGTATGCATTTCCTGTACTTAATGCATATTTACATCTGCAAATTATCTGTCATAAACAAGGAAGCTGAGGAACAAAAAAAAACTTAGAACGTACAGACCCTATAGTTACATAATAATATAAAAATCCAATAAAGAAGAAAATCAAAAAGTGGCTTTGTAACGTTTACCAGTGCTACTACACTCAATAAAGCCAACACATTCATAGTTAAGAAGTAATATTCTTTACATAAAAAAAGAGACAAAAAGGTGTTTCCTATCTTCTTCTGACATGGTATAGTTTAAATGGCATTGTGGAAGTCAACCTACACTTCAGTTCTAAGCAAACTATAAGCCATCTCCTGAAAAGAACACTGTACTGTGGTCTGTGCAATTATTTCACAAATAACCGAGTGAAGAAACTACTCGAAAACACCTAAGTTCCTGAAATTCTTTGGTATAATTTGAGACTCTCGTTCTATGATAGGGATGAGGCATCCAATTTACTGCACAGAAGTGTCTGTCACAACATCACGTTACTGTGTACAGTTAGCTGGTAGTGTCAGGGTGACTTTGACAAGTGTTGCTGCATCATTAGGAAAGAATGACTGTCATCTTTTAAAGTGCATAAAGTGAGCACACACTACTTTTACTCACTATGTGACAAGTCCCCTATCTACCGAACAGCAGACGATGTGTAAACCTGTTTCACTGACTGTACACTGTTTAAGCCAGTGTACAGCAGTTACATCACCAGAGTATCTTATGAAGCTGAATGGTTCTCCCCAAAACTTTACTAACAGTAGCTGCAAAATTTCTTAAGAACTGCATTCAAGAACACACTCAACAGAAGCAGAGAGTTGCAGTAATCATGCAAACAAAAGAAGACATTCCTTTTACTATTCTGCTTTTTCTTATATCATTCTTTTTCCAGCCATGCTTCCCCTGGCGCATTCTTTCCTCCCAGAAATAAGAATTAGAACATGTCAGGGGGGAGAGGCAAGATCCAGGGACAGTAGCTGTCATCCTGTTTTTTTTTCCCTACAATAAAAGCCCTCATCAGCTAGCTCAAGCATACCTCTGCATGCCCACAGTCTTTGTCTGGTATGCATGCACTCTTTAGCCAGGCTAATGTCCTTCAGTCTGCGCACTGGAGCACAGTGCTGCCACAGGGAGACCTCCTGCAGCAGAAAATCATCTGACACACTTTGCCCCAGGAATGGATGAGCCAGCCTGTAGCTTCCATGCATTCCTGTTCAGTTCCACGATTTCAGAGACTGTTGACTAAACCCAAGTCATACTGGGTGCACTTAGGGTTCCATTTACCTATGTTATATAGCTAGTGCTCCCTTCTTAACTAATTCAGCTTTCCTCAATGTACTCTATGTGCCAATCCTAACCGTCTAGGTGCATTACATCACTTAATGGCACCCAGGAGTCTTCTATCTTTTTTTTCCAAACACCTTTATTGAAGTATCACTTGTGACATACTTAAATTTACATTCACATAAAAGTAATCAAACTATATTAATATAAACATTATATTTCACATATATTGCCATATATCATATAACCTAAGCGATATTACATAAATCATTCAATTCTTGCTTTTTTTTAAACAAGAAACATCTTCATTAAACCATCACTTACAACATAGGCAATCATACATTTATATAAATGAAAATAAACCACACCAGCATAATCCTAGTCGCAAGCATTTTACATCACAAACCATAGTGACACACTTCCAGTTGCAAACATACATCACTTAAAATCTACCCAATCTTTTTCAGTCAAACATTACATAGCTCATTTAATTCCTGCTGACCTTCAGGCCTCATTCCTCCCCTGTATGTATAGTTCCCACAATTCCCATTTTCCCTATTTAATTTGCTCCTACCCTTTTTTAAAGGTCTGAATTCCAGTTGTTTTATCTCTGTTACTATATTCACTACTTCTAGTATAGTTGGTTTAGATTGTGATTTCCATTTCGTAGTAATTGCTATTTTTGGCAGCCACCATTATTAGACACAGCAATGCCTTATCATGTCTAGGCAATTCAGTCTCTGTATCATAGCTCAGAAAAAAAATATCTCCCTTGTCAGACCAATCTGCAACCTCCCAGCTACAGTTACAGCTTTGTTTAAAGGCTGTACAAGTAATGTAAGTATGGAAATTTGGGGTTGGAAGAAATATACATTCTTTTTAAAAGTCAATTTGCAGTAACCTCAAACATCAAGAATACCTTTATTTTTAATACTGAACAACCAAAACAGCTTAACTATTTTTTTTTCTGTACATTGTTTTCCTGCCAACTTGACATCATCACCTTCCTACTAATGGCTCCGTCTTTTCCATATGCACACCTGTGAGACAAATGCACCATTTGTAACCAAGGATTAAAGTCTTGTCACTTTGATGAATATTTTTTTTCTCACTTTCAAAGTTTAGGGAAGTCAATAAAGGAAGAGAGTATGTTCATTAAAACAATGCAGTTTACAAATTCTGGAATTAAATCTTCACACAGCTTACTTCTGACAGTAAAGGGATGACAAAAGTATCACCATTTCCTTTGAGCAGTGAAAGAAAATCAGAATGAACCTAAATCTTACAAGATCTGAATTTTCAACATGTAATACACTGCATGGACTAATTTTCTTTGGGGGGGTACGAGAAATAGTGGCAACAATTATCACTGTATGGTAGCAACATCAGGTCTGGATTTTAATAAATTCAATGCAGTTGTTGTTGTTTGTCTTTCGGCTTTTTCCCGGTAAGTGGTCGCCACAGCGGAACTCCGGTCCACTAATGATTAGCAGTAGGTTTTTAGGAAACGCCGAGGTGCCAGCTCGACGCCCAACCTTCAACGAAGGCACTCCCATCTACACACGCATGTCTTTTCGAACGCTACCCAACCGCGGGGAGGACATGCAGACTCCAAACAGAAGGCACTCCCAAGCCAAGCCGAGAATCGAACGGGAGAGCTATCACAAATATAAATATGTGTACAAAGACAATTACAAACTCACCAATCCATCAAGAGTAATATGCAAATAATCAACAACCTGAAAAACTCGACAGGTTTCAGCACAATGACACAAAAGGGTGCAGTGACTCACAGGTCTTTAATAATGCAGTCTAACCAACAAGGTATACTCTTATCACATGCATATATGTTTCAGCAGTGTTTTAACCCATCAGCAAAACATACGTGAACATGATTTATGCTTTTATACATTTGTATTTCAAGAATTCTCTGTCTTACTGACCTAACAAGGGACAGGATCCCAAGAAAGGATGGAAGAAGAAAGCAATACTTCGCAAGGAGATGCAAACGGGATCTAGCAAAAAAGACCCTTGCAAGACAAAGAAAAAATAAACTGACAAATTATATATGCTTTTCTTTAAAAAAGTATATTATAAAAAACATATATTTAATTCAAAAACCTTGTACTTAGTGACTCTGTATATTTATGGCACACTGCTAAGTAAACTGGCCAGTGAAGATTCAGAAACTTTATATGCATTCAGCATTCCAAGCTTGTGATAAAGTACAAGCCCTCTTCAATAGTAAACTGGACTGCACTCTAAGTGTGTTGTAACCAAAAAAAAAAAAAAAGGGCGAGGGCAGTACTGACTCGCACCTGCAAATTAGTATTAGATGCTGATAACATGAGTGCACCGTAACTAAACCTTGCACAATACACATTAAGTAACTGTTATGTAACTGTCTTGTGAAGTTACTGCTGCTTTGAAGAGTACTATACACCTTTCCTGACATCACAGTGACATCAGATTTTTGGGAAAAGCATAAAGATCATGGAAGGCAAGCTGTGCTAAACAGCCACACAACTTCATACCTTTTATGAGCTGCTTAACTGAGCATTCACGAGTGCTCCATTTGGAGTCTGCTATATAACTTACACTTAAAGACAGTTATCGCAGCTTTAGAAAGCCATCAGTGCCATAGGTGATTTGTTAGTGGGCACCTACAAATTTTTACTCTGCTCAGATATGTGGTTATTGCTACTTTAGATTTATAACTTTTAGAAACCTACTTTAATACAGACTGTAGTACTTCTATTTACTGTAAAATCTCTTTTAATACTACTCTATCTTTGAATCAAGGATTCAACTGATACTGAGGATATATGAGGGATCACAGGTGAAAATTAAAGTGTGTGTGTGGGGTTCTTCTCTGATAAATTCACTTTGAATAGAGGAACCAGGCAGGGGTGTCCTCTTTCCCCTTTGTTATTTGTGTCACATTTAAAAACACTGGCAAAGAAAAGAAGGGACTCATAAATTCAAGGGTATAATTGGTAAAGTGCTCAGGAAAAGTTGGCGTTATTTGCAGATGATAAAACAAAGGCAATAGCTGTAACCTATGTACCCACACACAGCAATACCCACATTTATGAGGACATGACAAAATGAAGTACTTATGAGTATGGATTAAAAAGGATTCTGTTATGGCAAGCTAAGGACACGAGGTTAGAGACTAAACAAAAGATAATACAAAAATTGAAAAACTTGAAGGTCTGTTTTATGGGTATAGGTAGCAAGAGACAGTAAGTGAAAATGCTTTTAGGCTCTTCAGTTTTATACGCCAGTCAGGTATATTTTTATCAATCAACAGGGAAATTATGGATAACAATTAATGAAGAGTTGAAGGATTTCACCTTGGAGGGGAAGAGGGCAAGACACAAGTGGGATGAGATGATCCTTCCAACAGAACAAGATGGTTTGGGATTACCTGATTTAAGGGGTATTTCAGAGCTACACAGTTAAGGCTGCTATACATAGCACAAGCAGAAAGCTATAAGTCAAAGTGGAAAAGGATGATGAATCAGGGGAAGCTCAAGAAATAAGGAGAGACTGGGATTTTGGATGCAGATCCTTAAGCAGAATAACAATAACCATACAGAATATTATACTGATGAAGTAGATGCTACAGTGGCACCCTAGGTGGCTGCCTAGTTGGCCAATGCCTAAGACTGGCTATGCTCTGCTTACACTTATCAAGGGTACTAGAACATGTTAAAGATTTGGGATGCAGGGCTAGGCTTAAAAAGGCCATTGTGGTCATTAGCCTAATTAATACACACCTATGAACCTATTCCAAGAACTAAGGCAACATGGGAATGGAGAAAGGAGAATCTGCTGATAGGGAAGAATGCAAGTAAGAGTACACAGAATAGGCAATAGGGGGCTAGAATTTGCTGTAGAAAACTGGCAAAGGAACCAATGGATTGGGAAAAAAATGATTAGAGAGGTAAACGTAATAGTATGGGAAGAGGCCAAGGATATATTTGGACTGCAGCCTAGAGACTGCCTTCTCTATCAAGGATTGATATCAGAGTATAGGCAAAGACAGAGGAATGGAGGATTCTAAGTGAAAGACCAGCAATTGTAAAGTTTTTGGCGGAATCTAGAACAGAAGTTGCTGTTAAAAAATGGATAATTAGTAGGGCATATAAAATAATGCATGATAACTATAAGAATCAATCAGAGGAAGTTAGAAAGGATTGGGAAGAAAGACTGGATAAGCAAATCACAAAAAAACAATGGGAGGATATATATATATGTATATATATATATATATATATATATATATATATATATATATATATATATATATATCTTCTTCTTCTTTCGGCTTTTCCCGGTTAGGGGTCGCCACAGCGGATCACCTGTCCACTCATGATTGGCAGTGGAGTTTTACAGTGTCAAGTTGCCAGCCCGGCGCCCAACCTTCCACAGAAGGCACACACACATGCACTCACACCTAGGGCCAATTTAGAGTGTCGCACAAAGTCCAACAATCAAGTCTTAAGAAAACCATATATATATTAGTAAATATATTTATTATATATTTTTACTCTGATGGTTTTGTTGGTTAGAGTGATAGGTGGGCTGAAGCATGTGACCTAATTCTATCTCCTATTTAAATATTCAATGAATGTAGTTAATTTGTACTGATGAAGGGTGTAGACCCGAAAGCTTTGCAATAAAGTGTTTGGTGTGTTACAGAGTTGTTGTTGGGCATTACTGAACAGTGACACCATTGTTATTTAGTTTGGAGATTTTATTTGGTGTATGCTGTTAGCACCATACTCAACAAGGAGAGCTTCAGCCAACCTGTGGTGGTCGTGGTCGTTATAGCTATGGAGGCAACTGGAAGAGAGTTGAATGGTTCTGTGAGAAAATTGCTGCAATTACAAGAAAATCCACTATTGAAGCTGACGTTTGAGGTAACTCCTACACAGATAAATGCAGACTGAAAAGTGGAGGAGTTTAAAGAGCATTTAATGTCATTAGAAAAGAAAGTGCAGACTTTTAAACAACTTCAGTGGCAAAGATTGAGTTTTCAGGCATACTTGGAGCTGGGTATTGTACCTAGAGGGCTAAGAATATTAAAAATGCCTTCTTATGCCAATATATATAATGAACTGTTAATGCAGTGGCAACAGCTAAATTTGAAATTGAGTGCTTATATGAGACTGATGAATACATTCTTTGAGCCTATTGAGAATAAACGTTTGGAAGAAATAGACTTGCTGGAGAATGATATAATCAGTATGCCTTGTTATAATGAACTATCTGACTTGTATCAAAATTTTTTGTCTCGAATTAATGCTCTGGATATGAAACTGCAACAGAGGAAAAAGAATAAATTGCAAAGAGACATTAATGACTTTAAGCATAACCATATCTTCTCGTGGCCAAAGAGCGAGAACGAGAATTATGTACTGCCTCATAAAAGCAGGGCACAAGCTATAAATAATAATAAGAAAACTAGCCCTTTGGATCAATTAGATACCTTCGAAGAACAAGGTGAATCGCAAAATTCAGCAATTAATCATAAGATTCCATCTAAGAGAAATATTTCTGTTATGCTTCCTACAAAGAACACTGACTGTGTATCTTTAATTAATAAAGAAAGTGGAGACACTGTACTGGCTTTTCCTGAAAGCGCGACTGATGTCAGGAAGGACGACGCAGTACCGGCTAAAGTGACGGAGAAAATGGCATCCAGTAGTGTGGATGGTACTAAAGATTCTGGTAAAAAGAATGTTCAAAGGGAAATTACGTCTTTTTCCCCTTTTCATTTAAAGCAGCCAGAAAAGGTTACAATACAACTGTCGCAAAAGAACTTCCAACTACAGCAGCAGCAGCAACAACCTGGTGTGGTCGGAAAGAGAAAGAACAACAGTCCGGTTGTTCACAACAAAATAACCAGGCGGCTGTAAGAATGATAAGAGGTACTGTAAACTTATCTAAAATAAAGCTAACTGAGGCGCAGATATTGATCTTAAGTAAGGGATTGAAATTTATCCCTAATACAGTGGATAATGTAATTCAAGCTATAACAGACTTGAAACTGTTTTTACGACAAGTCAGCCTTAAACTTATTTTTAATGTGTAGGAAATTAAGTGTTTTTTCACCAGTGTTATGCCCTATCCTAATAGCTTAATCAAATGTTGTTGAACATGAGCTACGTTTGTATTATAGGAAAAATGAAAATAAGCGGTTATATAATATAACATATCCTGAGCATTTGGCGCTAAGAGAATTGCAAGCTTGTGATAGTACAGTCATAAAACAAGCTGATAAAGGGGGAGGGGTTGTTATAATGGAGAAAGATGTGTATTTTGCAAACTTTAAGGAAATGCTTAATGAAGATGGTATTTTTAAAAAAAGTATCCTTTATTGAGGTGCAAAAACTGATAGCTGAGGTCAATATGACAATTTATGAGTTACAACTTAGTGATGATTTAAGTATTGAGTTATTTAATTATTTGAGTGTACCATGTCCAAGAATCCCTCAGATTTATGGTATCCCTAAAATACATAAAGATTTTACCAACCCACCACTGAGACCTATAGTCTCAGGAGGTGGATGGGTAACGGAACCTATTTCTAAGTATTTACAAAATGTATTAGGAAAATATATGGAAAAGTGTTCTACAGTATTGAGGGATGCTAATGATTTTTTAAATAATTTGTATAACTGGCAACAGCGTTGTGAACCTAAAGGATATGTTATGGCATCTCTTGATATTACTTCATTATTTACTGTTATACCTAATATTTATGGTGTTAATGCTATTCGTAATTTCTTAAATGATGAAGTAAAAATGCATGGAAGGGAAATTGAAAATATTTGTGTGCTTCTTGAAGCAGTATTGACACATAATGTTTTTATTTTTGATGGGGAACCGTATTTGCAGCTTACTGGTGTAGCGATGGGTACTCCCATCGCTAACACGTATGCAAATTTGGTTCTATATGAGTGGGAGAAAAGTGTGATATTAACTAAGGTAAACCAACTAAATGAAAAGGTGTTGTTCTATAAGAGATTTGTGGACGATTGCTTTTTGATTTGGGATGGTTCATTTATGGAATTAGATGATTATGTGCAATATCTAAATGTGTCCACTGAAATCCCAAAATGGAGGCATCAAATCATGATATAAATTATTTAGATGTACATTTATTTAAGAATGGAGATAGATTAGAGTCTATGGTGTATAGGAAGGAAGTGGATGCCTTGAGGGATAGCATGCATGCCCCACATACCTTCAAAGGAATAGTGAAGGCACAGTTAATAAGAATGAGTAAATTAAATACGGTTGAGAGTATTTTTATAGAACAGGCTAGAAGTATGTCTCAAGAATTTCAGAAAAGTGGTTACTCAAGATGAGTTGTAGAGATGGCTTATGAAGAGGTGCTAAAAGAAAGGGGAGATAAGTATAAACCAATTTTGACGGGGGGATTGAGGAAGAGTGAAAGAGATATGCATAAGGATGGTAAAATAGTTAGATATCGCACTACATACAATTTAAACACACATAATGTATGTAAAATAATAGAAAAAAATTGGCCTATTCTATTGGCTATGCCTGAGGTAAGATCTATAGTGGGAGACAGGCCAAGTTATGCATATAGAAATTCGGAAACATTAAAACAAAAACTTTGCTATAAGGATTTTAAAATAAAAACTAAAAATGTGGGGAGGGGAAATAGGAACAAGGAAATGCTATAATTGTTCCTTTTGTAATGATTTATATGAGGGTGACGGTTTATTTATGCACCCCATAAATGGAGATGTTTTTGTTCCAAAAGCTCTGACAACTTGCAATGAAACACAAGTGGTATATTTGGCTACTTGTACATCATGTGTATCATTTTATGTGGGTAAAACCACTAGGAAGTTGAAAGAGAGGATTGTAGAACATAAATCAGATATAAGAAGGAAAATAGTAACAAACGCGTTAAGTAAGCATATTATGGATAAGGGTGAAGAACATAAGTTTAAGTTTAGAGTATTAAATGTAGTAGAAATGAGTATAAGGAAAGGTGATATGAATAATCTGCTGGAGCTAAAAGAGTTTGAATGGATTATTAGGTTACAGGCTGATGTGAGTCCTGGTCTAAATAATGCTGTTAGTTTAAAACCAGTATTAATGAAAAAGCGAAGAGAAAAATTATAAGCTTGTTATGGAAGTATATATATATATATATATATATATATATATATATATATATATGTGTGTGTGTGTGTGTGTGTGTGTGTGTGTGTGTGTGTGTGTGTGTGTGTGTGTGTGTGTGTGTATATATATATGTATATATATATATATATATATATATATATATATATATATATATATATATATATATGTATTTTAAACAAATATGCTGTTTTAGAAAAGTGAAGAATATATTCATATGGTTTTATGTATTTGTAATACTCTTGTTTTTTATATATTAGTAAATATATTTATTATATATTTTTACTCTGATGGTTTTCTTAAGACTTGATTGTTTGTTAGAGTGATAGGTGGGCTGAAGCATGTGACCTAATTGTATCTCCTATTTAAATATTGAATGAATGTAGTTAATTTGTACTGATGAAGGGTGTAGACCCGAAAGCTTTGCAATAAAGTGTTTGGTGTGTTACAGAGTTGTTTTTGACATTTACCCACGACATTGGCATAGATAGTATTTCCTATTTAGATGTTTTACTATCGAAAAATTCTGTACAAGGTAACATTAAGGCCAATATTATTAGGAAGGAAACATATTCAAATAAATTTTTGCATTTTACTAGTAACCATCCTCAGCATGTCAAAAAGGCAGTCATCAAAGGGCAAATGGTCCGTGCAGCCCGAATGGTATCAGAATTTGATGACTTTGTGAATGAATGTCATTATATTATGACTATGTTTTAAACAGAGATTATCCGACACAATTTGTCAATAATATTTTTCTTGAGGTATTGCATAAGAGAAATACGGGTTTTTATAAGCCATTATTAGGAAATAGCAATACAATTGACACATAGGTGGTTTATGTTGAAGAATGTCCACATGAGACAACAATAGTTGGAGCAACTAATTCACATCCTAATTATGATAGTAATAATACACATATTTTTGGTAACACAGCTTTCATCACTACATACACACAAGATTCTGGGGACATAAAGTGTCTTAATAAATAAAAATTGGATATTTATAAAGGGTGATACATGTTTATCTGACATTTTGGGCATGCAACCTTCCTTTATTTTTAAAAGGGACCGTAATTTAAAAGATTGGTACAATGCATGCTCTAATACAAGGTATACAACAAATGGCACTATGAGAAAATGTAATATGTGTAGTCATTGTGCCTATATATTAGAAGGTGAGCAGATTTTCATAAAATGAATTCAGATTAAAGTAAAAGGTAAATATAACTGTAATACATCTGGTGTGGTGTATGCAGCGATTTGCTCATATTGTGCTGCCTATTATATAGGCAAAACAGACCATAAGTTAAGACAACGCATATATGAGCATGTTTATGAGATAAACAAAAAATCTCATAATAATGCATTGTATACACATTTAGCCGACAACCCCACACATAATTTCCTTTTTATTATACTAGAACAAGTATCACCACCTCCTAGGAAAGGTCCCTGGAAAACAATTTTGGAATCTAAGGAATATTGGTGGCAAGTTTTGTTAAATGCCACACAATTCCCTGGTCTCAATGACTCAACATCTATCACAAGTATTTTAAAGCTTAAGGCTTATAATAGATAGGCATAATAGTACGCTTATACATTTATTTATTCTATTTTATTTCATTTGTTTTAAGTTAACATATTTTGTATGTATGTATAAATATAGGAATGTGTATAGCTACAAGTGCATTTTAAGATTTTAGGATTCATTAATTGTTTTAGTTAATTGTTTAATTGGATTATTGGAGCAATAGCACAGCTATATAATGATTTTTTTGTCTTTGTAAATTTGTCTGATGAAGGCTGGTGTCTCAGCCGAAAGTGCTTACCATTAACACTTTTGTACTGACAAGTTCATTGTGGTCCGCTGGATTGCTATTGTGCTGCTGGTTTATAATCTCATAGTTTGTGTTCCTGTGTTTGGCATATTTATGATTGCCTTTCCAGACATCCAGGTTACACTTAAAAAGGGTCACAGAGCTATTCTGCTTTACCTCTAAGGGGAGTGTATTCCACAAAAGAGTTACTGTTTGTGAAAGATAACTATCCTGCCAACAGGTCCTATTTATTTTTTGGTAGTACCTTAGGTCTCATGAGTGGATCTTTAGGGTGGTAATAGTTTTGTGAATGTGCAGGAAGTTATAAGACAGGATCTTTCAAGGCTCTGTAAGCAAGGCAGAGATCTTCACTGAGCAGTGAGTGCAAAACAGAAAAAAAATGAGAGTGTTTTGAGACAGTGTAACTCAAGGAGGCCATGCCCTTGATTTGTTTGGTAAGAAAATTCTGTGGTATTTCAGGCTGGGTCACAAACCTAGCCAAGTATATACCAAAGGGGGAATTATACTCAATTATTGCTCTGATATAGGAGAAGAAGAGGGGAACAATGACTACCTTGAATCTACAAGCTATGCTGATTAGTCTGGTTATATAAAAATATTTCCTAACAACAGTGGTCACAAGGTGGTCAAAGGATAGTTCATTGTCAATGAAGGTACCCAAGTCCTAAATGATGAAGTTGAATGGGGGGGGGGGGTGTCACTTATGTGATAAAAACATTATGTGATAAAAACAGAAGTGTCCAAGTTTTCCAAAGGACACAAAGCTGAAATTTTTCTCATTAAGTGTGAAGTCATAGTCCAACCAACATTTGTTAGCATGGTTAGAGCCTCTTGGAGAATGTGCAAGTCATCTGGGTTCAATGGCAAACATCTTCAGCACAGGCCTTTCTGTCTGCTTTAATGTCAGATAAACAGATGCTAAAAAAAAGTGGTTTCAGGACTGATTCCTGAAGGAGACTACTCATCAGTACTCTTGTAGTTGAGAATGTGCCTACAACACTAACAGACTGGGTTTTGCCAGTGATCCCATTTGCTATCACATGGGTGACATAGGGGGTTAAATTTAACTGGATTAGCTTATCAATAATGCCAGAGTGGAATACTTCTGAAGATTTTGGTCAAGTCCACGTATGCTGTGTGAACTAATTTACCAGATTATAATGCCTTAGTGACTTGCTGAAAAAAGTCCATCAGGTTTAAGAGGCAGTATCTGCCTTTAAGAAACCCAAAGTGGGTGGTATCCAGGGTTTGAAGACTGCCTATGTCCTTTTTATGAAGTCCATAATGATACACCACATTGCTTTACAGATAAGACTGGTGAGACAAATAGCTCTATAGTTGCCTGAGTCAGTCATGGGTCCCCCTTTCTGGTGTGCAGCAGTTCAAAGGTTCACAGTCAGCCAATAAGCATGCAGTACAGACCACCATTGATGAGCCTAGCCCAAATTACAAACTGCCCCAAAGCACTGTCTGGTTAAGTGACTTGTTGAAAGTAGGCAAATGAAGGTTGAGAGAATCAAACCTGTACCACAGGAAGCTGCTTGTTAACAGTTCAGAGCCTTAATCCTTTGTGCCAACTGCCAGAAATTCTCCATAATTCTGGCATGAGTCCAATGGAGAGGCTGAGACGGAACAGACATAATGAGGAGTCAGCCATGCAGGATTTGATGGGACAAGAAGACAACCTGGCCATACCTCTCAACCTCTTACATCAAGAAATCTGGACAAAGCCATAAATTAAAGTGGGACAAAGGCCCAAAAATAGGGACAATTTTTAAATATTACTCTTACAAACGTAGAAAGTTACCAAAGAATCATCATAATCCATTTGAACAGGACACCAGCAGAAAACTAGTAAATAAAATAAAATGTCCATTAGGCAGTGATTACACCACAAGCTCCACACATCGAACAAACGGGCAGCTGGATACCAAAAAGTCTTTATTCAACTAATTCCCAATTAAGCGCTTTCTTCCCCTGCATGACACTTCGGGGACATCATCCAAACCAAAAGAACACTCCCCTATCTTTTGGTCAACCCTTTTTATACATCTAATAAATAATAACTCAATTACCCAATTACTTAATTAATACATCGAGTGCTTCTTTAGTAAGAAGCACAACATGTTTGAAACCATAAAAAATACATTTACATTGTGAATAAAACATAAGTAGAAATACATAGTATAGATAAATCATAAAGTTAAAGCCTTTTTCCTTAAAACAGGTACCAGGGAAATAAAATCATTTAAGCCTGGTACTTCCAAGGCATTTAACTTAATAATCTAATAAAATTCTCTAAGATCAACCTGAAGTTCCCACCAACCACCTCTAAAATTGTGTGGTACAACTTCCAGAATCCCAAATTTAAATACTCTGTCCCCCTGGCATTCTAATGAGTGCCTATAAAGGGAATAATTAGTGTTCTTAATAATAGCATGTAAATGCTCATAAATTCGGGTCTTAAAACTCCTGACCATTTTAACAACATAAAAGTGTACAATATTTAAATTTGGGATTCTGGACGATGTGCCACACAATTTTAGAGGTGGTTGGTGGGAACTTCAGGTTGATCTTAGAGAATTTTATTAATTTTTTATTAAGTTAAATGCCTTGAAAGTACCAGGCTTAATTGATTTGATTTCCCTGGTACCTGTTTAAGGAAAAAGGCTTTAACTTTATGATTTATCTATGCTATGTATTTCTACTTATGTTTTTATTCATGGTTTTATGTACAATGTAAATGTATTTTTATGGTTTCAAACATGTTGTGCTTCTTACTAAAGAAGCACTTGATGTATTAATTAAGTAATTGGGTAATTGAAATATTGTTTATTGGAAGTATAAAAAAGGGTTGACCAAAAGATAGGGGAATGTTCTTTAGGTTCTGATGATGTCCCCAAATTGTCATGCAGGGGCAGAAAGCACTTAACTGGGAGTTACTTGAATAAAGACTTTTTGGTATCCAGCTGCCTGGTTTGTTCGATGTGTGGAGCGTATGGTGTAATCACTGCCTAATGAAACTTAGAAAGTTGATAGAATAACAGGTTTTACATTAGCATGAACTTTCTGAATGGTATGAAGTCTGAAACTGAAATGTTGGTCATTATTTTCTTAATTTCAAACTTTAATGATTTGCCACTAATCTGCCCAAAAACCACAGTTTTATGAAAAATGGATGAAAAATATGAGGCAAAAAATGGACATTCTGCGAAATTCTGTACAGTTGAAGGGTGCGAACCTGGCACAATGTAAATGCTTTTAGCCTTGAAGAGAGTGCTTAGGACTTGCTCAGAGGTAATATGGTGGCTTCATAGGCATGGTAACATGCTGTAATTTGGGTGTGGGGGAAAAAATCTTGAGCTTAATTTGTACACTAATATGTTGGCAATCTCCTTAGAGGTCAAGTATATGACGTTACTTTGTACTAACTCCGAGCATTGCTGGTTATTATTTCTTAGGTTCCTGACATTGCTGAAGAAGGAATTATGGTTATCCTTACCATGCGTGGTGGTTCACAATTCATGCCTGCTTTTGGAAGATCTGATTATGTTTCTGTGTTTTTTGTTGATTACTCTGAGCTCTTCTCTACCTGATAGGGTGTTAAGTCTGTTTTCACGAGCCAGGAATTTCTTCCTCTTCCTGTACAGTTTGTTTATACTGAGGTTCCACCAAATTGGTTTGTTCTTAAATTTAGTACTATATTTATGTGTTATGAGAACCAAGGCCTTAGTGTTAGCATGGAGGTTGGTGCAGAATTTATCGTGAAAATTGCTGTGGGCAAAAGCATGATCATCTGGTGAGGAAGGTGTTTGAATTTCATCACATAGTCACTTTGCAGCAGTAGATTTGCCCTGCAGTAATCTGTGAAGATGAAAGAATTTTGAGGTAAATCAGGTCTCATACTTAAATTAACTAGAGCACAATGGTCACACTTAACCGAACATGGGGGGGCTATATTTGTGAGAACCAGGTCAAATATTTTTGAGCATCTTGTTGGTATTTAGGCTGCTTGGTCCAAGAAGTTGACATTAATGAAATTCAGGAATCTCTTGAACATATTTGTTTGTGATAGTGTAGGTTCTTCAGTTAATGGAGCCAGCTAAAGCACAAAACTGTTTTCCTTGTGAACCTCTTTTTACTGTTTAGGGTCAACTCCCATTCCACACATATCACATTATTTTTCACAGACATTAGTGTGCAAATATGTATGCAGGTCTGGTATGTGATACGTAAAGCATTTTTGCACTGTATGTTTACGGAAACAGTTTATGTCATTCATCACAAACTCAGTTCAATAATACTACAGTAAAAGGTATGTGACAGGTCCCTATTCCGAGCCAACAATCAAGGGGACTCAATCCTCACCACTGACTCCTGTGAAAGACATTAACTAACAGCAAAGATGGATTCATACATTATTTCCAGATGCAGTTCCCTGCACCAAGCACAATTTCCCTTAACAGCAAACAAGAAGCACACGCCAGACCTGGGGCTGGACTCTCTCTCTCCAGACCCACACAAAACTCCAGACTGACCACTTTGGAGCTCTGTGTCCCTGTTCCCAGTAGCTGACATACACACACATTCTTGGATGTTTGAGTTTCACACACAAACATATACACACCTGGGAAAAACTGGCACAGATTTACTAGCTGTACCCCTTTCTGCCCAGACTCTGAGGCAGTCATGCGGCCACCAGTCAGCTACCCTAAGGATCTTACAAAGGGTACCCAATTATACTGTGTAAAATTGATACTAATACAAATGGAAGCATGACCAATGCAGCACAGCTTTCAGGAGCAGCCACAGTGTCACTAAAACAAGCACAAGTACGCTCAAGATGTTAAAAGTATTCTCTAAACGACCAGCCACAATGAAAGGTAATAAAATATTTAATGATAAATAATAAAACAAAAACCTGTAGAATACTGAATACAATAAACAACAGAGCTTCAACCACAGAGATATAAAAAATAATACAGTTGGATAGTTACTCACAGATGCAGAAAACAACACTAAACTATTCGCAATAAATGTCCCTGACTAACTAAAGAATTACTGTTCCCTGACTTCTTACTAAACCAAGGCAAGCTGATGTGTGCCGAGCATCTTACCACAGCAAAAACCAAATGATGTCTCTCTCTGTCTGTTGTATGTGTGAGACATATATCCTGTCTGAAATCTTTCCTGTCAGGTTCTAATGTGCTGCTGCGAGAGTTCCAAAGAAACCAGATGCTGGATAGAGGATGACACCACCTCTAGTCCCCTGACTCTGGTACAATACACACACAGAGCTTTGCTAAGACCTGTGGCAGCATCTGAAAGTTATAACATGATTTCAAAATTTTTACCCTTCCAGGGTTCTTTGATAAACATACACATTTGATCAGTTACAACACAACCTAATATACATGCATACATTATTTCTGTCCAGCAGGACCTACTGTTGATGCATTTTTAACACAGGTAACTTTAGAAATATATTTTTTAACCCAAACATCTGTACAAATCAGTCTGATAGTCAAATGACATAAATTCTTTACAAAACTCCAACTAGTTATGCTGGCATATGTACACATGTACTGCCCTACTCTCCCTGGCACAGACAGCACTACCTTATAACATTACATCTCTCAACCCCATTTGAAAAACTCAAGCTAGTTTTTCAAGTGACCCTGGAAAAACACTGCTCAAGAGAAATAGGCCTGTCTGGGAACACCTTAACCTATACCCTGTCTTGACAGCCCATCTGCATAGGCATTGCTAACCCCACTACAGTGCTGCAATGTCATGTCATACGCCTGAAACCCTAGGCTCCACATTGATAACTTGGCATTTTTCTGGCTGGCTCAATGTAGCCGTGTTAAGGGATTGTGGTCTGTAACCACAGTGAACTTCCTTCCATACAGATAGGCCTTAGGTTTTTGCAGTGCCCATACTATGGCTAGACATTCTTTTTCTACAGCTGCATAACATTCCTCCTTGGGTTGGAATCTACAGCTGAGATGTACAACTGGGTGCACTTCTCCCTCTGAGGAAACCTGGCTGAGTACAGCCCTCACCCCACTGTTTGAAAAATCAACCTGTCATCCACTGCAAATACTCAGCACCACGGCCTCCCTGTCATGGTAAGGCTTCATCATGTTAACATGGTACAATTTGTGCCTCTGCCTCCTGCCTAGCAGGTTTACCATGTAGTTAACATCACTGACCTTCCTTACCACTTCAAAGGGTCTTTCCCAAGCTGCCTGCAGCTTACTGTATTTGACAGGAATGAGCACTATAACCTGCTGTCCCACAGCATACTCTGAACCTCAAGCATTCCTGTCACACCAGACCTTTTTCTGCTGTTGGGCCCCTGCCAGGTTCACCTGGCCAAGCCCATGAGCTCTCTTAAGGCTTTTCCTGAAGTTTAGGATATATGCCACAATAGAAGACTCCTTGTGGGCTTCACACATACCCTCTCTACTCATCACGATTGAAGTCTAAAGGCTCCCTCACCCTATGCCCATATAACAACTCAAAGGGTGAAAAACCTGTGGATTCCTGGGGTACCCCTCTGTATGCAAACAACAGATGGGGCAAATATTCATCCCACTCTCACTTAAACTGGTCTGCAAATGTCTTTTTAAAGTCTGAAGAAGCATTGTTAAAACGTGAAAGCGCTAACTATACTGCAGTTGAATAAAGTGTGTTATCGGCCGTGGTGAGCCTCATCTGTTTTTTTGGTTCTATGAGTATTTCTTCTGAAGAGGCTCTTTATCCAGGACTGTTTGTTTTACTTGCTATAATCCTCTGCTGAAATCCTTGCCTGCTTTCCCTGACTAAACTCATTTAGCAAAAAATAAATAAAACTGTTGTGAAAATAAAATTCTGCATGCTTACCTTGTGGCTGCTGCGAGTACACATACCTCAGTGACAACTGCCCCTCACCTACTGAAGTTCAATTAATATCCCACCCAGCTGCTTTGGAGCTCTGTGTCCCTGTTCCCAGTAGCTGACACTCACATATTCTTGGATATTTGATTTTTACTCACATAAATACACATCTGGGAAAAGCTGGCACAGATTTACTAGCTGTGTACCTTTCTGCCCAAACTCTGAAGTAATCATGCAGCCACCAGTCAACAAACCTAAGGCCCTTACAAAGCATACCCAATTATACTGTGTAAAATTAATACTAATATAACTGGTAGGGTGGGTCCAAAGTAGCAAAGCTTTCATGAGTGGCCACATTGTCACTAAAACAAGCACAAGTACTCTCATGATGTTAACAGTATTCTCTAAAGGACCAGCCACAATGAAATGTATTAAACTATTTAATGATAAATAATAAAACAAAAACAGGAGAATACTGAATACAATAAACAACAGAGTTTCAGCCACAGAGATATAAAAATAATACAGGTGGATAGTTCTTCACAGATGCAGAAAACAATACTAAACTATTCTCACTAAATGTCCCCGACTAACTAAAGAATTACTGTTCCCCGACTACTTACTAAAGCAAGGCAAGCTGATGAGTGCCAAGTGTTTTACCGCAGCAAAAAACAGATGATGTCTCTCTTCATCTGTGTGGATGTGTAAGATACATATCATGTGATAAATCTTTCCTGTCAGGTTCCAAAGTGCTGCTGCAAGAGTTGCAAAGAAACCAGATGCTAGTTAGAGGATGACATCCCCTCTGGTCACCTTACTCTGGTACAATACACACACCAAGCTTTGCTAAAATCTGTGGCAGCATCTGAAAGCCATAACACAGTTTCAAACTTTCCACCCTTCCAGGGCTCTCTGATAAACATACACGTTTGATCAGTTACAACAATACAGCCTACTACAAATGCATACATTTTTTCTGTCCAGCAGGACCTACTGTTGATGCATTTTAACACAGGTAACTTTACACATATATTTTTAACTCAAACATCCATACAAAGAAAAGAAACACAAAAATTGACTGTAACACTGTAAAAGGTGGAAGTCCTTTGTGCCAACACACAAAGTAAATTTATTCCAGTAGGTAAAGTAACCAGCAATATAAAGAAACCCCAATAGTATGCAGTCCACGTACTGTCCGTATTAAAATATTAACTTGTAATTACTCACAGGCAAAGTAAAGTTCAAGTGAAAGTGTAAATAAAAAAACAGACCTGGGTTTCAGTTAGAAAAGTGGTGAAAGTAAGTCCGTTTGATCGTATGTGCACTTCAGTGAATTCCTATTCAGTATGCCGGCTCTGGTAGCGATATGGTTGCTGATCCAATCCTGTTAGCGTAAGCACACAAGAACTGGCAAGGAAAGTAAGTGCAAAAGTATAATCCAAGCGGTGGGGAAAGTTTCCCGTAGCAGAATGCAGTTAATAGTCACTGAGTACAGTCCAGCGAGCTGTCCGCCCAAAGCTGTAACTGTAGGCAGACTGACGAACCTAGTCCGCCCAAGTTTAGGCACAAAAAGCTGCAAAGTTCTCCACGAACCCAGTCCGGCTGAAATAACAATGAAGTGGGGCAGAATGAAGCCCAAAGAAATTGGGCGTTTTGTCTGAAGAAGTTCAGATACATATCTGAACGAAAAACGCGGGTCTGCGTTTAACATCATTGTGTTAGCTTGCTCCTGTGCCTTTTGGATTGAGAAAGCCAATTTCTTTGGGCTTCATTCTGCCCCACTTCATTGTTATTTCAGCCGGACTGGGTTCGTGGAGAACTTTGCAGCTTTTTGTGCCTAAACTTGGGCGGACTAGGTTCGTCAGTCTGCCTACAGTTACAGCTTTGGGCGGACAGCTCGCTGGACTGTACTCAATGACTATTAACTGCATTCTGCTACGGGAAACTTTCCCCACCGCTTGGATTATACTTTTGCACTTACTTTCCTTGCCAGCTCTTGTGTGCTTACGCTAACAGGATTGGATCAGCAACCATATCGCTACCAGAGCCGGCATCCTGAATAGGAATTTACTGAAGTGCACATACGATCAAACGGACTTACTTTCACCACTTTTCTAACTGAAACCCAGGTCTGTTTTTTTATTTACACTTTCACTTGAACTTTACTTTGCCTGTGAGTAATTACAAGTTAATATTTTAATACGGACAGTACGTGGACTGCATACTATTGGGGTTTCTTTATATTACTGGTTACTTTACCTACTGGAATAAATTTACTTTGTGTGTTGGCACAAAGGACTTCCACCTTTTACAGTGCTACAGTCAATTTTTGTGTTTCTTTACCAGTTTTATAAGTGTGCAATCCATACAAAGTAGTATGATAGTCAAATAACATAAAATTCTTTACAAAACTCCGGCTAGCTATGCTGGCATATGTACACATGTACTTCCCTACTCTCCTTGGCACAGATGGCACTATCTCATAACATCACAAGGTGCATCACACAAACCTAACCACCATGTATTCTAGTTATCCATTTTTTTATGTCAGAGTAGTAAATCCCCACTGATTTCAAAAGGCTACCTTAATTGTTTAAGTTTCCACTAAACAGGACTTTAGGTAGCTTGGATATGACTATACAAATGGACAGTGTCCTGACTGGAATTCTCCTGGAGTACCAAAGGTAAACAATGTTCCTTTTATAAAGTATCAGTTTATCTGAATGCATTTTAGTAGTTTATTGAGGTTTATGTTAGGCATAGTTAGTTTCATAGTCCAATTATGTTAGATTATTTTTAATTTCAAAAGAATGTATTTGTTTTTGCCAGAAATGCTGTTTTCTGACTGGATAGTTGTGGTTAATACTTTATCTTTTTATTTTACTTTAACTTCTTTTGAGCTAATGATATTTATTTTAACATTTGTTTACTGTTGAAGTCACAATGGGACAGAGCCCATTTTCAGTGGAAGCCCAGGGAGAAACTCTCCAGATGCATGTCTTTGGAATGTGGGAGGAAACCCATGTGAACGCAGGGAGAACATGCAGGCTCCATAAAGAAGGCACCCCAGCCAAGAATCAAACTGGAGAATCTCTTGCTGTGAGGTAGCAATGCTAACCACTGCACTGCCTAAGAAGAATTAATATCACACCATGAGTGCTGATTTGGGTGGAAACCATTGTTTTTGTGTGTGTGTGTGTGTGTGTGTGTGTACGTGCAGTGTCTATACCTCTTTTTTATATTGTAGTAAATGAAAAATGTGATTGGTGCTTCAATTCCTTTCATTTAGCACTTCCTTTCATTTAGCACTGTTTAATTATATTAAGTATAACTTTAAGTTTGGGGTTGTCTTATGTGGGCCAGGGTGTTTTGGGTAGTGTCATTGTCTCTTTTTCATGTACTCAGTGTTTACATTTATTATTTTTTTATTACTGTAATGAATGAGAAATACAGTCCCATGTTTCAACTAATTTCTTTCTATCTTCTTTAGCATTTTTAAATTAATCTAAAGATAGAGTTGGGTTTAGGGGTTGTTTTAGCTGGACTAGACTGCTTACTGGACATGTCAATATCTTGTTAGTGTGTGTGTGTAGTACATAAACTTTCAATTTAGTTTTTACTGAGTAGCATAAATATGATGGGTTTAGGAGATTTGTAATAGATATGATGATGCCCCGGGGATGTAGGTCACTGCTGATGATGTAGCAAAAATGTAGATCAGGTCTGCACAACTTCAAAAAATAGAAATGATGACACTCTTCTGAGTGAAACAGATGAGGGTTGCAAGAGTAGATATTCGGTGGGGGGGGGTTAATGAATTCATTTTTTTCAATTTAAAAGAAAAAAAATTAAATTATTACAGAAGGATTCAAGAAGGTACTGTGACATGTACAAGTGACAGTAACCTCCCAGTTCAGCAACCATCCTAATACTGTGCTGTACACTCCCCCACCATGACGAACAAGTGCAGCACTGCAAAGGGCTGTCCCTACGACCATGCTGAGTGTTTATGAGGTATTTCAGAGGGAGAGGAATATGCCAATTAGTCATGTGCTCTCTCCCCGGAAGCAGCTCCAGGAAAGCATCCATACAGCCAAGAAATTCAAGGTATCACTTGGCTGAGCAGATCAGCATAGCTGTTTCCTCCAAATCACAGTACTAAACATGGCCAAAAGGCTGTGTTCAACTACCTGCCATGAACATGGCGGAGGGAACCAGTAGACCATAATAGCACAAACAGCATACAGGGAAATGAGGGTAGGGAAGATGCACTAGACTAAAAGGGACTGCTTTTAAAGCGCCATAATGACACCAATGACAGTATGGAGATCAGGGGGTGGGAGGATGCATTAGATCAAAAGGGAACATGGTCAACATGTCGTAATGCACCAACAGTAGTACAGGTATCGAGGATGGGGATACACATAGCTGCACTAATAGCAGTGTGAAGATGGGGGGGGGCTACACTAGTCACCAGGGCATAACAAATAAGTGGCATAATGGCAGTTCAACTACTATTAGAAAGGGAGGAAAATAGGAGGGCAGACAGGTTAAGGACAGGTATGATGACTATGGTGTGTGTGTTCATGTTGTGTGTACTTGTGCATGTGGGGGAGAATGCCATTGCATACATGAATAGCTGTTAAGTACCACACCACACGGATTAGCAATGAATTGTACAGCTTGGTAGTAAATAGGATTCAGAAACATGCAAATTAGCCAATAATAAGGTCTTGCCTAGTCGTGGCTAAAATGTCTCTGAATAACAAATGAGCACATCGTGGGGGAAGGGCCTGTATAGCTCATGTTAGGCACTTCAATGAATTCCCACTTAGGTTTTATTTTTCAGTTACTGAAATATTTTCAACTACACAATATGTTTTCTTTCTCCTTTCAGTTTTTAAACAAGAGTTTTGCTAAGTTTGTAAACTAATGAAAATAGAACTGAAGTATCATGTGAAAGTACTGACCTCCAAATGTGGAATACAGAGGTATGTTTCATGGTTCCATGACTGAAAAAAAAATACTTTTGTGAAACTTTGGTGTGTCAACCTTATTTACCCAGCTGCTGATTTTAAGCCCCTGAAGTGTTACATGTTCCAAATAAAAAAAACATGCATACAATCAGGTTCTTCTGTACTGATCTTTTATTGACTTCATCTTTAGCAGTTTTTAATCACTTTAACTGATATATAAAGCAATGCCTCCAAACCAGAAGCAGAGATATTTAACATTTCTTCCAGATAAACAAATATGCTCCATGAGCATTTCTTAGAAAAATAAAACTCCTCCATTCCCCATTGAAAGGAAGGAAAAATGTTTCAGCTCTATTCAACAATGAAAAGATGCTCTCATTGATTATGCACATCTCTCCTTCCACCCTTTACCACAAAATGTATTGCCTTCCGTTTCTGACCTTCTCTATCCAATCACTGTTAAAACCCTCTTTCTGTCTGCTGCCTCCTTTGTTCCCACCCCAACTCTCTCTCTCAGCCCACCTTTCCACTTCTCTTTTACCCCCTACTTTTACTACACCTCTAATCATCTGTTTAGTTTAGCCCTTCTTCCTTTCCCTGATTTCCCTGCCCTTCCAGCACCTTACAATCTCCCTCTTCAACCATCCTGCATCCAGCAACCAGTGTCTTCGTTCCTCCTCTTTTCCATGTCTTTCTTCCCAATTCACTTCCTTCAAACAAACACATCAACCATTACCCTCTACTTCCTGACCCCCACTCTTCTGCTGCTTTATCCCAACATCTTTACAAAACCTCTACATTAGTTATCCATAAGTTCATAGGTTCGTACTAGGCTATCTGCCCTAGGGCATTTATAAGCCTAGCCAGAGTGCGTGTGTGGCTTTCGCCAACCCTTGGGATGAGAATACTACACCCATTTAGGGTTTAGTTTACTGTGCCTCTGTCTAGTAGTGACACAGAGATGACCCCCGGGGTAAACCTACGATCTCCCATCCACTCGTCAAGATTTCTCTTGAAGAGAGTTAGTGAGGGGCTCTGCCTAACATGGACTGGGATTCTGTTCCAGAGTGTAGGGAGCCTCTGGGTTATGAATCTGTCCCTCCAGCACATCCTATTTATTTCTGTGTTGAGGTTCAAATCTCTTGCTCTCGTGGCTCTGATGGATTTGGATTTTCTGAGGTGGAGCATGTCCATTAATTATGGATTGGAGATGGCCTTGTACGTCAGGCATAGATCACCTCTGAGTAGGCGGTAAGTGACTGAATAGAGCTGGAGTTTCTTCAGCCGGGCAGCATATGACATATGTTTGAGACCCTTTATCCTCTTGGTGAGGAACTTTTGGGGTCTTTCCAACTGCTGCAGGTGTCGGGTAAGATACATCTCAAATGGGGCATTGTACTCAATCATGGGCCTGATATGGGGCATTGTACTCAATCATGGGCCTGATAAGAGAAGAGTACAAGGGCACAATGACCTCTCTTGATCTAGATGTGAATCCCTTCATGATAAGGTGGGCAATATAGAAGGTCGTCCTAACCACCTTGGCAATGTGATGTCAAATGAGAGGTTACTGTCAACTTGGGTCCCTAGGTCCCTGATTACCTCTTCCGTACTTAATGGATTACCACCTATGTGGTAATTTGTGGGTACCTTGTTTTTCCCAAAGGGTATGACTATACATTTTTTGGCGTTCAGTTTAAGGCCATGGCTCTGGCACCAATTATCCGTTTCTATGAGGCCTCTCTGAAGGATGCTTGTGTCCGCTGGAGTATCAATTATGGCGCCCAGTTTGCAGTCATCTGCGAACTTTGTCAGCCACAATCCTCCTATGTTTGCTTGCACCTCGGAAAAATAAATGCCGAACAAGAGGGGTCCCAGGACTGAGCCCTGTGGGACATGGCTTGTGACAGGCTTAGAGTCTGACATGGCTCCAGCAATTCTGACCTTGTGGGTTCTGTCCTTGAGCCAGTTTGCAACCCATCTTGTGACATATGGGTTTACATTTAAGCTGGTGAGTTTGTCTATGATGCCCGAGTGGGGTATTGTGTCGAAGGCTTTTGCAAGGTCAAGGTAGGCTGTGTGAACTGCCTTACCCTCATCAATGGCCTTAGTGACTGTTTCAAAAAAGTCGACCAAGTTCAAAAGGCAGGATCTGCCCTTGACAAAGCCAAACTGGGTAGGATCCAATGTCTGTAGGTCCCCAATGTCTTTGTTTAGGAGTTCCATAATGATCCTTTCCATAGCTTTGCAGACCAGGCTCGTAAGCTTATGGGGCGGTAATTTCCAGGGTCCGTAGAAGCACCGCCTTTGTGGAATGGGACCACTGTTGCTGTACTCCACTCTTTGGGTACATATCCTGTAGTAAGGCTAAGATTAAACAGCAGCCTTATGTGCGGGTTTAGTTCCTCTTGGAGTTCATGTAACACGCAGCCCGGGACACCGTCCGGTCCCATTGATGCTGTGTTTTTAGCTTTGGCGAGGGCGGCTCTCACCTGGGCGTCTGAGATGTTAGGGAGGCTACACTCTGCTGGGATAGATATTTCTCCTTTTGGGGGGGGGGCGGAGAAATTTGCACTGAACCTGTCTGCCAGAATGTTGGCAATGTCTGTGGGTTCAGTGTATTTTGTGTCATTTTGGACTAACTCTGAACATATCTGGGAGTTTCCACCCAGGTTTCTAACATAGCTAAAGAAGGCCTTGTGATTGTCTTTTGTGTCTTTTGCGATTTTTCTCTCAAAGTTGGCCTTGGATGATTTTATGAATGATCGTAGTTTTTTGCTAGTACTGATCAGAGATGCCTTCCCTTTTAGGGATTTTGCTCTGTCATATAGTAGCTTCCTCCTCCCGTTGTAAAGTTTGTTAATGGCTGGGGTCCACCAGACAAGGCACCTGCCTTTGGGGGAATGGGTCTTGGTTTTATTAGGGATTGCATGATCCATGCATTCTTGAAGGTGCCCGTAGAAGGCATTTATAAAGGATTCAGTGGTGTGGGTTGTGGTTTCCATTGGCCCATGGGCCTTGAAGGATACCACTTCAGTCTTAAGAAGTGTAAAGTCGGCTTTTGAGAAGTTCTTCACTGTGGTCTTTTGTGCAGGGGATGGGGGCGGGATGTGGATTTCCAGTGAGATTAATTTATGGTCTGATCTCACCAATGAGGGGTATACTTCCGGTGTGGAGCATTTTGTCCCCATGTTTGTGATGATCAGGTCTAGTATATTATCTCCTCTTGTGGGAGTGGTGACTAGTTGTTCCATCGCATTTGAGTTTATGAATTCTAGGAACCTTTGGGCTAGGGTGTTGGGGCTTGAGTAATGTTCCCAGTCTATGTTTGGGTAGTTGAAGTCTCCCAATATGATGGTATTTGGAGAGACATTCATACTCTCCAGTGTCTTCAGGAAGGCTGAGTGGGGTTCCTGAGTTTGAGAGGGTGGTCTGTAGCATGCTACAAACTGTAGGGCAGTTTTGCCTATGGTTAGTTGCACCTGGATGGTCTCCGATGCTTTGTGCATTGCCACTAACCTGGAGGTGTGGGTATCTTTGATGAATATGGATACTCCCCCTCCTTTTGTGGTTCGGTCTAAGTTTTGGGGCGGAAAGCATGATATGAGGTAAAACCTGGTAGTGCTGGGGTGCTCTCAGGAGCCTTGAACCAGGTTTCAGTCACTGCACAGACATCAATGTTCTCCATACTGAGGAGGGCTTCGAGAGCATGCATCTTGAGGTTTAGACTTCTGGCATTGAGCAGCATTACCCTTAGTTTTTTTCCACTTGTGTTTTCTAGGGAGGTGGGTTTGTCTTTTGAGCCTTGCCTAAAAAAGGCACTATGGGGGTGGCAAGAGCCTTGGCCAATATCCGGAAGCCCAGGGGTGACAGGTGCAAGCCATCCCTTGCGAAGCAGCGTGGCTTGTCAAGCATGTCATCCCAAGCAGACAGACATTGGATCCCCTTAGAATGACACCAGTAATTAAGCCAATTGTTAAAGCTGATCATTTTGTCTTTGTACTGTGGCATCATTCTTGGTGAGGGTAAGATGCTGCTCAGGGTCAGGGTCATACCGGCCTGGGCTACATAATCAGAGAGTTCCTCTATGTCTCTTTTCATGTAGTCCAGGGAGGTACGTCTCAGGTCATTCACACCGGCATGGACAATGACTGAGTCATATTTGTACTTGCTTTGGAGTGACCTGAGTGCTTGTGTTATGTGGCGGATTCTAGCGCCCGACAGGCAGCTTACTGTAACCTTTTCCTTGTTCAGTCTGGTGAGCGGGACGTCAGTGTGTCTGACTATGGAGTCACCTATTACAAGTGTATCTGGCATGTTGTTTGGCCTTAAGTGCTGTGACTGTTTAGCACACTGACTTTGTGAACTATGTGTTGCATGTGCTATGTCTTGAGGTAGTGGTCACTTGGGTGTCTGCTTTGGAGGCCTCTGTTGTTTTGGTAGATTTTTAATCAGAGCCTCCGAGTATGTTTTTGTGTGTTTATGTGTTTGGTTTGCAGTTGTGATAGGTCTATGTGAGACTGGGTTTGTGGTGTGCGTGGTTACCTTCTCCTCCTGACTGGTTTTGCCAGTACTGAGTTGAGAGAGCTCAGCCTCCAGTTTGGCTATATAGTTGCATCTCTCACATATATTTGTATTTGTTGGGAGGAGGAGAGGGTTGTCTGTGTACATGAGGCAATTGTAACATTGCCTCAAGATTCTAGATTCACCAGCTGAACAGGAGAGGACGCCAGCAACTGACCCTTCGACATGCTATAATAGTGTAAAGGATTGCTGTGTAACTGAGTCAGAAAGGACCTATAGGGAAATGGGTACTCAAGGGGATTTAGGTGAATGAAGTACTTTCTTTTTGTTTAAGAGTGCTTTACCTGTATAAAAATGCTTTAGGAGCAAGTGCTGGGCTTTTCAGATAGAGAATAGACTGTTTAGATTGCAAGTAGAGCAGTTCTAAGGGAAAAATTGAAGAGCAGACTTTGCGGAGCCAGAAATAGTTTAAACTTGATTAACCGGCACTGCCCGATGCTGCTCTATGAGCAACTTCGCGCAAACGCAGGCTTTATAGCAGGGGGTTGAAAAGAGCAAGGAATTGACCCAAAATGGCGAATAAACTACAAGTTGCTGGGCTGGAACCACTCCTCTAGGGACAAATAGGTTGCTCAGTGCTCCCCACTCCCACTGGTGAACAAAGAAGCTTCCTCTTATCCAAATAAGGATATGGATAGCACAGGAACTATGACAAAGCCCAGAGATCAGCAAAATCTGAAGACTGGACTATTCTAGTTCAGTAAGGCGGGAAAACAAGGATATATATTTTTTTTTCTTCAGTGACAGAAGAAAAAGATACAGTAACAAACAGTAAATGCTTAAAAACGGCTAGCGCACTTGAGTGTGTTAGCCTAACAGTTAAATTAAACAAAAACTAACTTTTAAAGTGCAAACAGTTTAGAAGCAACACAAATACAGTATAAACAATATGCAGAGCTGATTTCAAGGGTTTTTAGGCGAAATGCAGTCGAGATACAGTAGTCAAAAAGAAAGCCAGAAAAAATACTTATAAATCAAGGAAAGTCACTCTTTCACTCTCTGCTGCTTGTAGAACTCTGCAGGACACCACGAGGAGCTGTGCTGAGTCGTATACAAGCACAAAAGCGCGCAAAAGCAGGCTTTATAGCAGGGGGTTGAAAAGAGCTAGGAATTGACCCAAAATGGCCAATAAACTACAAGTTGCTGGGCTGCAACCACTCCTCTAGGGACAAATAGGTTGCTCAGTGCTCCCCACTCCCACTGGTGAGCAAAGAAGCTTCCTCTTATCCAAATAAGGATATGGATAGCACAGGAACTATGACAAAGCCCAGAAATCAGCAAAATCTGAAACTGGACTATTCTAGTTCAGTAAGGCGGGAAAACAAGGATAATTTTTTTTTTTTTTTTTTTTTTTTCAGTGACAGAAGAAAAAGATACAGTAACAAACAGTAAATGCTTAAAAACGGCTAGCGCACTTGAGTGTGTTAGCCTAACAGTTAAATTAAACAAAAACTAACTTTTAAAGTGCAAACAGTTTAGAAGCAACACAAATACAGTATAAACAATATGCAGAGCTGATTTCAAGGGTTTTTAGGCAAAATGCAGTCGAGATACAGTAGTCAAAAAGAAAGCCAGAAAAAAATACTTATAAATCAAGGAAAGTCACTCTTTCACTCTCTGCTGATTGTAGAACTCTGCAGGACACCACGAGGAGCTGTGCTGAGTCGTATACAAGCACAAAAGTGCGCAAAAGTGGGCTTTATAGCAGGGGGTTGAAAAGAGCTAGGAATTGACCCAAATTTCAAGGGTTTTTAGGCGAAATGCAGTCGAGATACAGTAGTCAAAAAGAAAGCCAGAAAAAAATACTTATAAATCATGGAAAGTCACTCTTTCACTCTCTGCTGCTTGTAGAACTCTGCAGGACACCACGAGGAGCTGTGCTGAGTCGTATACAAGCACAAAAGCGCGCAAAAGCGGGCTTTATAGCAGGGGTTGAAAAGAGCTAGGAATTGACCCAAAATGGCCAATAAACTACAAGTTGCTGGGCTGGAACCACTCCTCTAGGGACAAATAGGTTGCTCAGTGCTCCCCACTCCCACTGGTGAACAAAGAAGCTTCCTCTTATCCAAATACGGATATGGATAGCACAGGAACTATGACAAAGCCCAGAGATCAGCAAAATCTGAAGACTGAACTATTCTAGTTCAGTAAGGCGGGAAAACAAGGATATTTTTTTGTTTTTTTTTCTTTTTTTCAGAGACAGAAGAAAAAGATACAGTAACAAACAGTAAATGCTTTAAAACGGCTAGCGCACTTGAGTGTGTTAGCCTAACAGTTAAATTAAACAAAAACTAACTTTTAAAGTGCAAACAGTTTAGAAGCAACTTCTCTTTCTCTCTCTGCACATTTCTAGCATGCTAGCCATCAATGCAAAACCCATTTTTAAACATGGGGTTGGGGTATCACAACAGTGATAACCTCTTGAGCCAAGGTTTACACCACCTGGTGGCTAGCCCTGCTGCAGTACAACACACACTCACACACAGATTCATGCCTATGGCCAATTTAGTCTGTCCAGTCCAACTACTGCATGTCTTTGGAATGTGGGAGGAAACCACAGCATCTGGAGGAAACCCATGCAAACATAGGAAGGACATGCTGATTCCCACTTCCAGCAAGCTGTATCACTCACCTTTAGTGAAAAATGTTCCAGCTCTATTCAACATTGAAAAGATCCTCTCTTTCAAAATGCACACCTCTCCTTCCCCCTTTGTTATATCACTCTGTTATTCCTCCTCTTTCAACCTCCTAGGTGTCCTCTACTACATGTTAAGCAATATCAGATAGACATCATACATCAGCCAGCTAAACTTCTGCACACACTCCCTTCCAAAGCTTCACTTTTTGCTCATAATTCAGTTTCTCTTACACACTTCAGTCATAGTTTCTCTATCGTCTTAATTCCTTCCCCCATCCTGATTCTCTATAAATAATCACTGCTTTTATTCTACCCTTCTTATAGGTTCATAGGTTCATACTAGGCTATCTGCCCTGGGGCAATTATAAGCCTAGCCCGATTCTGTATGGCTTACGCCACCCCTTGATTTGAGTATACTGTGCCCTTTTTAAGGTTTAGTTTACTGTGCCTCTGTCTAATAGTGACACGGGAGTAATCCCTGGGACAAACCTACGATCCCCCATCCACCTATCGAGATTCTTCATGTAGAGATTCAGTGAGGTGCTCTGCCTCACATGAACTGGAATTCTATTCCAGAGCGAAGGGAGCCTCTGGGTTATGAACCTGTCCCTCCAGCAAGTTCTATTTATTTCTGTGCTGAGGTTCAAGTCCCTCGAGCGTGTGGCTCTAAGGGATTTAGATTTACTGAGGTGGAGCATGTCCATTAATTCTGGATTTGACATAGCTTTGTATGTCAGGCATAGATCGCCTCGAAGTAGGCGGTATGCAACTGAGTAGAGCTGGAGTTTTTTTAACCGAGCAGCATATGGCATCTGTTTGAGACCCTTGATCCTCTTGGTGAGATACTTTTGGGGTCTTTTTAATTGCTGCAGGTGTCGGGTAAGGTACATCCCAAAAGGGGCATTGTATTCTATGATGGGCCTGATGAGGGATGAATAAAGGGCCACGATTACCTCTCTTGATCTAAATGTGAAACCCTTCGTGATGAGGTGGGCTATGTAGAAGGTCTTTCTAACCACTTTGGCAATGTGGTTTTCAAAGGAGAGATTGCTATCAACTTGGGTCCCCAGGTCCCTAATAACTTTCTCTGTACTTAATGGGTTTCCGCCTATGTGGTAATTTGTGGGCACATTGTTTTGCCAAAGGGTATTGCTATACATTTTTTGGCATTTAGCTTTAAACCATGGCGCTGGCACCAGTTATCTGTCTCCGTGAGACCTTTTTGAAGGATGTTTGTGTCAGCTGGAGAGTTGATTATGGCCCAGTTGGCAGTCGTTTGCGAACTTGGTGAGCCATAGTCCTCCCACATTTGCCTGTACCTCGGAAAAGTATATACCGAACAAGAGTGGTCCCAGGACAGAACCCTGTGGGACGCCACTTGTGACCGGTTTCGAGTCTGACATGGCTCCAGCAACTCTCACTCTGTGGGTTCTGTCTTTGAGCCAGTTTGCACCCCATCTTGTGACATAGGGGTCTATATTTAAGCTGGATAGCTTATCTATGATGCCAGTGGGGTATTGTGTCAAATGCCTTTGCAAGGTCCAGATAGGCTGTGTGGACTACCTTCCCTTCATCTATGGCTTTGGTGACTGTTTCGAAGAAGTCAGCCAGGTTCAAAAGGCAGGATCTGCCCTTGACAAAGCCGAACTGGGTAGGATCTAGTGTCTGTAGGTCCCCAATGTCTTTGTTTATGAGCTCCATGATGATCCTCTCCATAGCCTTGCAGACTAAGCTAGTCAGGCTTATGGGGCGATAGTTTCCAGGGTCCATAGAGGCTCCACCTTTGTGGAGTGGGACCACTGTTGCTGTACGCCATTCTGTGGGCACATATCCTGTAGTGAGGCTGAGATTGTATAGCTGTTTTATTTGAGGGATTAGTTCCTCTTGGAGTTCATGTAGGACGCAACCTGGGACACCATCTGGTCCCATGGAAGCAGTGTTTTTGCTTTGGAGAGGCCAGCCTTCACCTGAGCATCAGAGATGTTTCTCCTCACATTCCTAATTTCTTTCCCCATCCTCTCCTTCTTACCCATGACCTCCCCTTCTCAGATTCTTATCCATTGTTCCATATAATTACCCTCACTTGGTATGGCATTCAATACTCTCCAAAACTTCAAAACTTCCATTTGCCACCCTGATTATACAAATCACAAATGTGTCTCACCCTTTTCTCCTCCCAATCCCTTAATCTCCCCTCATGACCTTCTATGACTACCCTATCCAGGATATTCCACAAATTTCTCATTTCCTTCCATCACTTTACTTTCCCAATAAATTTCCAGGCTACCCTTTCTGTCCCCCTATCCACATTGTCTAGTCATTACTCCAGCCATAACCAGTTCTCCTTCCTTTCACCTCTTCCATGTCAGAAGATCCAATACTTGCCATCTTATCCTATGGACAAGATTAGCTGCAACTGCATATTGCTTAAATCCAGCCAACATCATTCCTTGGCACCTCTGCCTAGCTTTAACCTACTTTTCCGAATCCTCACCAATCTCTCAATTCATCATACTAAATTTCACAGAACATACTTGATTTTGTCTCATATTTTGCCCTGTCCATTGTTATTTTTTTTATTTTCTAGCAATTCACTCAAAATTATAGTCAGTCAATAAGGCCAGCTATTAAGAGTTTCATACTTATTGTTGTTCAAATAATGCATAATGATGCAAAATGTTTTGTTCTATTTAAGCGTTTAAGTGAATTAAAGTAATATTTAAGACTTCTGCCTGGCAAACTTTCTGCAACTTTTCTAAATATATTGCTCATAGGCAAGTCACCACGTCTTAGCAAGGATAAAACCAAAGGCAAAAACAAAAGTCTCACTATCTTCACTGTACCCATAACGTACCTACTTTCCCCAATTATTTATCCAGCATGCTTTTTCTGTCTCAAGCAGATCTCCCCAGTTCTGTTCCTGAACCTCTCCTACAATCCTGTGTACTGTAACTTTAGCTACAACAGAAATGACTCTTCCTTCTCCTGTCCCTGTACTGGTGATCACCACTTTTTCTGACCAATTCCCCAAGTATGCCTTCTTTCCAAACTCCTCAAATATCCATCAAACATGTGGCAGCAACCACTTCACAGCCTCAATTAACATGCAGACATCATTAAAAGATTTAAACAGCTCTTTTTTTCCTCTCGCAATCCATCTATCAGATCCCTAAGCAACTGTTCTGGCTTTTCAATAAACAACAAAACCACTACCAGGATCAAAGGACATTCCTCTTTCATGTCCCTTTCCCACCTGAATGCATTTGTTTTTCTTCCATTTATCCTAATTTTTACTCCTGGTTGATTGTATGGTGCCTTCACTCCTTGTAAAAGCGTACCCCCACCTATTATTTGATCCAGAGTATTAAACAGAACATCCGGCTTACTGTGTTGAAGGCTAAACACATTTCCACCAAGCCAGCACTCAGTTCAAAGAAGGATGCCATGGAATCCCACTGAAAGGTTAGCCTCCATCGCTTGTTTATTTCACCTGACTAGACAGCCTTCGAGGACATAGTCCTACAAAACTATAAAGTCCACGAAAGACTGCAGTAGAAACCAAACCTAAAAATAATGACCTGCCAGGCTACCATGGTGCAGACAGCTTCATAACACCAGTAGTCTGTGACTCCTGAAAAGAAAAACAATTCAAAACAGGCATTCAGGAGCAACAGCAGCTGCTGGTGACTAAACCGATGTGGTCGCAGAAGTACCTTTAAAGGGTCTAGCTGCTCATAACTGGATTCTTGCAACATTCCTCAGGCATAAAAGAAAAAGGTAAAATTCCTGACTGTCATTGTGATGCCATTTCAGCCAGACAGAAGCTTCTTACAGGTACCCACTACAGACTGAATATGATGCACTACATTAGCCTCATTTCCCAAGACATCAACAATCACATGGGGCTGGTAGGGAAATAAACACAAACAAAAAAAAAAAACATAGGAAACAGTCTTCAGCTAAAAATTAAAAATATCCAAAAAACAGACTGAAGACACTGTGGAAATCAGACAGACATGAAAAGCATCTCATCTGAAAAATTTAAACAGTATTAAAAGGACTTGTTTTTGTGTCTGTCTGATTTCCATATCTTTAGTCAATTTTGGGGGATACTTAATCAGAATAAAGTGACCACACAATATAGACTGTGGCTTCCTTCAGCAGAGCTCATGGCAACATCTAGTCAGAGCTCAACTGACATGCATGGAAGGCAGGAAGGGGAGGGGACTATTCCACTTCCAACAAGGAAGCACAGATATTAAAGAAAAGTGGTAAACAACGACAGAAATCAAGGGAAAAGCCCCCCAGCTTGGCATACCATCTGTTGCCAAAGAATGAAAGCAACTGACTAAGGGACAGAATGAACCACACACCTTTGAAATTTACAGTTCCAAAGAACATGACTCCACACCAAGTATAGAGGCCAGACTACCCACATTTTAGAAGGATTAACTCACCTGGTCTCTCTATCTACAAAACAGTTGGGACAGTAAAGTGCCTAACTGCTCCCAACATGTGTGAGATGTTCCTGGAAAAGGCTCCCCTCATAATAACAGAGCCCTGAAGACTAATGCAGGACTCTGCCAAGTCCTGGAGTTCTACTGCCTATGCCACCAAGAAATTCAGTGTTGCTGAAGGGTGACACATGCCAAAGGGCATAATAAGGACTAAGTTACCTTTCTGAGCCAAAAAAGAAGGATAAGCTTATAAGAAACCAGGATCAGTTAGTTGCCTTGATGTTTCATTTGAAAGGCAGAGCTAGAACAAAACACAGTCAAATCAGTCAAACAAGAACAAAACCAAATCCTTAAGTTCTGTGCGACAGATCACCAAAACCACACTTGCAGTAATATTCAAGTTTAAAAAAAGATTAAGCACTGTTCATCTCACCCCCACAAAGAATCCATCACAATCAATGTCTGTCACATGCTTGAATAAGTCATCTGATCATTCAAACCTGTTAAAGGAGACACGCCCTAAAACAACATGCAAACAAACAGTGTTTTGCCAAAATTACTTCACATTTAAATATACTTGACAGGTAAAAAAACAAAATGCGTAAGAATCAAAAGTACACAGAAAACAATGTATTAAGTATGAATAATTATAAACAATGGTATGTGTTTAAAAAACAAAAAATAATCAACATGAAACACTTTATATTTATTTTGATTTCCATCGCTGGTATGGTTCATCATTTTGAGTTTATTACTGTTATGTCTCCATTAACAATTTTTTTTTCCAATTCTGCAAGAATGACTTTTTATTTTGATAAAAAAAAAAAGTGAAGTCCTGTCCTCTGCACTGGTTGTGGATATGATTTGTTCTGCAAAATCTTACATTTCCATAAAAACATGTCCCACTTTGGGAACCTGAAAAAGGAGCAACCTTACTCACTGTGCCTGTCAACCCCTTCAAGTCCATCAGGAATGGGAGTTGTGAGCATAGAGGGTAGTGAAGCAGGATATATCCTCTATACAAAGAGAACTAGTGAGGCGTGATAGCTAGTCACAATGAGTACACATTCAAATGGGGATATGCACACCATACTCTAACCCAGGGGGTCTGCAACCTTAACTATCAAAAGAGCCATTTGTAGCCCCTTTTCCATCAAATTAAATTCATCTGGAGCCACAAAACCTATTTGACCCCTAAAATGAAGATAACACAGTGTATAAAGTTTTATATATAGTTATTATACTACATATAAAATAACTAAGTTTATAAGAGCAATACTTAAAATCCATCCCTACTTTTGCTCCTTTGTTTGGATTTTTACTGGGATCGCTCGATTGTGCTCAGTGTGCGTGTGCGCGTCATACCTCTCAAACTCTTAAAGCAAGAAATCTGGACAAAGCCATACATAATGGGGATTCAAAGGCCCAACAATGACACCTTTTAAATATTACTCTTACAAACTTAGAAAGTTGATAAAACAATAAGGTTTGCATTAGTATGAATTTATTGAAGGATATGAAATCTAAGGCTCAAATGTCTGACATTATTTTCTGATTTCAAGTCCTCAATGATTTGCCAGAAAACAGTTTTATGAGAAACAAACCAAAAATATGAGGCAAAAATCTAGACATCCTGCAAAAATGTGGACAACTGAGAGGTGTGACCCCCACTACCTCCCTCTTACACACACACGCACACACGCACACACGCACACACACACACACACACACACACACACACACACACACACACACACCTGTAGATCACACCTAAAAACAAAAAGCAAAGACCAGGAGACTGTGGAATAAATTCATTAGCTGCACTGTTCTATAATTAAAAACAGTAATGGCCGTCAGTGATTACAAATAAAACTTAAAAAAAAATAGATAAAAAACAAGGTAGTCTAAGCAGTGTCAGCATCGGTAGTGATATCGCTATAAAGTACTATAATGGTGCCATCACTTGAGAGCATAAAGTCAGACAAAGCATCAACCAAAAGTACAAAATAACAGTAACATTACAACAGGATGCAAGAAGGTAGGTGTTGGCAGGTCCTGAAAGATTACCAAAAAGTGCCTTGTTGCCAAAGTTAATGGAAAAACAGACGAGAGAAATCTGTTAAACTCCCCCATTTTCACACACAAGACTCTTGCATTCCAGAGTAATGCTACCCAATACCAAACCAGAGACTGCAGTCGACAAGGCTACTTGCTGAGCCACTTTGCCACCCCACCCTGCAATTAAACACACATTATACTGAGTTAAATATTATTAATAATAAACTCAAAATACACTTCTTGTTTAGTTCAGAAAGTCCTAACATAAACTTCTCCAAAAAGTTCAAGGAAAGCAGCTCTGCAGGCAGGAATTAAAAGGTAGCAAGTAGGACAAATCCCGTGGAGTGGGTAAAGAGACGCAATCGGCCAAAGAGCAAGTTAATCTCAAACCCAGCATTTATTTAACCTGTAAACAAGTTTATGCAACTAAGTTAACACATTTACTCCCACCAAAATTATACCTGTAGCAACTGAATTTCCACCTAATCCTATTCCACTGACTTGCATGTCCATCCGCACCTGATCACTCACCCGTCTGACAAAATGGGATACAGAAGTGCAGGACAGTTTCAGTATTTCTTAAAGGATATTCCAAATGTATACTATTGATGTAAAATGTCATTTGGATGCTGTTTTGAATAGCAACCATGGATAAAAATAAGTTATGTACTCACCATAACATTCTATCTGAGTAGTTGTACTTCATTTGTCTTCAACCTGTGGGAATATGGATCAGTGTAGGATCAAAGCCGGCAAAATTACAAGCATCAGCTCCGAGCTTCAGACTCCTCCCCTTACCCATAATCCACCTCCCTTGCCTTCCATCCCCAGATCGAGTTTGCTGAACTTACACTTATAACCCGACCTGATAACAAACTTGTGACCTATACTTACAGCCCGCATACTGAACATGCGCCAAAGGTCTGGGGGAAGGAGGGAGGGAGGGATGGTTGAAGACAAATGAAGCACAACTACTCAGATGGAACGTTATGGTGAGTACATAACTTCTTTATCTGAAGTAGTTTACTTCATTTCATCTTCAACCTGTGGGACAGAGTCCCCAGCTACTAAAGTCCTGGGTGGCCCTCATGGAAGGATATTCCTGAGCACTGCGGAGCCAAAGGATGCTCTCCTTCTAGATGTCAAATACAATTTATAATGGGAGATAAACGTATGAGATGAGGGCCAAGTAGCTGCTGAGCAAATGTCATCTAAAGATACACTAGACCAGAAAGCTGCAGATGTAACCATGGACCTGGTGGAATGAACTTTAACCTGACCTGGAGGAGACATGCCTTTGTCCTTGTAGACCTGCAGGATGCATGAAGAAATCCATCTAGCTATCGTGACCTTGGAAACAGGTTTGCCCAAAAAGGGTCTATAGAACAAGACAAACAATTGGTCAGATTTACGGAAATTTTTTGTCCTGTGTAAATAAAATCGTAACTGTCTGTGAACATCCAACATGTCTAGTTTGTATTCCATTTTGTTGGTAAAATTAGGAAAGAACACAGGCAAATTTATAGTCTGATTGATATTGTCTGGTGATGCCACCTTAGGAAGAAAGGATGGATTGGTGCGAAAGGAAACTCTATCTTTATGAAAAATTATGTATGGAAATTTTTTGGACAAGGCCTGCAATTCTGAAACCCTCCTAGCAGAGGTAATAGCAACCAGAAAGGCTATTTTCCGCAATAGAAATTTTAGATCAACAGTAGCGGCAGGCTCGAAAGGCAGGGTTAACAGAGCTTGAAGAACCATAGTAAGGTCCCACGAATGGACAGGATCTTTGACTGGGGGGCATAGCAAAAAAGTACCTTTAATAAAGGCTTTACACAGTCTAGAAGATGCCAAGGATTTAGAATTCTCACCCACATAAAAATGAGAAATAGCAGCCAAATGAACTTTGACAGTAGAAGAACTAGCTCTGTGCTGGAAAATATCAGCTAGGAAATCAAGGATAGCGGAAACAGGAGCTGTGAAAGGATCCAAACTCCTCTGAGAGGCCCAGAAATAAAAACGTTTCCACTTGCTGCGATAAACCTTTCTGGTTGAAGACTTATGAGTAGCTTCCAAAATAGACTTAACTGAAGAGGAAAGTCCGGGAGTCCTAGTGATCACGGGAACCGGAGCAGCCAAGCTGTGAGCTTCAGGCTGTCCAGATTCGGATGAGGAAACCCCGACAGAAGTGAAATCAGATCCTGAAAGGAATCTAGGATCCACGGTGGAGCCAGAAGGTCAGACCAAAGGAAGGGAAAACATACCTGCCGAGGCCAGAATGGGGCAATGAGGATCACCGTGCTCTCCAGTCGACAAGCTTTCTGCAGAAACCTCGGAATGAGAGGGACTGGAGGGTAAGCATACAGAAGACCGGGAGGCCAAGCATGAACTACAGCATCTCTGGGGGACTCCCCCGGCAGGGGATTCAGAGCGAAAAACCTGCTGCACTTCGTGTTGGAATGAGATGCGAAGAGATCGCAGAAAGGTTGACCCCACTCGCTGAAGATCTGTTCTGCTACTGACGGATTCAGAGACCAATCGTAAGGCATCAGAATGGTCTGACTTAGCCTGTCCACTAGAATGTTGGACCATCCCAGAATGTGCGTTGTGATAGGAAAGCGACCGGAGGAGATCACCCATTCCCACACTCTCATGGTCTCGCAACAAAGGGGATAAGATCTGGTCCCTTCCTGTCTGTTGATGTACCACACTACCAACATGTTGTCTGATTGAACAGCAATCGTCCCCAGAGGAAGAAAGGCATGAAGGGCCTTCAACACTAGAAAGACCGCCCTCATCTCTAGGACAATGATATGCAAACTGGTCTCCATGGGGGACCACAGGCCTTGGACTGTCTTGCCCGAACAATGCCCCCCCCACCCGAGTTGGGAGACATCCGTTGTCATTGTGGCTTGGGCCGGGGTTGGAACGAAGGGTCGTCCCTCCAAAATATCCGGAGAGCTCATCCACCATATGAGGGACGACCGATGCACTTGACTTGGGTGAATAGGATAGGTTAGTGGTAAATCCAACATGGACCACTGAACTGCCAAAGTCCACTGAAGAATCCGCATGTGTAGTCGGGCGAGTTGTGGTTGCCGCCATCGAGCCTAGGGCCCTCAATACAGATTCCACTGTCGGGAAATGAGAATTGTAAATTAGGGAGACATGCATCCTGAGGTTTTGAACTCTCTCTGAGGTTAGAAACACTTTGCTCTGGAGTGTGTCTATCCTGGCACTAATGTAGTCTATCTCCTGTACAGGCTCTAGTAGAGATTTGGATGCATTGATTGTGATACCCAAACTCAGGGCAAGTGTCAGAAAGTAGTCCCTGGTTTGGGAAAGTAGACGCTTGGTAGGAGCAGTGAAGAGCCAATCGTCCAGGTACAGATAGACCTGAATCCCCTGAAGCCTCAGGTGGGCTGCTACCACTGTCATCACTTTGGTAAACACCCTGGGGGCTGTGATGAGACCAAAGGGTAAGGTTCAAAATTGGTAATGATTGGCCCCAAGCCGGAAGCGGAGGACCCTCCTGGAGCTTCTGTGCATCTTTATGTGATAGTAAGCATCCTGGAGATCTAACAAGCACATCCAGTCGCTCTCTTGCAGGTATGGCATGATGGACTGTAAAGTGACCATCCGGAACTTTTCTTTGGCCACTGACAGGTTCAGGATGGAGAGGTCCAGAATGGGCCTCAAGTCCCCCATTTTCTTTGGCACCAAAAAGAACCTGGAGTAGAAGCCCGATCCGGACTGATCTGGGGGAACGGTTTTGACGGCTCGTTTTTCTAGCAGCTTTGAAATTTCCTGTGCTGCTGCCTCCCTTTTGCATGGGTGGAATGTCCGGGAGGTGTTTGGGAGGGGTTGGAGAACCCACGAAGGGGATAGAATATCCTCTGGATATGATTTGCAGCACCTAGCGGTCCATTGTTATAGACTCCTAAGCCGCTGGGAGCAAGGACAATTGTCCCCCAACTGCCTCCAAAGTAGAGCAGTCAGGCAATCCCTCAGGGTGGCTGCCCAGGTCTGTCCGAGAAAGGTTCTCAAGACCCAACGTTTCGCTGACCTCCTCGGCCTCTGGGCCGGCGTCCATTCTGACCACCTCCGCTTCTTGGGGAAGAAGAGCCCTTAGTGTCCCGAGAATACTGAGACTTCCAGAACCACATCTTCCTTTGCCCTCTCTGGTTCCAGGAAAAGGACCTTTGTGGGTTAGAGAAGTGGATCCCGACAGCAGACAGTGTCTTCCAATCCTTCTCACTTTGGATTAGCGTATCCTTAACGGTCTTACCAAAAAGAGTCAAGCCATCAAAAGGGGCATTAACAAAGGATGCCTTAAAGGATTCGGCAAATTGGCACAACCTGAACCAGGCGTTATAACTCATGGACACGCCGGACCCAGACGCCCTAGCCGCTCCTTCCATTGCATGGGAGAGGAGTTGCATGGACGTATTCAATACTGCTCTCAAAGTGGCCATTTTCGCAGAGAACAAAGCCTTGTCCTCCTGCGACATGGAATTGGGTGGTGCCTCCTCCAGCTCCTTCGACAGTTCATGTTGGAGTCTTGTGACATGGGCCAAGTAGTTCAGTGCCCTTATAGAAAAGGTAGCTGTAGCATACGCCCGCTTCCCTAGTTGGTCCATCATCCGAGACTCTCGGTCAGGAGGGTGGACCGAGGAACTTTACTGAGATAGTTCCCTTTTAGTGGCTGCTGCTACCACCATGGCATCCACAGGAAGGCCTGTCTATAGGGGGACTCAAACCTTATCGGGGCGCTTGGGGATTGGCTCCACGGTATCAGGTTTCTTCCATGCCCGTGAGGTGATCAAATCCACTAAAGGATCCACGGGGGGGGCACCCATGACATAGACGGGGCCATGCCAAAGGCCTCCAGAAACAGACTCATCAGAGGAGGGCAGACCAACCTCCCCGCTGGCACAGGATCTCTATGATGTCTCCAAAGGAGACATCGTCAGGAGGTGACCATGGGGAGCCCTCCCCCACATCTAAGTCTGTGTCCTTGGTCAGGAACTCAGGGGAGTCCAAGTGCCTCTTCTTACACGTATGCTTGTGAGGCACATCTCCCATGGGGGTCTCCGGGGAGTGCTCGCAAGCCATCTGTTCCTCTGGAGGAACCGCCTGGGGCCCTTCGGGCATGGGCTGTCCCTCTGGTAAGATGACAGGGAGAAAGGAAACCTATGCTAAGCTAAAACAGCTGGCAAAAACAGAAATTAGTAACTTACAATACCAGAAAAGTACCCTGCTAACTGGAGCTTCAGAGACACAAAGCTATCGCAAATCGTGGCAAATGAGATCTGGGGATGGAAGGCAAGGGAGGTGGATTATGGGTAAGGGGAGGAGTCTGGAGCTCAGAGCTGATGCTTGTAATCTTTGCCGGCATGGATCCGTATTCCCACATGCTGAAGATCAAATGAAGTAAACTACTTCAGATCAATAGCTGTGCACGTTTTGAAGTTAGATGATCAGATGTGTTAATCATACTTAGAGAGTCACTCCTGTTTTGTGGTTCTCTGCACAGCTCAAACGTCTTCTGGAAATTAAATTCCATGTGCGCTGAAGACAAAGATGTAAACAACTGGTCACACGCATAAAACATTCTTAAAGAAGAATGCCCTTAAAAAAAAACAAAAAAAAACAAAACAGAAGTGGCTCTGTCCAGATTTCTTGTGGTAAGAGTTTGAGAGGTACGAAAACTTTGCAGGAGATTCTGCTGCTGCCAGGGGATCACTCGGTTGCTCTCAGTGTGTGTGTGGAATGCATGATAAAAGAAACCATGTAATTCTAGCAAGTTTATAAGAGCAATATTTAAAATCCGTCGTCCGATCGCTGTGTGTGTGTCTTGCGGTAGACTGGGCATTCATTTTTCAAAGCTACAGGGAACCACTGGAGAGGGGTTGAAGAGCTGTGGGTTGTTGACCCCTGCTCTAACCCAACAAACAGCACAGGAGGAGAAATAACTCCTGGGGAGTCATTAGTCCTCCAAAAATGAAGCCTTTATGCCAACATAAATAAAGTAACAGATAACAGTAGGCTCTACTCCTTACGAAGCAAGAGAAGAGAGAAAGTAACCACCCAGACTAACCTGTGAAAGGGCTGCAAAACCTAATTTTCCATCCAGAATGCAATCCCAGACCAGGATCTGAAAACAGAGCTTAACATTCAGGGGGAAATGGACCACAGGGTCAGGGTCCTTTCTCACTGCATTTTGGACATCTGAAGAGACCAGAATTAAGCCACCCAAGAAGATAAGCGTAGGGGATAGAGGAGCGATTCCCACATGACCACTTGCCCTTCTTTCACATCAGTTGTAAAAACTCATGCAGTCAGTCTCATCTAGGATGAGAGGTAGGAGAGAACAATCACTCTTCACCACAATCCATTATGGGGAAAATAAAGTTATGAAAATGAATATTTCTATTTTCTTTCCTTCTGGGAAATTTTCTGCTGCCAAAGAGAAAGACAGTAAAAAAAGACAAATGCCCAGACAAGGATGATCCTATATAGCTGGCAAAGAAGAAACCCATTCTAATGCTCACCTAACGGTAGGATGAAAGGTCCACACTTGACCATTCAAAGGTGAAGCAGCTTGTGCCTACACAACACACACTCTGGTATCCTTGAACCTGGCATAAGGTGGTCAGCCATTGTTAGGACCCCACCATACAAATGGCCTTGCACTGCGTCCAGTGAATTCTGAAGGAAGACTAGCTCTAGAATAGCAGCTGTCAAGTCTAACAATGGAGCCAGCATCAGATCTGACTACAGAGAAGTCAAGCACACTTCCTGCAGCAGGTGGGCCAATGCTGGGTCAACTGGTGGCAGAGATATATCAGCTAGTGAAGAACACAGGGGTCCAAGTTCGGGGGTACTGGCATTGGCCCACCAACTGCCAACAGGAGTGACACTGAACTCCCTGAGATGGAAAAAACATGAAGAAAGGTGGTCTGACACATGCAGCAATGATCCCAAAGGCTACTGGATCTCAGCAAAACTAGAAGAAAGTGAGTGCTCATACCTGATGCACTTTAATGCTTTCTGATTACATAAGCCACAGAAGGGGATCCAGACTGCCTGCCTGTTTTACACATAACAAATAAAACCAACCAACTTCTCTAAATCCCTTATTGGGACAGCCATAGGAAACCAGTCTGGAGGAAAAAGACAGCAAGTCCCTTAAGTCAGTGCACAGGCAGATAAGGATGGATTAGCTTGAAGTCTGATAGAACTCTATGTCATCTGTAACTAGAGGAGGTGGTAGGGCCACAGAGGGATTTTCCATCAGAAAACATGAATCTGTTTCTCTAAAAGAAAGCATGACCAAGAAGACAATGTATTAAAATGGGACATATTTAAAATGCTGAATGGCCAAAATGCCAACAGCATAGCAGAGACCACAAAAGGACGAATACAGTTAAGTTGATGCGATAATGATACAGCAGTTACTGTTTTCCCCAGTGTAGTGTAATCCACATAATTAGCAGGTGATTTGGGAGGCACAGGCAGACTCTCTCCCCTCACAGAACTTGTGACAAGGTTTTTCTGCATTTTGAGTTTTGAACTTTTGCAGTTGCTGTTATGTTGTTCGGCATTTCATCTGTCCAACATTTTAAATTCCAATAAAACAACCCAATGGGCTGCAAAAAAGATAAGTTTAACGGCAGAAGCATAAAACAACAAAAAAAATGACAGCCTGGTTAAAGGGAATTTGGTAGTCCTAAGCATCAGAAGTACAAAGAAAGTACAGTTTTGTACCTACCATAAATGTAGATGTTCGAGTGTTCACCCTGCTGCAGTCATCACACTTGGGGTTATCCTGCCATCAGGTTGTCCCGCAGTCGCCCCGAATTCCAAAGTCTTGGTCCGGCGTCGGTTGCTGTCGCTTCTTCCCTGACGTCAGTGCGCCAGGGGTATATAAGAGGCATCCGACGCCATTTTCTTCAGTTTTTCTTGCCCCGGATGTCAGGTGCCCCCAAAAGGTAGGCAAAATATATATATATATATATATATATATATATATATATATATATATATATATATACATACATATGGCTATATAAAAATAAAACAAAACCCTAAGGTACAAGCAAATACACCACAGAGGTAGTATAGGATAAAGTGGTAGAGATAAGTTCAGCTACTTCAGAGGGGATCGAGGGAGGGTAACCTGGACTGCAGTAGGGTGAACACTCGAACATCCACATTTATGGTAGGTACAAAACTGTATATGTTCATCGTGTTACCCTGCTGCAGTCATCACACTTGGGTTGAATCCCAAAGCTAAGGAGGGGAGGTGGAGTCAAACAGGGTTAGAAGAAGCTAGTAGGCCCTGCAAAGCTGCAGTGGCAAAACCAGCTCTAGTCTTAGAGTAAAGAGGTAAGTGACAGTGTTTGGTGAAGGTGTGCACTGAACTCCAAGTAGCAGCTTCCAGAATATCCTTGGTTGGCACTCCCCTGAGAAAGGCTGCTGATGTAGCTGTAGCCCTGGTGGAGTGGGACCTAATGTTAGCAGGTACTGGTTTCCCATGATGTATGTAGCAGAAACGTATGCAATGTCCTATCCATTTAGAAATGGTCTGTTTTGAGATAGTTTTTCCTTGTGATCCTGTAGCATAGGCCACAAAGAGCTGGTCAGTTTTTCTGAAAGCCTTAGTTTTATCCAAGTAGTAACGTAATTGCCTGTGAATGTCCAAAGAATGCAGGACTCTTTCTCCTTTGTTCTGGGGATTTGGGAAGAAGGTGAGCAAGTGAATAGTTTGGTTTAGGGCCACACTGGATACCACCTTTGGCATAAAGGAAGGATTAGTTCGTAGAGAAACTCTGTCTTGATGAAAAATGAGGAAAGGTTCCACTGCCATCAGTGCCTGTAGCTCTGAGACTCTTCTAGCTGAGGTTATTGCTAGTAGTAGGGCAGTTTTCCGTGAAAGAAATTTTAAATCAGCTGAAAAAGCTGGTTCAAAGGGCGGCAGTGTAAGCTTTTCCAGGACAAAGTTGAGATCCCAAGTAGGTGTTGGAGCTCTCCTTGGCGGTCTTAAGTTCCTAGCCCCTCTGAGGTACTGTCTTAGGAGTGGATGTGAAAATAAAGGAGGATCCGTGCTGTAATGAGCTGAAATTGCTGAGGCGTGGATCTTAATAGATGAAAAGGAAAGTCCTTTGTGTAATATCTCAGTTAAATATTGTAGAATCTGAGGAATGTTCGGCTCCAGGGGATTTAGGCCTTTAGCCTGGTTCCAGGCGCAAAATCTTTTCCATTTGTCTGAATAGGTTTTCCTGGTGCTGGGCCTCCTGGCCTCCAGAATGACATCCATAACAGCTTTGGATAAAGGTGTTGGCTGGTTGTTTAGGTAATTTGCCATGCAGCCAGGTTTAAAGTCTTGAGCTGGCTGTGTAGAATCAGATTGTCTCGCTGGGTGAGCAGGTGAGGAATTTGTGGCAAAATCTATGGTGGGCCCTGGGCCATGTTCCTTAAAATTGGATACCAATGTTGGCGTGGCCAGTCTGGTGCAACGAGAATCATTTGTGGCCTCTCTAATCTGACTTTCAGCAGTACCTTTGCTAGAAGAGGCAGTGGAGGGAAGGCATACACTGTTAATGTTTTCCAACTGAATGAGAGGGCGTCCACTTTCCAAGCTAGTGGATGGAAGGTCCTTGTGCAAATTTTTGATGTTGGTGGTTGTGGGGGCTTGCAAACAGATCTATGTCTGGGTGTCCCCATTTTTGAGCTATCATTGTAAATACTTGTGGATCTAGTTTCCATTCGTGTGGATCCATGATGTTTCTGCTTAGGTCGTCTGCCAATGCGTTTTTCTTTCCTGGCAGGAATTGTGCTTGTAATTGAAGCTGGTAAGACAGTGCAGTGTTCCACAAGATCATTGCTTGCCTGCATAGAGGGTAGGAATGTGTGCCCCCTTGCTTGTTTATGTACCACATAACTGTGGTGTTGTCTGTCCTTATTAGTAGTTGTCCTGGGTGCCCTGAATGCACTGTCCTGCCATGTGTGCTCCCCAGGCACAGTCCGATGCATCTGTTGTCATAGTTTGCCTGGCTGTGGGTAAGGTGAAAGGCTGACCCTTGTTGAGGTGACATGCCTGTGCCCACCACAGAAACTCCTGTTGAAGGCAGGGAATGAGTGGAATCATTGCTTCCAAGCTGTGGCTGTGCTGAGTCCATACACTTTTCAGGTACCATTGTAATTTCCTCATATGCAGTTTTGCAAATGGTATTAGTAGTATGCAAGATGTCATGAATCGCAAGGCCTGCAGAATTTTTCTTGCAGGGAGTTGGGTCTTTGTTGCCATTATTTTGAAATATTGAAACAGCTGTCGTTGTTTGTCTGGCGTGAGATAAGCCATCTGGGCCGTTGTATTCAAGCTGGCACCCAGGAATATTATGTTTTGTGAGGGCACTAGTTTTGATTTCTTTTTGTTTACTGTGTACCCTAGGCAACTTAGAAGGTGTTTGACAAATTAGCGAAAACCACCGCTAATTCAAAAGCCAGGAACTCGACTCAGGCCAGTCCAAAACGTAAAAAACATGAAAAACAACAAATTTTATTAAGCCACTGTAAAAGCTTTTCGTTAGTACCTTGCACTAACTTCTTCAGACAAGCAAAACATTCACACCATTACAAGTGAGTTTAAATACCAGCATTGAAACACTTAACTACGCCCCTTGTTCTCCCTTTAGCTCCTTAAAGGTACAGATCACAGCTAACTAAAGTGCATTTGCAATTCTCTATTAACATAACAAAAAAGTCATACACCGAGACTGTAATAGCAGGCGTTGAAACTGAAAGAAAAAAGCCCAGTATTTTGATTATTAAGGAATTATCCGTTTTAGATGAAGAGATAAAAACTGATGTTTTGTCTCCCAAGGTATAGATTTGAATATGAAAGGTCATATACTAGTATTGACCACTATATAACAAAGATTACCTCAACTAAAGTCAAAAAATTACAGAGAGACATTAAGGCTTATATGGATGGTGTAGCATATCCAAAACCCCCCAAGTCTCAGGGTAATTTTCTGAAAATTAACCCTAATCTACCGAAACATCCAGTGAGGCCCTGTGGAGAGGGCGATATAACATCAGTTATGGAGCAGAACAAGGGGGCCAATCAAGAGAGACTGAGTCTAGATGGAGCAGGGGAGCAGGGAGATAATATTGATAATCCAAGTCAATTTGATACAGGATTGATCGGGGTAAATTTTCAAACACAAGCCTCGTCTCCTCAACAAACATCGAGCAGAATGACGAGAAACAAATACAAATCGAGGAAGAACTGATGGAAGATGTTAGATTTTCTAATACCCAATCAAATAAACCCTTTGAAGTGATATATAACACAGGGAAGGACTTCAAAATATATAATTATTCAAATTTTGTTTTCTCCCTACCCCTTGTTGACATTTTAGCCAAGGGTTTAACTTTTATACCCTCTAGACGTGCTAGTGTTGATAAATCAATTTTAGACCTCAAACATTTTGTGAGAAAGTTGAACTTGGCCCTTTTATTGGGAGAGACGGTCCAACCAAGGCCTATGTATCACATTCCAAGTACATATAATCCACCTTTGGCCCCTTGCTTTGGAGTGTTTGAACACGTGTGATGTGGACATTAGGAATTGGCTTAAGTGTAAACGACAGACCCACTTCAACATTTCCAAGATTGAAATGGACTCATTGGAAGCTCTCAGTTCTTCTTCTATCAGAATAATGAAACCTGACAAAGGAGGTGGATTAGTAGCTATGGAACAGGATGAATATATAGATAGACTTTTAGCAAAACTTTCTACAGGGACTTATAGAGAAGTATCTAAGAATAAATTGAATATTAGTATGAACCGTGTGCGGTCATACTTTGAAGACATGTTCATTAGTGGGTATCTGGATATGGACATTTACAATTTTATTTCAGTACCTTCAATACGCATTCCAGCATTATTTGGGAATCCTAAGATTCATAAAAGTATTGGTGATCTCCCTATGCGCCAATTAGTGAACGCGAGGGGTAGTATTACCTATGCAGCAGCGAAGGTAGTAGACACCATCCTCAAACAATATGTATCGCAGGTACCACACATAGCCAGAGATTCTTGGTCCTTTTTGGAAAAAGTTGGACTAGCTACCTTTGAAGGAAATGCCTATTTTCTGACCACTGACGTCATTGATTTATATCCTTCAATTCCTCATGAGGTAGCACTTGAATGGACTCAATTGGAGATGATTTCTTACCAAGCTCCACCCAAAGAGATATCTATGGTGAGCGAATTGTTGAATATTATTTTGACATGTAACTATTTCACATTCAATAACAGATGGTTCCATCAGTTGATTGGTGTGCCTATGGGGTCTCCGTGTGGCGCCAGTGTAGCTAATTTGGTCATGACTCATTGGGAAAGAACGTTTGCCTTTCCCAATATTATTCAAGAGAAATTCGTTCTGTACATAAGATTCTTGGACGACATTTTTATCTTGTTTAATGGCTCACTGGAAGAAGCCCAAGACCTAGTGATCAGCTTCAATAATTCGTCTGACTTTTTGAAATTTACTTGTACAATAGACATGGAGAAGATATCCTATTTGGATGTGGAACTTTATAAAGACAGAAGTCTAGGTCAGTTTGGAGCCAGAATCCATCGGAAATCAACTTTCTCTAATTCTTATCTACATTATGATAGCTACCATCCGCTTCACCAGAAAAAGGCTATAGTCAAAGGACAACTTGTAAGAGCAGCTAGGATGGTGTCAAGGGATAGTGAATTTTTGGAAGAATGTGATTTCATAGCCAATTTATTTCTGGATCGAGGTTATCCAGAAACCTTGATTGATGAGTTGTGTTTTGAAGTTAAGACCAACAGAGCTAATGGCTATTTTTCTTCTATCTTGAGTCATGTTTTTCCTGAATTGAGTCATTCACCATCACCTGTATGCCCTGATTCTCAAGGAAACATGTCCAGGTCCAATTTTATTTTAACTTTTAATACAGATGCCAATGACATAGTTACTATAATTAAGAGGAACTGGCGATTACTATCCCCTGAGTTACTTGGAGGACCAATTTTTGATAAAGCCCCATTGATAACATACAGAAGGGGCCCGAACATCAAAAATATTCTGGAATCTACGCGAAATTTAGTAAAACCAAGATCAGGGATATATAAATGTAATATGTGCAAGTATTGCAGATTTGTCCAGGCAGGTACAGCCTTTACAGTTAAGAACAGGAAATTCCTCATCAGGGGACGTTTCACTTGTTCCAGTACCCAAGTGGTATACCTTGCTCAATGTTCATCATGCCCCAGTTTTTACATTGGCAAGACTGAGAGGAAACTCCAGGAAAGAATGTACGAGCATTTGTATGCCATAAGAAGAATGAAAATGGACAATACTTTGGCTATGCACATTCAGAACAACCCAAACCATGAGTTTACATTTATGGTTATAGATCAACTGTATAATACCAATTCTTATGGACCTGAGACATATAGATTAGAATGTAAAGAGCTTCTTTGGCAATTAAGATTGGAAGCATATCGCCCCCCTGGTCTTAACAGCTAGTTATCGATTAGTTGTTTTTTAAAACTTAAAAGTTTGAAGAGGTGACGAGCTGTTTATTCTCACAATTTTTTTTAAATGAGAGTCAAAAAATGAAAAATGAGGGTTGACGAATTAATGGTTTCATAATTAGAAGTTATGTACTCACCATAACGTTCCATCTGAGTAGGTAGTTCATTTGTCTGCAACCTGTGGGTTACGGATCCGATATCGGATCTGAGCCGGCAACTTCTTTCAAGCTAATGGATCCGAGCTCCTAGCTCCTCCCTTCACCCATAATCCCCTGCTAACCCTCCATGACCTCAGATCGAGTTTGCCTCTCAATATCTATCCAACAAAGGATATCTAAAAACTAATAGATCCGAAGAAGGTCAGGGGGAAGGAGGGGGGGATGGTTGCAGACAAATGAACTACCTACTCAGATGGAACGTTATGGTGAGTACATAACTTCTAAATCTGAAGTAGGATTGTTCATTTGTCAGCAACCTGTGGGACAGAGTCCCCAGCTACCTGCACCCTGGGTGGCCATCATGGAAGGATATTACGAAGCACCACAGAGCCAAAGGATGCTCTCCCTCTAGAAAGCAGGTCTAGCTTGTAGTGGTTGATAAAGGTATGAGATGAAGCCCAAGTGGCTGCAGAACAGATATCATCCAAAGGAACTCTAGACTTGAAAGCCGCAGAAGTAGAAATGGAGGGAGTGGAATGAGCACAAACTCCTTCTGGTGCGGGTCTACCCGAGGCTTGATGAGCCAGTAGGATACATTGGGAAATCCAGTGAGATAAAGATACTTTAGAGATAGCTTTCCCCAAGTTAAATTTGGCAAAGGAAACGAACAGCTGGTCAGATTGTCTATGGCCAGCCGTCCTATGAGTATAAAAACGAAGCTGCCTATGAACATCCAATGAGTGCAGCTTGTATTCACCCTTATTTTGATATTTAGAGAAGAAAACCGGTAAATTTATGGATTGGTTTATGTTGGTTTCTGATGCTATCTTGGGAAGAAAGGAGGGATTGATCCTGAGGTACACTCTATCAGGGTGAAAAATCAGGTACGGAGGCTTTACAGAAAGAGCCTGAAGTTCCGACACTCTTTTCGCTGAAGTAATGGCTACAAGGAATGCTGTTTTCCATGACAAGAATTTGAGATCCACTGAAGCAGCGGGTTCAAAGGGAGGAGCAGTCAAGGCTTGAAGAACTAAAGTAAGATCCCATGGGGGTACGGCTTCTTTTACAGGAGGTCTAAGTAAAAAGGTACCCTTGAGAAAGGTTTTACACAATATGGCTGACATCAAGGGCCCTGTATCATGTCCCACATGATAATGAGAAATGGCTGCCAATTGCACTTTGACAGTTGAACAACTAGCGCCTTCTTGAAAGAGTTCAGTTAGGAAGTCTAAAATGGATGGAAGAGGAGCCGTAAAGGGATCTAGATTGCGGCGCTCCGCCCAGATGGAAAAACGTTTCCATTTGCTGTGATACACTTTCCTGGTGGAGGGCTTATGCGCTGCCACGAGGATGGCTTTGACTGGTGAAGAGATACCGGAGTCCTAACTAGGAGTGGAACTGGAGCAACCAAGCTGTCAGTTTCAGATTGCCCAGGTTTGGAGTTGGCAAGTCCAATGGATGGGAGATGAGATCCGGAATGGGATCTAGAATCCAAGGGTGATTCACAAGGTGAGACCACAGGTAAGGGAACCAAATTTGTCGAGGCCAGAATGGGGCAATGAGAATCATCTTGCTCCCCAACCGCGAGGCTTTCTGTAAGAGTTGTATCATCATTGGAAGAGGAGGATAGGCATAGAGTAGACCGGGTGGCCAAGCATGCACCAGAGCGTCTCTTGGAGATTCCCCTGGTGGGGGGATTAGAGCGAAGAAATTGTCGCATTTGGCGTTTGATGGAGATGCAAAAAGATCGCAACAGGGTTGCCCCCATGTTGCGAATATCTGCTTCGGTACTAGAGGATTGAGAGACCACTCGTAAGGGGTAAGAAGGGTGCGGCTGAGCTTGTCCGCTAGGATGTTGCAATCAGAAAGCGGTTGGTGGAGATCGCCCATTCCCACACTCTCATGGCTTCGCGGCAAAGAGGATAAGATCTGGTTCCCCCCTGTTTGTTGATATACCAGACCACTGACATGTTGTCCGAATGAATTGCAATCGTTCCTGCGGGGAGGAAGCTCTGAAGTGCTTGCAACGCCAACAGCACCGCTCTCATCTCCAGAACATTGATATGCAGGGAGGTCTCTGTATCGTTCCACGTGCCTTGGACTGTCCTGCCTGAGTAATGCCCCCACCCACCCGAGGCGGGAAGCATCCGTGGTCACCGTGGCGATAGGGGGAGAGGTGCAGAAGGGACGGCCCGTATGGAAGTTCGATGCTTGGAGCCACCATAGTAGCGCCATTCTGCAAGCCTTGCTGATAGCAATGGGATGGTGGAGAGGAAGGGATAGGAAGGACCATTGCACTAACAGAGTCCATTGCAGGACTCGCATGTTCAAATGGGCGCATGGAAGGAGTGTAATTGCTGCCACCATGGAGCCTAGTGCCCTCAGGATCAATTCCGCTGGTGAAGCCTCTGAATGAAGGATAGCCCGCACATGAAGTTGTAGATTTCTGATTCTCTCTGCAGTTAGGAAGGCTCGCAAATCTCTGGTGTTTATTCTGGCACCTATGAATTCTATGATCTGTGTTGGAGCCAGTAGAGATTTGCCGATATTGATAGTAATGCCTAGTTGTGGGGCTAGATGGAGAAAGAAGTCTCTGGCCGAGCAAAGTAGATGCCTTGTTGGTGCGGTCAGGAGCCAGTCCAGGTACGGGAAGACCTGAATTCCCTGGAGTCTCAGGTGGGCCGCAATCACTGCTAACACTTTGGTGAACACCCTGGGGGCTGTGGTGAGGCCAAAGGGAAGGACCCTGAACTGGTAGTGACTGGCTCCCAGCCGGAAGCGAAGGAACCTCCTGGATCGTTTGTCCATTAAGATGTGGTAATACGCATCCTTGAGGTCTATAGAAAACATCCAATCGTTCTCCCTCAAGAGGGGGAGGATAGATTGAAGAGTGACCATTCGGAATTTTTCCTTGGTTACTGACAGGTTCAAGCGGGAAAGGTCTAGGATGGGTCTCAGATCCCCCGTCTTTTTTGGCACCAAAAAGAACGTTTAGTAGAACCCTAATCCGAGCTGGTCTTGGGGGACGGGCTGGATGGCTCTTTTTCTTAGCAGCTGCTGTATTTCTGCGGCTGCGGCCTCCCTGTGATCGGGTGGTACATCGGGGAGGTTCTTGGATCGGGGGACATGAAGAATTGGTATTTTGTACCCTCTGGATATGATGCAAAGCACCCAGCGGTCTGTTGTGATGGACTCCCATGCCGCTAGATGTTTCGAAAAACGCCCCCCGACTGCCTCCAGAGTGGAGCAGCCGGGCAACCCCTCAGGGCTGCTGCGCGGGCCGCTCAGAGAAAGGTTCTCTGGACCCAAAATTTCTCGGAGCCCCTCTGCCCCTGGGGCGACGTCCTCCCTGTCCACCTCTGCCACGGTAGGACTGGTTGTCTGGAGCTGGTTGGGAATGTTGTGATTTCCGGAACCACATCTTCTTCTGACCCTTTTGGTTCCTTGAAAAGGACCGCTGGGGAGCAGAGAAGTGGACTCCGACGGCAGACAACGTCTTCCGCCCTTCACTCTGGACAAGCGTCTCGCGAACTGTTTTGCCAAAAAGGGCAGAACCATCAAAGGGGGCGTTCGCGAAGGACGCTTTAAAGGGCTCCATAAAGTCGTAATGACGGAGCCAGGCCTGACGTCTCATGACTAGGCCTGCTCCGCTAGCCCTAGCGGCTCCCTCTGTGGCGTGGGACAACAGCCGCATACAGGTGTTTGAAATAGATCTCAGAGTGGCCATTCGGGTGGAGTACAACTGTTTATCCTCCTCCGACATGGACTCAGGGGGGGATGCAGCGTATTCTTTGATAAGATCCCGCTGCATCCTGATGACATGTGCCATATAGTTCAGAGACCTTACTGAGAAGGTCACTGAACTAAAGACTCGCTTCCCTAAGCGATCCATCAAACGGGACTCTTTGCTCGGTGGATGGACTGAGGAACTCTCCTGAGCCAATTCCCTCTTTGTGGCTGCCGCCAACATGGCATCTACAGGGGGGCCCTTACTCCAATGTGACCGGTCTGAGGGGGGGGCTAAGAATCCTATCCGGTCGTTTCGGTACTGGCTCCACGGTGTCTGGATCCTTCCATGCCCTGGTGGTAATGAAGTCCACCAGGGGGTCGGCTGGAGAGGACACCCAGGAGGTAGACGGGCCTGCCTCAAATGCCTCCAGAAACACGGACTCGTCAGAGGAAGACTTGGGGGCAGACCACCCACCTCTGATTCTCAGCATCTCCATGATGTCTCCAAAGGAGACATCCTCAGGGGGTGATCTTGGGGAGCCTTCCCCTTCCTCCAAGTCCGTGTCCTTGGTTAATTACTCAGGGGAGTCCACGTGCCTCCTTTTGCACTTATGCTTGTGGGGAGCTTCCTCGGGGGGACTGTCCGAGGAGGCCTCGCCAGCAACATCTTGTTCCAATGGAACTATCTGTGACATCGAAGCAGGCTGTCCCTTTGGCCGGGTGATGGAAGCCTGGCCCAGCAGAGAGGGAGTGCAGGGAGGAGTCGATGCAAGGACCGAGGGTCCGGATGCTCTCAACAGAGCCCTCTCCACAACATTGAATGCTGAGGGAGAGCCACTCTCCAATGGATCCGAAAGTCGGCTCCCACTCGGATCCAATGAAGGGATCAGAGCCGACGCTGAGACCGTCGGATCCGAGGGACCAGTGTGCTCCGACCTGGACGGAGCCGAAGGCACACTGAATCCCCCGGATCTGAAGCTCGGACCACGGCTCCGAGAGGTCGGATCCGACAAGCTCGAGGGTAGGGTCAGATCCGAAGTACCAAGTACTGTCGGCGCCGACCCACCCCCGGCTCCAAGGCTGCTCGGCTCGAAGGCCCGAACCCGGGTAGCGGGTCGGAGAAGGAGCAATTGGGTGGAAAAAAGGTGTCAAGCTCCCCCCCTGAGGGGGGGGGGGAGCAAGAGCACTCCCATCTGCAGCTGGGCCTGGATGGACCTTCGCATCATCCGGTCCAAGTCTGCATCTGATAAGCTGAAAGTGGATCTCGAAGAGGCCACCGAGGCAGGCCTGGAATGCTGCCTCGATGACCTCGACGGAGATCGGGTCTCCTCCTCCTCGGGCCCCGGGGAGAAAGAAGGGGATCAGAGCCAAGGAGGAGGAGACCTATAAGCAGTGGAGGGAGAAGCCCGCTTAGCTGGCGGGGCCGAAACGGAGGTCTCGGCCCGCCGCTTGTGGTGCTTCTCCCTCCGTTTCTCCCTCCTAGCCTCCCTGTCCTCCGACACTTTAGCGGGAGTTTGAGTCCCAGTCGGAGGCAGGGGGGCAGGAGTGGCAACCACCACAGGCTGTGATGGAGCCACAGGAGCAGCAGAGGTAGCGGAGGCCGAAGCTGAATCCGGGGATAGAAGTCCCACCAGGACCAGCTTCGACCTCCGTTCTTTCAGTGCCCTGGGGTTGAACGCTGCACAGATAGTACAGCCCGAGGTGAGGTGTTCAACCCCAAGGCACCGAGCGTGGCCATCAGCCGGGGAGAGCTTATGGCCACACTCGGTACATTTAGAAAATATGGCTTTTGGGGCCTCAGCCATTCCTTTTTTTTTTTTTTTTTTTTTAAACTAAAAAGGAAAAAGAAAAACAACTACACACACACACACAGGCCCCAAAAGACACTCAACAAACACTCACACACTAGCGACCAGCGAAGGGAGGGTATTAATTAAAAAATAAGGAACCTAACTCAGACACACTTTACAAGTATTAATTTAAACTAAAAAAGAAATTCCTGACGAAAAATACTTAGAAAAAGTTAACTTTTTCCCACTTATCTGTAGAGCTCAAAAAGGATCCAGCCATCACAAGCGCGGCAAACTAGATCTGAGGTCATGGAGGGTTAGCAGGGGATTATGGGTGAAGGGAGGCGCTAGGAGCTCGGATCCATTAGCTTGAAACAATTTTCCGGCTCGGATCCGATATCGGATCCGTAACCCACAGGTTGCTGACAAATGAACAATCCTACTTCAGATCTCTTTATTAGTCGACAGTGGTGGAGGGTTAATAGTTATCAGTTATTGTTATGATTATACATCATGATCATTATTTTACAATATATATTATTGATTCATATTTTATTATTTAGTAATTTTAGGTCTAGATACGCTAACTTTTAGACCTGTTTTATTTTATTTAATGACAGTATTAAACCTATACTAAGTAGCCTAAATTTATGTTATATTATATGTTACATGTCATATTTTATATTTCTGTATTATTATTTTTATTATTTAGTGAGATATGATTAATATTATATTATTTTTCTTGGGTAGCTGTTCTAGTTATTTAGATGCTTAGGACAGTATGCATTAATTTCATTATATTTATCATATTCATTATATTAGTTATTTTACTTGAAAGCAGGCAAGATACAATGTATGCATAGGTAATTTTTGATTAGGAAGCGTCGCGCTTCCATTATTAGTATTTATGCTGTAGGTTGAACATCGTTATTTTTATGTTATTTTATATATTTTAGATATTTATCTACTTTATACAGTTTAATAATCAAAATATTGGGCTTTTTTCTTTCAGTTTCAAAGCCTGCTATTATTACAGTCTCGGTGTATGAATTTTTTATTATGTTAATAGAGAATTGCAAATGCACCTTAGTTAACTGTGATCTGTACCTTTAAGGAGCTAAAGGGAGAGCAAGGGGCGTGGTTAAGTGTTTCAATGCTGGTATTTAAACTCACTTGTAATGGTGTGAATGTTTTGCTTGTCTGAAGAAGTTAGTGCAAGGTACTAACGAAAAGCTTTTACAGTGGCTTAATAAAATTTGTTGTTTTTCATGTTTTTTTACGTTTTGGACTGGCCTGACTCGAGTTCTTGGCTTTTGAATTAGCGGTGGTTTTCGCTAGTTTGTTTTTCCGGTCTTGAAAGTTTATTTCTTAGGTGTTTGACAAATGCCAGATGCTGTAAAAGAATGTCCTTGCTTTCTGCTTGAATAAGACAGTCGTCCAGGTATGGGTATATTTGAATTCCTCTTTGTCTGCAGTATGCAATTACTGGTGCCAGGCATTTTGTGAAGACCCTGGGCGCAGTAGATAAGCCAAAGGGCAATGCAGAGAATTGATAATGCGTTGAACCTGCAATGAAGCAGAGGTATCTTCTGCAATTTTCTCTGATAGGGACATGCAGGTATGCCTCCTTGAGGTCCAAAGTGACTAGTCAAGCATTCTTGCCCAGCATGGGAAGAAGCTGCTGTAGTGTTAAGCATCTTGAATTTTGGTACTTGCAGATAGGTGTTCAGAATTGAAAGATCCAGAATGGGTCTCCATGCTTTGTCCTTTCTTGGAACTAGGAAGAGTCTTGAGTAAAATCCTTGTCCTTGCTCCTGTGTAGGTACCTGTTGAATGGCTCTCATGTTCATGAGAGCCGTAATTTGTTTTTGTGCCTCTGCCCATTGATTTGGTGGCAGGTTTGGCATTCCTTTCATCCTTGGTAAGGTATGAAAGTGGAATCTGTATCCTTGAGAGACAATGTTTAGAACCAATTTGTCTTTTGTGATGATGTGCCAGTTGTCTGCAAAAAATGCTAGTTTTCCTCCCAAGGGTGTTGCCAGGAGAGATTTGCTTGGTAGTTTGAGGATAGAGTCATTGTGTCTGCCTTCTGCTAGCTTGGGGCCTGTCTTCTCCTCCTTTCTGGGCAGCAGAACCCCATTGGCGAGGTTTGTAAGGGCCCTGTGACTGACCTCTGCCACTTGGGCATCTGTATTTGCCCCTCTGTGATTTGTCTGAAGCTGGAAAGGACCAATTTTTTGTTGGCCAATTTCTGCTGAAGCGAGGGGGTTGTACCTGCAAGAAATCCTTGACCGTTTGCATAGATTTAGCCTTATCCTCCATTTTCTTTAAAACCTCTTCTGCTTTGACACCAAATAATACATCCTGTTGTAAAGGTGCATCTAATAATTTTGCTTTAATATGGTCAGGGAGGGTTTGCTCTTTTAACCAAGCATGTCTACGAATGACAGGGCCAGTAACAGCTGCTCTACAGGAAGCTTCCAATGAAACAAATCCGCATTGTAAAGTATGCTTGCCCACCTGTTCAGCTGCATGCAACAGATCCTGCATTTCCTTGAATTCAGGCTGTTCTGAATGTGTGCTCATTTTTTGTTTTAACTGAGACATCAGGAATTGTTGATATTTCAACATGTGAAACTGGCAATTTAATGCTCTCATAGCCAAAGTTGCAGAGGTGCATATTTTCTTTCCCCATCTATCTAGGGCTCTGGAATCTCTTTCAGAGGGCATAGGATTTTTAGCCATAGAAGCTTTTGCTCCCTTAGGACCCTGAGATATGGTTTCTGGGTCAGCTACAGGGCTTTTATAAAGGAATTTGTGTTAGTCAGGTACTCTGTAGTATCTGTCTGGTTGGCTGGAGCAGGAGGTAGAGAGTCTGGATTTAAACTAGACTCCAAGTAGACATCATCCACAATATCTAAAACAGGAGGGATAGCAAGAGGTCTGTGCTGGGGTAATAAAAGGAACTCTCGGAGCCTTTTCTTAGAATCTGAGTAATCCTGGCCTTCCCAGTGGAAATGTTCCCTCATGGTATGTAATGTTTCCCCAAAGGAGTAGTCTTCAGGGGGAGATGCTGAGGGAATAGAGTCTTCAGCATCAGAATCCTCATAAGGTGGAAAAGTGTAATCCTGTTCCTCATCAGAATCTGAGGAGAGAGAAACCTGGTCAGAGGATGCATAATCCTCCTCTTGTCTTGGTCTTTTATCAGGAGGGGGATGGGAACCCCTGATAAGGGTAATTAAATTTTCAGCCATCTTAAGCATCTATTTCTTAGGCATGGGGCCTTGACCTGTAGACTGATGAACAGTTTTCTTAGGTTTTAAAGGAGTTTTAAGCTTAGCATAAGATTTAATGGTGAGTGTAGTCGGTCTGAAGACACCTTCTGCAACCGAAGGTGTTTCCTCTGCACCGGTGTCTAATTCTGCTCCGGTATCGGTAGATGGCTGCGTCGGCCTAGCAGACTCCGCTTGGGAGTCGGCAGCTGTCTGGGGTTCCAGCTCTGCGGTCGTCAGGGGCTGCGAAGGCGCCCTCACTGAAAACCGGAGAACCAGCGACAGGCCCAGCTGAGGCCTCAGGGTCTGGCTTATTCCTAGGCTGCCTGTCCTTATCTTTGCGTTTTTTATGAATTGCGGTCGTCGGCTGCTCCGAAGGTATGATATAATTAAATTTCCTACCAAAGTAATGCCGTGCGAAGTCAAAACAGCGTTTGATAGTGCTTTTATTAAACCTAGCGCAAAACCGACAACCTGTGATGTCGTGGTCTGGGCCTAGGCAAGGAATACAATAGGAATAGAAGTCCTTATGAGGTATTTGCTTCCCACAAGAAATGCAATTGTTAACTTTTTCTGACATCGGACTGAGGCAAGAAAATGTTCCCCAATGGGGTACACGGGGTACTTAGCTTTATTGAAGACTTCGGACTGAAATTCAAATCGAAAATCTCAGGTGTCGGCCGACCGGCACTTGCGAACTGCTTCTGCTTCGGGCACCGCGCGGCAAGAAAGACTGAAGAAAATGGCGTTGGATGCCTCTTATATACCCATGGCGCACTGACATCAGGGAAGAAGCGACAGCAACCGACGCCGGACCAAGACTTTGGAATTCAGGCCGACTGCGGGTCCGCCTGATGGCAGGATAACCCCAAGTGTGATGACTGCAGCAGGGTAACACGATGAACATCAATCTTCTACAAAAAGAGTGCATGATATGTCTATTTTAAATTTTACACCACAACAATTTCATCAGAATACTGTTATTGACATGCACTGTCAATATTGCACATGGTTACTTATGTATTTAGGTTTTATGATGAAAAGGAAAATGCTGTTCATAATGCTTAAATGTTATTCTATGTGACCGAGAAAATGCACAACAGTAAAAGTTACAAGCAAAAAGAGAGCACGGGACAAGGGCAGCCACAACACCCTCAGGGAAGGGAACATGACTATAAAAAAGCTTCAGTTTTACAGCACGAAAATAAAGCAACTGATGAACTGGGTCACTGCCTTAACTTCATGATGCCTGCAGTCCGGGTAGGGTTGCCAGCCATCCAGGATTCACCTGGACAGTCTAGGAATTGATGAGTGCCATCCGGTATCCAGATTAGGACAAGATTTGTCCAGGAATTTGGTCCTATATTTCCATAATTAATGTTATTGTACATTCGTTCCTAACATACCAGTGGAATCATATTCCATAATCCTGTACTCATGATCAGTACAGTTTTGTAAATTAATCCAAGTCGGGTGACTCAGAAGGCAGTAAATATTAATCAAAATTTAAACAACTTAAAAATGTTGGCGTGAAATGCAGTTCAATAGTTTTAGCAGTTTTCAAAATCAGTAGATAGAAACCACAACCAATTTGTTTTATATTCTTTGGGACTTTGTCACTGTGGCTGGCAATGGTTGCTAAATAACGTCTATTTATAATCTTTAGTGGTAAAAACTTTTATTTGTCTACTTGTCGCTAGATGTTAGTACCCTTTTCTTCTTTCTCTTAGGAGTGTCTGTTTTATGTGAATCAGAATTATCCAAATCCGATGATTCGGATTAAATTTCTAACACAATGTCATAATTAATGGGATCACCCAGGATTTTTCATGGTTATTGAAAACTGATGATCACATGGCAAGCTGCACACTCTGTCGACAGTCCTCTGCTGTCAAATATGAGGGGAAGAAGGCCATTACAACACATGCTGAGTCATCCAAGCACAAGAATGCGGTAATGACATAAAAGCAGTCTCATGCGATTTCTATGTTTTTTGTTCAAAAAAAGTGCCGGTAGAAGACAGTATTATCGCAGCAGAACTAACCACTGCATATCATGGTGTTATGCATCACCACAGCTACAATGGCAACAAACTTCTGGCAAAACTATTCCCTGATTCAACCATAGGTTCTAAAAATTTCATGTGGCAGTACAAAAGCAACAAGTTACGTTGAAAACATACTGGGTCCAAAAGTGCAGGAATTTTGCGTCATTGCTATTAAATCTGCTCATTACTTTGGAATTGGATCAAATGCTTTGGACAAAGGCAATAAGTTAGTTAGTTCCATTGACTGTTTGCTACTTCTCGGTAACTGAAGGTGTGAAGAACGGACTCAAGGATTTTTATCAAGATAATGTTGAAACCAATACAGCAACTGCCAATAGACTTAAAGGGCAACAACTGGATTTTATTAAAAAATGCTCAACTTCTCTGCCCTTTTTCTCCCTATTTACTGTCCCTACTATGAATAAATATCAATACAGCATTTAAATTACTTTAAATCGATTGTTTCTCTCTACTAAAACAGTACCTTACTGTACTGTGGTGGTTTCAGTTTCAAAAAAACTTTTGTCCCAGCCTGGAAAAGCTTGCTGCATTCTCCTGTTCACCGATGTCATCAAGGCCAATGAACACAGGTAATTTTCTGGTCAATTCACTCTCCAAACTGACATTACCACGACTGTCCTGAAAACAAACCCATGCTGTGATATCACAGCTCCCTGGTCCTTCCCCTACCCACACAGAAAGGCTAGAACAAGGAAACAGTACATGAGTCAAGTCCCCTGCTATGAGCTGCCAATCACAGCAGGTAACAACTCAAATTACCCTTAGCACTTTGACAGCTAGGGAAGTTAGGTGTGAAGGGGGATGGGAGATGAGTCAAAGTAGTACAATTCAGGCTTCACAAAAGACTTCAATGTAGCCATTCTAAAAAGAAGCAACAGTAAAAAGCACACTGAAACTCTGCTCTGTAGCATTTCCATCATTAGTGTTTTAAGCAGTCATTGAACAGCATGAAATGTTACTTAAAACTACAGGAGCTTTAGGAAGAAAGAGGTCTGTATGATGTAATTTTTTTTACAGACAAGCACTACATTGTGGGATACCTAGAGGTAGACTAAACCAATCAGGATCACTTTCAAGATGCAAGACCCCATGTGGTCAGACTCAGAAATGATGTACAAAAATATTTAAAAACTTGTAAATAGTCCCAGAGTGGTATTAAAATGTAGGAAACACCAAACAATTATTAAACAAAAAAATAATTTTGAATCTGTGGGTGTGGTTCTCTAAAGATATAATTGCAGCTAATAATCTGTATTTAGATTCAGTCACCTCATACAGTGCAGACAATGCATCTGTAAACTTCAGAAAATACGTCAGTATTTCAGAGTTGCCTGTTGTGAACACAAATTTGATACAAGCAAATTGCAAATGTCATATCCTAAACAACTGTCTGAAGTTTGGATTAAAGGAGCTCAGTTCTGATGTTGAATCATTTGTTATCAAAACTTACAACTCATTCTCAAGTCAGCCAAACAATCTGATGAACTTGAGGAATCTTCGATTTTTTGCAAATGGGATACTGCGAACTGCTACACCATGTGCCCACGCGTCGGTTATGCCTGCTGCCTGCTACTGACAGATTATGTTGGCCACTTTACATCTCAAGGTCAAGACGAAGTTGCAGCATTGCTATGGGGTGGGTTTTCTTGCGACCGTTATGATGGTCTACATCAGTATTCACTTTATCTGATTCACAATGTTATGACTGTTTTTGCTGATGCCATCCAACACTTGGAGTTGAATGCAACTACAGCTGCTGAATTACACACCATTATGGAATGTATGAAGTGCAAGCTGCAACAACTTCAAAGTGACAAATTCTATGGTTTTTTGGCCTATCAACTACTACATTCGTTTGCTGCGAATGCAGAAATGAAACAAAAATTTCAGCAGAAAGCAACTAATTTTTTGATCGTTGTTTGTCATATTTATAGCAATGGCATAACTATGAGGAATCTGTTTTCGAGCATTTTACTGTTCTTACATTAGACAATGACATCCAGTGACAGGATATGTTGACAATACTTGAAAATATTAAAAGCATAATTGTTGACACTGACAAGCTGTATGAAGAATTTTGCACTCTTCGAAAAGTTAGAATTGACATTGTACAGTCAATGACACAGGTCGGTGATAGGTGGGTAAAGTTTTTCAGTGTATTGTCTCCAAATGACATTCAACTGCTTCATATTGTTTCATACGTTCTGTCAATCCCAGTCTCAAATGCTTTCTGCGAGAGAATTTTCAGCATAATGAATGAACTTTGGTCTGACAGCAGAAACAGACTAAACACAGATTTGTTGAAAGCAAAGTTAATGGTGAAGATAATTTTCAGCATGTCATGCAGTGATTTCTGAGAGTTAATTCGCAGTGATCTTCAGCAACTGAAAACTGCCTCTTCTCAGCAAAAGTACAACTTTAAGCAACAGTTATGAATGGTTATGTATTTGCATGAACACTGGACACGGAATTTGAATCATTTACTGGTGATTGACATGATAACTGCGGTGGTGGTGCTGCGGTAGCGTTGTCACCTCACAGTTAGACGTTGCCCGTTCGATTCTCAGTTACAGCGTCTACTGTGTGTCGACATGCGTGAATGGGTGTTCCTTCGTTGAAGGTTGTGCGTTAGGCCTGGCAAGCCAGCACGTAAAACTCTACTGCCAATCATTAGCGGACCGGAGTTCCGCTGTGGCGACCCCTAACCGGGAAAAGCCGAAAGACACACACACTGGTGATTGACATAATAAATCAGGTTAATCGTTTGTGTTGACTAGCCAAAAACTGCTGTAAGCCTGTAACTGGTCGGTAAAAAGTAAAATTTAAGCAATATGTTTTTGTTATACTCATGCACAACTGCCATTCTGTATTACAATATCTGACTATTCTAGTGTCAATAGCACTAAGTCAACCCGTGAAAGCTGTCAAAACTGTGTGATGTTCTATTCATTCAGCATTTCAATACCCTCTATTTTAATGAGCATAAACAACCTGTGGGGTTCATAGGATAATAGGAAATTTTCAGGCTAATGGCTCCAGGGCCCTTACAAGCCTAGCAAAGTTCAACCCGGGTTCCCAAGGGTGTCTGGTTCAAGCAGACAATAAAATCAACACCTATTGCCCCTGTCCAAGAAGGACACAGGTGGAACCCCTGGGGTGAATTTCCAATTACCCAACCAGTTGTTTAAATTATGCTTAAATAGGGTCAACGAGAGGCTTTGTTTAACATGAATAGGAAGCTTGTTCCAAAGGTGGGGCAACCTCTGAGACAGATTTGTATCTCCAGCAAGTTCTGTTGATGTCACATAAGTTAGGGGCCTTCAAGTGAGTGACCCATGTGCCATTTGACTTGCAAATGTGCAGTATTTCCATCAAAGCTGGGTCAGAGATTGCTTTACATGCAAGACACAGGTCACCTCTTAGCAGTCTGTATGACACAGAGTAAAGTGACCATGATTTCAGTCTGTCTGCATAAGACAGATCTTGAAGACTCTGAATTTTCTTTGTAAGGAACCTATGTGGTCTCTCAGATTGCTGCAGGTATTTGGAAAGGCACAAACCAAAGGGAGCATTGTACTCTATTATTGGCCTGTTGAGGGGAGAGTACAAGGGGGTTATAACCTCTTTTTTCTGTGATCAGCAATATAAAATGCCACTCTTACCACTGTGGAGAGATGTGATCAAAGTTAAGGTTGCTGTTAACCTGTGTGTCCAGATCTCTCACAACTGATTGTGTGCTTAGGGTATTTGCTATTGATGTGGTAGTTTACAGGAACATCACCATTGCCGAAGGGGATGATAATGCATTTCTTTGCATTACGTTTAAGACCATGACTTTGGCACCAGTCATTAGTCTGCATAAGACCTTCTAGCAGGATGCTGACATCTCTAAGTGTTTCAATGACCACACCCAGTTTACAGTCATCAGCAAACATTGTCAGCCACAGACCATTAGTTTTATCCTGCACTTTGGAGAAGTAGATTCCAAACAGTAGGAGTCCCAGAACCAATTCTTGTGGAACACCACTGGTTATGCGTCTGCTGTAGGAGGTGGAGTCCCCTATTTTGATCAAATTAGTTCTACCAGTGAGCCAGTTTGAAACCCACCAGACAATATATGGGTTGAGACCCAGCTGGGTGAGTTTATCAACGATGCCTGAGTGGGGAATTGGGTCAAAGGCCCTGGCTAAGTCTAGGTAGGACGTACACACAGATTTGCTCTCATCTAGGACTTTGGTGACTGTCTCGAAGAATTCCACAAGTTTAACAGGCATGATCTCCCCTTGACAAAGCCAAACTGGGTGGGGGTTGAGCATTTGGAGATTTCCTATATCTTTGTTAATAAGGTCCATGATGATTCGTTCCATGGCCTTGCAGATATGGCTGGTCAGACTAATGGTTCTACAGTTCCAGAGGTCTTTGGATGCACCCTCTTTGTGCACAGGGATGAGGGTAGCTGTTTTCCATTCCACCGGGATGAAGCCAGTGCTTAGGCTGTGAATGAAAAGCGTGCTCAATGGTGATGCTAATTCCTGTTTTAACCCATGTAGAACAGAGCCTGGAATGTTGTCTGGTCCATAGAGTTTGTGTTTTGGCCTTGGACAGGGCATTTAAGACCTGCTCCTCAGAGATACTAGGCAGGGAACAGGTGTTTGGGATATATGTGGTGGGGACAGGGGAGTGAAGTTTTCAATGAACCTGTCAGCCAGCAGGTTTGCTATATCCACAAGTTCTATATATGTAGTACCATTAACTATGAGTTCAGCACAAATATGGCCCTTACCTTTGAGGTTATGGATGTAACTAAAGAATTCCTTGTGATTATTCTTAATTACGGAAGATAATTTGGATTTGTAATTAGCTTTGGAGGACTTCATTAGGAGTCTTATTTGCTTGATTAAGTTGAGGAGGGAGTGTTTCCAATTTTGAGACCTTTCCTTCCTGCTCTTAGACAGCAATTTCCTTCTCCTGTTGAATAGCCTATCAATGGCAGTTATCCACCAGGCAAGTTTGTTTTTCACTGAAGATCTTACTTTGGTTCTAGCAGGTATGGCAGAGTCAATACAATTGTGCAGGTGCTTGTATAAAGCATTGGTGTATAACTCAGCATAGGTGTCTGTTCCATCAGTGGGGGCAGGGGCTATGAAGCTATTTATGCTTCATGTAAAAGATTGTAATTGGCCTTGGAGAAGTTTTTTAGTCTAGTTGTTGGTAAGGGGGGGGGGGGCTTGTGTTACAGTTACTTCTAGCGAGACTTATTTGTGGTCAGATCTCACGAGGGATGGCCATACACTGGGGGTGGTGCAGCTGTCTCCCATGTTGGTGAGCACCAGGTCCAGGATGTTTGAGCCCCTTGTGAGTGTGTCAACCAGTTGGTCCAAGGCACTGGAGTTAATGAAGTCCAGGAACCTTTAAGCCAGTGAGTTTGAACATGTATAATTTACCCAGTCTATGGATGGGTAGTTAAAGTCACCCAAAACCAGGGTGATTGGTTGTATTTTGATTGACTCAAGTAGATCCAAGTAGGCTGAGTGGATGTCCTGATTCATGGAGGGGGTCCTATAGCTGGCAGTGACCTAAAGAGGGGTCTTACTTACAGTCAAATGCACCTGAAGTAATGTTGACCAGGCTGGTTGAAGAAATTGTGGGAAATTGTCTGTCCATAATGCTAGGTAAGTTGATGTGGTCAGAAAACAGGGAGAGGACAAGAAGGAACAGGCAAAGTAGAGGACAGGAAAAGTGAACAAAAAATATAAAGGGCTAGTGGGTAGGATCTGTGTTGGTACCTCAGGAGCTTCACTGAACATATCACCTGTCAGTGAGGGACAATCACAAGAACTCACCGATGGAGCACCAGCAGAGTACTAAGGGAAAATTTGCAGGCAAAAGTGTTTGCGTCTATAACCACCAATGGTGCCCACTGCTGCTCAACAGTCCACGATGCACAAACTGATTTAAACAAATTAACCAATAAAAAAAAAACAAAAAGCTCAAAACTGAACATTGTTCCAGCAACCTTCAATCAAATGAGTTCTAACTGCATGCTCCTGTCACTAGGGTGCAGGGGAGCCCTCTCCAATAAAAGATGGCCTGGTGCTCAAGTTATACAAACAGAACTTAATTCAGCAGGTCTGATCCTAGTCTGTGCTACAGCAAAGTGAAACGATTTAAAAAATAAATAAATAAATAACAGTTCAAATAAGCACTGATATGATAAAAATGCAGTTCAAAAGTGCAATATGCAGTGAAAAATTCTACTGAAGTTTTATGGAGATCAGCTTGGATTTGCTTATGTAGCAAACAAGAGGAAACTGACAAACAAATTAACCCATTAATCAATAAAAAAGCTCAAAACTGAGCCCTGTTCCAGCAACCTTCAATCAGACGAGTTCTAACTGCACACTCCTACCAGTAGGGTGCAGGGGAACCTTCTCCAACAAAAGATGGCCTGGTTTTCTGTTCAAATTATACAAAGTTAAATTCAGCAGGTCTGAATCTAGTCTATGCTACAGCAAATAAAGAGCACCAATTTCAAAAAAAGTAGTTCAAATAAGCAGGCACAATAAGCCTTCAAACCAGCAATTCCCAGCTCAGAAGGGCAGAAGCTACCATCTCCTCCCACAAGAGTGCAGACCACAATCCTTATTAATGTAAAATAACTGGCTTGAAGTCCAAGTGCTTAAACCAGAACTAAGACACTTTTAGAATAACAGGCACACTAAGCCTTCAACCAGCAATTCCTAACTTAGAAGGATGTAAGCTACCTCTCCTGCCACAAGAGTGTAGACCACAAACCTTCTTAATGTAAAGTAACTGGCCTGAAGCCCAAGTACTTAAATCAAAAGGCTTAGAATAACAGTTACAATGTAATCAAGCTAACAAAGCAGTGATAAACCCAGCACAATAAATGCAATTGAACACTTTTAAGAACAAGCAGCAATGTAAAATAAAGTAATAAAGTAGGAAGAAACACAAATACAGTAAAAGCAGCTGAATAAAGTGTAATTTTCTTTTTTATGTCAAGAGGGAAGTGAGGAAACAGAAGATAAATAAGGGCTGAGAAACAAAGGGGGTGGGCCTTCCCAAATGATCTCTCTGTACTCAGTAGAATGAGCTAATGAGATGGGACTGGGAAGAGTGTTCAAAATCAGATTTATAGCAGGGGTGGGCAACTCAAAAGCCACCAAATTTAAGAAAAGAGCAACAACTGGGCAGGTCGGAGGGAAAAATAAAATGCAGCCAGAGATCAGCAATATTCAGGCACAAGTACAGCAAGCAGGCCACCAAACAAACACTTCATCTAAAGACAGATACTTCTAACTAAAAGAGCAATGCTGTTTCTCAGTTCCTCCCACTAATTAACTGATGTTTTCACTGTCTGCAAAGGAATTCTTTACTAACTTTTTTAACCAACCCTAGCCAAGATCTCTTAAAACTCCAAAAGAACAGAAAACTTAAAAACAAAACAAATGCAATACAAGAATAAGAGAGAAAATAGAAGTGATCAAACCTTAAATGAAAAGCTTCAATTCAAAATAAAATGCAGCCAGAGATCAGCAATATTCAGGTACAGTATATCAAACAGGCCACCAAACAAACAGGATGACAACCTGAATGGCCATCATGATGAATTGATGATGTTGGCCATCAAGGGTCCAGGAATGGCAAATTCCAGAGTTGGCAACCCTAACTCGGGGGGGGGGGGTAAGACATTCCTCAGTGCAAATGTAAAAGAAATGATGGGTAATGTGAGAAAGGGAAGTGCTTTTTTGCAGTCTGAAAAAGTTGAGCTCAGAATGTGTTTCATGCAAATCCTATCAGTTAATGAAGACTGAATCAACTTAGCAGTGCTTGTGTTTAATGCCAGGGAAATAAACTTAAGTTGAGATCTTTGGCTGAACTCAGTAATATTTGATCTAACAGAAGCAAAGGTTTAAGTAATGCAAAATTTAGGGATTTTTTTTACATTACCAAAATGAATGAGCTGCTTAATATTTCATAACTCAGACATTAGTGCAAAACAATATGGCACTTTCCTATTATCCTTTAAGAAAAATAATTACTACATGCTTAATTGCAACACTCTGGTATAAGCAACTGAAATGTTATGTGGTAACTGTAATACCACGATTGGCTGTACTCTTGAAGTCTTTATTCCTGTTTACTTTACTTAGAATTGTGTGTGATACAAAATGTCATCTCAAGTCACAACTTCTTTTTATATTATCCATACAAAAAACAGTAACTTAACTTAATAAACTAATATAAACAAATAGGCAAGATAGTGAAAACAAAAAATATCTGCACTTCAGGTCAATAAGCAATTTTATCATACCTTTATCACTGTGTACTGTTAGAATTATACATTCAAAAATTGTGGGATATTACTAATGCTACGAGAACATGTGCTTGATCTTTGTTTACCATTTTTACCATATCATCTCTAGCCTCTCTGGCTCATATTCTTCAATGAGGGAAAACTCCACCCTTTAACACGTTATTCACTATCATATAACACACAGATGTGGCATTTGTAAAATACACTACTAGGCTTTACTAGGAACATTTAAGAACAAATTCTCACACTTTCTCAGTACTGTGAACCATGTTAAGTCTTTTTCCCCCAAACAACACAAATTAGCATCGCCTGATACTGTAAAGTCTCTCATTCTACTTTTTTGTTAACAAATCAAAGTCCAGTGCTTTCAACTCACTGCCATATATTTTAGCCATGTTCTGGTCTCGGTTCTGCATCTTGAAATTATCTCTGTTCTGTCAAATACGCCTGCACCAGTGAAGCACTACAGAGTAAAGAGAGACCTGGAGGAAGCCACCAGAAGAAGCTAGGTCAATAAAAAACAGAAGAAGGGGTTGGGGTTGGGGTTGGTATAATGGTTAAGGTGTTTACCCTGCAGTCACAAGGTACAGGGTTTGATGCTAACCTTTGGAAGTGAAATTGGCCAGGTTTAAAATATCTTCCAGGAGCAGATAGACTGGTTATTACCTATGAACCTATAAGAAAATTATTTGTTCAGTACTTCAGAAGAGACTTAAACCAGACCAGGTCCCTACTGTAAAGGACTAAGCTTAAAAATGTTTTATGCTTTGTCATTCCGCTTCATTATCTGGGAAAAATCTGCATTTTTTTTCTGTTTACAGTAATAAAACCATGTTATTTTTATCGACTAGTAGTCTTTGCTGCATTTGTACTCAATATTGACGGATGTAGTGAGCATATTTTAGCACATTCTGTCATGCTAAAAGTACTTCAGTTTACACCTTTCACTGCCTGAAAAAAGGCCATTTTAGCATATTTTACCCAGCTTGTGAGACACCATTCTAGAACTGTTAGAGTGTATCTATCCTACCTAAAAGGAAAACAGACCTGTGGAGTGCACCAAGAGATTCTGTGTGAAATACACCTGTGGTTTTCCTTGTGCAAAATGATGACCACAAAGGAACTGCTAACAAATGCTGCTACTGAAGCTGAGGAGATAGTAGCAGTTGGCAGGACCAAAGTAATGTAAACCACGGTTCCATCAAGGATGAAACTAACCTGGAAGGAACACCTAGAAGTGCATCTGGTAACCTTCAAGCAGTACACTCACCAGGAGGGATGCAACTGTACTGAGTGGGCTACAATCTTCTCAACACAGCTAACTGGGGAGCCTTTAAAACCTTCTTGACATGGAAGGGAATGAATGTCAGGAAAAAGTGAAAACAGTACTGTCCAGCCAGTGCTTGTGCAACCCTGAGGCACAAGTTTCACAGCTGGAAAATATGTGTTAAGAAAAAAAAAAACAAAGATCTCAGTTATGTGATCTAAAACATGTAATCCTGAGGATCAACATAATGAATGCAAAATAACAGAAATGTTAGTCACTGATAAACTTAAGACAGCTTTACCTGCTTCTTTACGAAACTGAGTAATTCAAACTAACTCCAAGGATGTTGTATATTTTGTTACACAATAAAACTACGTTTAAAACTGAACAGTTTAGACCTGAAGTAAAGCATGTGTCAAAGTCTGACAACAACTGTTGACATCCTTTGTTTTAAATTTGAAAAGAAATGCCACAAAGCAACATTTTGTACTAGTAATATTAAAACCATTATATATGTGAAAAATGTAACCAGTGAAAAAAGCATGCTACAAATGACGTTGAGCTTATGAAAAGAGATACACTGTCTGCCAGAATAGCTCAGTCAGCCTTCTGCTACTGTAATACTACAAAGTTAATTAAGAGCAGCATTTTAATTGAAAGCAGGGAGCTGCAGGGGCTACTAGATTCAAGTAGTATGGTCAGACTTATGAAGTCACAATGTGTGTGTAGAAAGAAGATCCTTACTAATGAAAACAGTCAAATTAGTCTGCATTCAAGGAGATAAAAAAATAGTATCCCATTACTTAAGCAAAATTACAGAATGCATTTGGAAAGGTAGTTCATCCTATTGCTGTGGCTCCCATTCTAGTGCAGTCGGCATTTGGTGCAGATGGTTAAACCTGTGACCTGTAGTTCTTGTGGTACAGGGTTTGATTCCCTCATCCTTATTTGTCTACTGTGTGACCTTAAGCAAGTCACTTGACCAGACTATGCTTGAGGGCAACTGGGAATTTAGGCTAGCCTCCTCAATGGACAAGAATAGTAACAACCTATTTGTATCTATGAACCAGAGTATTTATGGTGTAAAGGAAGGAAACAGATTGCAGTAATCAGGAACATCGTGTTCCATGGGTATGATCAGTGATTTCCTTGTAAGTTTGTCAGCTGGAGCAGAGGGTTGTGGCTGTGACCTGAGGTGCCTGTGGTCCAGGATTTGATTCATTCACCCATCATTTGCCTACTGGCTGACCTTGAGCAGGTCACTTAACCAGACAGTGCTTTTGGACAACTGGAAGTTTGGGATAGTCTCCTCAATGGTCCCGTGGATGCCAAGCCTAGTGACCATCTATGAATCTATCTAAAATCTATAACACAAGATATGACATCATAGAAACACTTTCTCTACTTTAGTGCTCCATGGAGGCAGTGGGAAGAACGAAGTTTCTTTTGACAGATCACGTTATTAGTGTGTGTGTTGGGGGGGGGGTAGCAGCAAGTGAATAAACCTACAGATATACCTCTGCCTAACTTGACAAAGGGGAGGGTAGGGTACACTGAGAGACAATCTAACCCTGAAAAGAGCCCTAAGGAAGTTCCTCTTTAGCCAAAATACAAGAATCCCAAACAGAATAAAAAGGGTTCTATGCATCAGGTTTACAAAGGAATGAATGAATAAATAAATAAGGTGGAGATAACAAATCACACTGAGGAATCCTGGCATGCAGTATCTGTTTCATGAGAACTGTGACGACTAGGGAGAGATGGGCGAAGGCTGCCAGCCTAGTCAAACAGAATTTAATATATAATTCTATCAACTGTATAAATAAATGTAAAATACAGGCTTGTGTTTTTTAAATGTAAGAAAACACTGTGAAATGTGGAACTGCAAAATATATGACAACATTGCACTCTACTGGCCCAGTGAAGCATGTTGTATCCTTTCATGTTAGAATTTGGCTCGAGGGCGGCTGGATGGAGATTTCATGCCCATTGTTTTAAGGCTAAAGTTTATGACTAGAATTTAGATGTGGAAGGTGCTTTATTGCTTTAGTTTCTGTTAGTATATACATGTGAAATGTCTTCTATTGTTGTAAGTTTCTGTGCAGGTGTTAGACTGCTAAATAATGCAGTTTGTGGCCTGAGAACTCAGACCAGATGTTAAGATGATGCAATATGAATACTGGGAAAACCTAAGTGTCAAAAATGAAGTAATTTTGGGAGGGCCTTAGAGACATGTTTGTTAGCAATGTTTAAATTCTATTTCTCACAAGAGACCTAGAGGCATTTTGATCTGGACATCTAACTTATCAGCACTCTGCTTATGCTCACATGTAAGTTTTTAGCACTATGATATCTTGTAGGAACAGTTAAAGCTAGTAAAGATTAATTAGGTATTTTTTCTTTGAAACCAGACCTGTCCTACTGTATTATTTTAAGTTTCTGTGTGATCTGTGAAATCTTAGATATCTCTGTGGTGTAGTAGTTTTGTCTTGTGTTTTAATTATTTATTATTAAATATTTTTAAAACCTTCTACCTGTGGCTGCTTTGTGTAGACATAAGCTCTAGAGTACATTGCATATTTATAAAGAGTTTATTGTAATAGGCCACTATGATGAGCCTTAGACTATATAGTCACATTACCATTGGATATTAATATTGCACAGTAATAATTGGATACCCTTTTAAGGGCCTTTTAGTAGCTGATATTATTAACTGGGTAGTGGCAGTAATTACTACCGTATAGTCTGGGTAAAGGGGCACAGATGGAGAATCTGTGTCAACCTTTCCCAGTAGTGTCTGTGAAGTTGTATAAATACTTATCGCAAAGTGTGTGTGTGTTGTGTCAGCTACTTGGGCAGGGACACGAAGCACTGGTTGAACAGAGAGGGTACTGGAGGTTTTAGCTTGCCCAATTAGGCTGAGACCTGGACCCTATAGTTGTGCCAGTGGGGAGCCTTATTGGGGACCTGGTGAGCAAGGGAGCAGCCAGCCCCAGACTGACTGTGATCGCTGTGTGCACTTAAGGGAAATTGTACTTTACTGTGTGTATTAGTTATCCTTTCCTCCTCTAGGAGATGACCTCCCTTGTGTTAGTGGTGAGGATTGAGGCTCCTTGATTACTGGGCCAGGGCACGGTCATCACAAGGACAACTAGGCATCAAGACCTCAGTGTGTTTACTACTACTAGAGAAGGAAGTGCCTTTTACCTCATGACTACCTAACCCTGAGGAAAGTCCACAGCTAGATGACCTGCAGGTTAGCCAAATAAACTTTGAAAAGGCACAGTGGAAGACTATGTTCAGTAAATAAAATGCAGCTATAGTTACAGGGAAAGAAGCAAAACAGAATGCTCCCACTTCCTGTATGTGTAAATGGTAAGCAAGAAGAGAAAAATCTACTGATGAGGGTATCACATCATCATGTACTAGGAGGAAACCTATGAAAGGGCAGGACTAAAGCATGGATACTACTGAGCTTTTACTGTACAGAAATAAAGTAAAAAGTTGAAAATTACTGTGACAGATACACTGAATGCCAGAAGGTACCCAAGGCTTCAAAAATCCTCTCTTTCAAATGCTATCATGCAAGTGCCATTTGAACTTATTGCTATGGAAACTGTTGGGTAAATGGTAAAGTCCAACAATGGGTTTCAAAACACAGTGGTTATTTTGGACTATGCAATTAACTGCCCTGTAGTTATTCCCCTATGTATGGACAAAGCTAAATCTATATCTAGAGTGTCAGCCTTATTATTTTCCAAAGTGCAGACACCTGTGGAAATACTCAACCACCTGAAGACTCCATTTATGTCCAAAATAATGCACTACCTGTGACAATGATATCTATATACATCCCTAGACAGATGAGTTAGTGGAGAATTTTAGCCAAACATTAAATCCATGCTAAGGAAAATGACAAAAACTAGGACCAGCTAACACCATACTTCCTGGTTGTCATTACAGAAGTACAACAAGCCTCAGCAAGGTTCACTCGTTTTGACTAGTTATGTGGCAGGAACCCTTCAAGGGCTGTTAAGACATTGTCAGAGGAATTGGAGAAGAAGAGAAAACTCCATACGGCATTTTACAAACTTGCAACATAGGCTAAGAGTGGCAATACCCACTGTATTGGAACCCACAGAAAAAGCCATGGCTGCACAACAAGAGATGTATTATAGAAGTACAAGGACAAAGGAATTCACAGAAGGTCATGTGTTAGTTTTGTCCCCTCCATAGAAAACAGGTTGTTGGCTAAATGGCAGGGTCCATTTGAAACAGAAGAAAAATTAAATGTGTAAACTATAGCTTTAAACAGACTCGTAAGAGAAGGCCAAATATACTATAGCAACGTTCTAAAAGGATGGAAAGAAGTGCACATCTCAACAGTTAGCTTAATAGCAGAAACTGGTAACTTTGGTGAAGAATGAAAACAGACTTCTGTTCCTGCAGTGCACACAGATGACACACTGTCTAAGTCACAGAAGCAACAGATAAGGAAATTTATGTGAAGAAATGTTTTCAGAACTAAATGGCAAAACAAACCTGATTCAACATCACATTGATTCCATTCCAGAAGAATTCATTTACTTTATACGTTACAGAATCCTAGATTCACAGAGAAAGGCGGAGCGAGAAGCAGGAAAAACTGTTAAGATGAGTGGAACATCCTCATGGTTTTAGTCCCAAAGTCTGATGGAAGAATCAGGTTCTGTAACAGATTTTGGAAGCTGAAAAGCATTACAAAATTTGACACCTATTTAATGCCTACATTTGACAAAATTAACAGAAAGTTTTGAGAAGACAAGATTATTGACAGCATTAGGACTAACAAAAAGGGATACTTGGCAGATCTGTCTAACAGCTGAGGCCAGAGAAAAAAGACAGCATTTTCAACACTACAGGGCTTATCCCAGTATACTGACTTTCCCTTTATGCTACAAGGTACCTCTGCAATCTTTTAGAGATTACTGTGTTGCCTCTTACCTAGACCAGATGGCTTAGTGGTTAAGACCTTCGCCTCCCATGCACAAGGTGCAAGGTTCAATCCTTACCACCGACCAATGCCCGTTTGGAGTTTGCATGTTCTCGCTGTGTCTCCGTGGGGTTTCACCCATGTCTGAAAAACATGCTGAGTGGTTCCATCTCAAACTCACCACTGAATGGAGCTGTGTGCAGCAGTACAGACTCTACATGGTGCCCTATAGGGGGAAGAGCTGTACAGACCAACCACTTTGGGCATCTACTGCAGTGCGCAGTATCCTCAAGATAGGAGAACACGGATCACAGACTGCATGCTGTGGCAGGGCTAGCCTCTCGATGGTGTAAAACATGGCGCTAGGTGATTTGGTCAAGTTGACTAATGTCACCAAAAATGGGCATGGGTAGTTACCTGTGATAAGTGGGTTGAGGGCCCGGCCTACTCTGACCCACACCAGGGACCCATGCTAACAGTGGGAGGGGTATATGTGCCCCTATTGGCCAGTGTGTGCCCGCCATAAAGCCCAGAAGCCCTGGGTCAATAAACTACTGGCTGGCCAGTGACTAGTTGCTCAGCCTGGGTTACCTGGGATAGCTCTGCTGAGCGAAAGCTGGACGCAAAAACTAACCAAATTGCCAAATGAACTGATAATTGATACACTTAATGTAGGTTCGCTGACAGGAATCAGCTTGGAAGTGGATGATATGGAGAAGGCTGGACATCCTATGTATCCAGGAGAAGAGATGGAAGGGCAGTGCAGCAAAGCCACTTGGCTTGGGATCCGGATCTACTACTCAGGTGGAGGGCAGGCTAGAAATGGTGTAGGAATTGTGGTGAGAGAGAGGCTTCAGAAGGCAGTAAGGGATCTCATCAGAATTAATGACAGACTCATGGCAGTCAAACTCCAGTGTAATGATACGGTAGTATTCATAATCTCAGCCTGTGCCCTACAGCAGGCTTGTGATAGTGAGGAAAAGAGTGCATTCAGTCAACAGTTGCAGGACCTACTAGAGAAAGCAGGACAACATGAATTGGTGTTGATAATGGGTGACTTGAATGCATATATCAGGACAGACAGAAGAGGATATGAAAACTGCCTGGGTACACATGGGTGGGGCAACAGGAATAAAGAAGGAAAAGCCATTCTAGACTTCTGTCTGGCAAATGGCTTGATAGTAGCCAACACATGGTTCAGAAAGAGAGACAGTCACAAGATCACATACAAGAGTAGTCAGCATGCAACGCAGGTAGGCTTCCTGCTAGTAAGGAAAAGGCACTGGGGCAGAATCCATGATTGCAAAGCCATCCCCAGTGAAACAGTTGGCCCACACCATAAACCACTAGTTGCCACAATCAGCTGCAAGCAATGGTCAGAGTTGGCTCTAAGGTCAACAGAGACCAGGCTGAAGACCTGGAAGTTGACTGGAGAGAATGTACAACTGTTCAAGGAATTACTCAGGGCTCTAGCACCCCAAGAAGAGGAGGAAATAGGTGGAGTTGAAGAAGAATGACAGCGCCTAAAAACAGCATGTATTAGGACTACAGAAATGATATGTGGCCGAGCCAGGTATGGAAACAATGTACATAAGGAAAGCTGGTGGTGGAATGCAGAAGTCCAGGAAGTCATCAAAAGAAAAAAAGAGTGAAGGAAGAAGTGGGAGACAGAAAAGACTGACCAGGCTAGGAAGGACTACTGGTTGGCTAACAAAGAAGTTGCAATGGCAAAGAATAGGGCATCAGATGCACTGTACCAACTTCTGGAGAGTGACTCAGTAAGGGGCACAAAGAAACTATATCAGGTTGCAAGGCAAAGACAGAAAGATAAAGAAGATAGTCAGACACCCTTCATGAGGGATATCAGCAACAACCTGCTCACCAGCCCAGAGGACATTAAAGGCAGATGAAAGGTGTATTTCCAGCAGCTTCTGAATGAAGAAAACCCCACAGAAGCTGTAATGCCTCAGAAACAGCCTACGATGAGAGAAGAAGTATGTCCCGCCCTAGAAGAAGTAAGAACAGCACTAAGTTAAGATGAAGTCAGGGAAAGCAGCATGCTCAGATTTGGTCACAGCAGATATGATAAAGATGCTGGGTGAGATAGCGGAGAAATGGCTCCTAAGGGTACTGATAGCAGTGTGGAGAGAAAGGTGTATCGCAGATGAATGGAGAATAAGCATACTCGTGCCAGTGTACAAGAACAAAGGGGACATCCATAACTGTGGGCAGTACAGAGGCATCAAACTCCTATCACATTGCATGAAAGTTCTGGAGAGGGTGATTGATAAACGGATACGCAGAGTAGTAGAATGTAAGATGGGAGATGAGCAGTATGGATTCTGATCAAGTTGCAGCACAATTGACCTAATGTTTCAATTCAGACAGATAGTTGAGAAGAAGCTAGAAATAAGGAAAGAGTCCAACTGGGCATTCCTAGACTTGGAGAAAGCATATGACAAGGTCCCAAGAAAGCTGATCTGGGCAGTACTGCGGTGGTTTGAAGTCCCAGAAACATTGGCAGAATTAGTGCAGGCTATGTACAAGGACCCAATGACTCAAGTACGAACAGTGTTCAGCCTCACAGAGGGGTTACTAGTGGGTGTGAGTGTACATCTGGGTTCAGCTCTGAGCCCACTGCTGTTCATACTGGTGATGGACTACACTAGCAAACAGGTTGGAGGGAATAGATCAACAAAGCTGCTGTATGCAGATGATGTGGCAGTACAAGCAGACTCTGAGCTATAACTTCAGCAAAGGATAAGAGAATGGAATGCAAATCTGAAGGCACATGGGATGAAACTAAGCGCAGATAAGATGGCGGTAATGGCAGCAAACTGGGGAAATCAGAAGAAGCTGAGAACAGAGATAGAAGGGAATATAGTGGAACACATAAACAGCTTCAAGTATCTGGGAGGGGTGGTTGAGGAGAATGGTAATCTGAATAAAGAGGTCAAAGCTAGAATCAGAGGGGCTGCAGCCATCTGGCATACAGTATCAAGTGTAATCTACGACAGAGGAATGCCAAAGAAGCTGAAAAGTAAGGTGTACCAGACAGTGGTGCGCCCAGTACTACTGTATGGTACAGAAACCTGGGCAGTAAAGGCAGAACAGTTGAAGAAGCTAGAGGTGATGGAAATGAAGTGCCTGAGAAAGGTGATAGGATGCACACTGTGGGACAGACGAAGAAAGGAGGGCATAAGAGCAGAAGCCAAAGTAGCTCCAATTGCAGAAAGGATCAAAGAGAAGAGATTACAGTGGTTTGGGCACGTGTAAAAAAAAAGAAAACAATCTGGTGAGGAAGATTTAGGACAGACAGGAAGAAGGTAAGAAGAAGCGAGGACATCCAGCAAAGAGGTGGACGGATTGTGTAAAAGATCTGCAACAGTCAGGCATGAGTGTTGAAGAATGCAGGAGTGTGGCACTGAATTGAGAGAGTTGGCGACACTTAACATAATACCCCGATCCCATGTAGAAAAATGGGAAAAAGGGGGCTGATGATGATGATTACTTAGACTGTCATAACACACACTAACAGGCAAGAGAATTGCTGTGCCTCAGGAAACCAAACTAGAAAAACAAATCAAACAAGTCATTCTTAGGGTATATGCTGGGTACTATCAAAAACATGTACCTTAAACTGCATCAATAGAGTGCACTCTCCCAGATTTGATAAAAGAGATGTCCCTTAAAATAAAGTAGGCATTTGAGGCAGACAAAGCCGACAGGTAGTTAAAGGAAGCACTGCAATCAGTAAGTCTTAGCACTTCTGGATTTTAGCAGTCCTCCTGCAGTTTATACTGATATACTGCACACAGGACTGGAGCAGAGATACAACAGACTTTTGATTGAGAGGAATGCACTATATGTTTTCTGAGCTGTTGGTAAAGTAAGGCATAATCTAATTACTGCACTACTGGCAATGAGTGCTTGGTGATCAAGTGGGTGTTCTCTTCACTAAAATATGTCCACCATGGCCAGAAGTTTACATTGGTGGGAGATCATGGCCCTGATGTAGATAAATAAGTAACAAGATGAAAACACAAAGCTGTGTTGGACGTCTCTCTCCTTCCAAACACTCAAATTCACAATGCAGGATAAAACAGGCTTAATCTACCGCAATGCAGATGGCTTGACTAAGGCTCTCAGTCCTTCCAGTGGGCCGGAAGCTGAAGATGTCAATGTAGCACAGTGTGGTGGTTCTTGATAACTGGTACATCAAACTGAGCTGAAACTGACATAAAAGAATGTAAATAATGCAGCGCTAATACTGTGCATTAAACTTTTATGGTAAATTTTAAAAATAAATATGTTACTTAAAACAGAGACATTCCTTTAAGAAAGACAAGAACCTTGCTTTGTAGGTCCTCATACATTTGCTGGTTAATGAAACCAATCAGTGATGTATAAAAACAGCAGCTGAAATCAGCCAGTTAAGAGTCACTTGGCATTTCTTGGAGGTGAATGCCGTGCCTGGAGCAGTACTGAGTAAAGCACTACAGAGTAAGCAAGAGACCTGGATGAAGGCACTAGAAGGAACTTGCGCACCTTTCTTTCATAATGAAAACTAAAAGAAACAGATCTGCTGAGAACTTCATACAGTTTTGTTAAAAGAAACTGAATCCCTTTTTTAAGGGACTATATTTTGAGATATTCTTCTGTGTCATTATTTCTTCTCCTTGTATTCATTTAAATCACACTGTCTTGCAGACTGGTGATTTCTGCTGCATTTTGTAGTCCACAACATACAGTAGCGGCATTTATTTCCATACTGCCATTTTTGAATCCTGGTAAGGAAATTAATGCTGGTACTGCTTCTGCAGTCAGGAATGATGCACTTTAGCACTTTGAGAGTGGTATAAGTTGTAGCAATCAGTTTGCTACAGTTGTTAAAAGTAAGAAGTGTTTTTTTTTCGGTCCTGAGTGGAGTTTAGGGAGTGCCGGATTAGGAAGCAGTACTGGGCCCTAGATGAGCCTGCTACTGCTCTTAAACAAACATCCTCTCTTTTATAATTGAAGTATAGTTTATTTACACTGCAAGTATACCAACTCAAAGTTACTTTCATCTTAAAAAAATAAAAATACACAACTGAATTCACTTACAGCCCAGTTCAGTTTCATAAATCTATCTCTTAGAACCCCAAGCATCTGTGAATTTCCTTTTCTAGATGCACCAGCTCAGAAAAAGCTGCCTATAACCTCCAAGTATCTGTGACTTAGAGTTGTGGTAAATTCACAAGTAAATTCACTCCACGGATAAGTTCAAAGTTTCTTTTGGTAAAGATATTCCCAAAAGTCTATACTCTTGTTCTTGCAAATCCATCTTCAAGAGAAGCAAGGTGAAAAAGAGTCTTCAAACCAATCTTGATGAGTGGATGGGAAATTGGAAATACACCCCGGGGATCACTTCTGTGTCTCTGCTTGACAGTGGCACAGGAAAATAACTTTCTTGGGTGGCATAAGCCAGGGAACCTGGTTGGCTAGGCTTACGTATGCCCTTGGGCCGATAGCCTAGTACCTACCTATGAACCTAAGTTTCACTTCATAAGTAGGGCTGCTCCATGTGTTTCATTTGTTCACAACAAATGGAAAGTCAGATTAAACTCATCTCCAGCTTCAAACAAATAGGTTGATAAAATCAAAACTTGCTTCACCTTCACTTTTTAAAGAAGAATTTATTTATTTATTGACAGCAAGATTAACTTACTCATTCTACAACTTGCTTTCTTTAACTTCACCACAATACCCACATCAAAACATGCAAGTCTGGTGTTATAAGGATAAAAATCTTAATTATATAACACTCACAAGTGCAGTTTCCCTACAAGTACTGTTTCAGTGTCTTCTCGTACACACTTTTTGTGATAACTGAAACTGTACAGTTTCGGCAATGCCTTGGAAAACCAACACACACATGTTAAACTGCTTGCTTAAAAGCTAAATTAGACACAACCAGACCTTCCCTCTTTTCTGTGTAACACAAACAGTCAGACTCATGCACCTCAGGCTAAAGAGTCCAAGACCCAGGATACCAAAATATCTATTTTCACTCAAGAATCACCAGACAAAAAATATTCTTTCTTCCAAGGTTAAACAACTTCTAGATGACTGTAATTCCGAGGGGAGTCTGGAGGGGCACAAGCATTTTGTCACTCTACTTTCACATTCTTAAAGGAAATGGAAGTTTTGAGGGAGCAGCTCCATGATCTGGCACCCCTCAACTCTATGTTGAAGAGCAAAACATGTCCATTCATTGATTTAAAGCTCACTATGGAGCAGCAATAGCAGTCGATTCCTCCTCGGTCTGTACCTTTCAAGAAAAAAAGTTCTACTTTTAAAAACTGTAGCAAGTGGCTTGCTACAAGTCGTACCACACACTTTTGAGCTGAAGCAAAAGCATCTGTTCTTACAGCTAAACTATTAATTCATTCTGCCGAGTCATTTCAGATTACATCATTTTTGATACTTCTGCTGAAGTTTCCCAGGCTCACATAACTCAGAATTTTAACATTTCTTCTTGATCTGCACCTGCCAGGAAGCCACAGCAATAAAAGACACTTTACATGTGAAACCTCGTAATTATATATGTCTTAGGACATTAGAAAAAATTTCCTAGCCCAGACATCCTGTCTCCGAGCTTGAGATCATACACAGTTGTAGAATTCTTTACTTATCAGCTTTCTTCCAGCAGGGTGCACTGTGGTTACATTTTTGAAGCTTAGCACATAACACAGTTTTCTTAAATTTGTTACACAAGCCTGTGGATCATATTAATATTTACAACGACATAGAAGAACAAGAATTAATGGGACTTGTTTAGATTAGACCCTTGGACATTACAGCTGCCCAACCTGGTTTGCCAGTAGTAATGAGGACTTGCCTTGCCTGCTGAATAACGTTTTCCACATCATACTGCGGTCTCCCCATTCTAAGGATCTGAACCTATCCTACTCTCTGCAACAGTCCCCCCAAGGGAACAAATTAATAAGTGAAAGTATGTACTTTATACCATTGTCTGTAGACATATAGCGTGTAATATCCTAGGTTGTAAATTTACTCTCACCAGCCAGGACAGTCAGCAACCAATTCTATCTGTTCCTATACCTTGTCTCCCTTTTCCTTCTTATACCTTCTTATACCACAGGTCATTGACTCTCATCCTATCCAATCTGAATATTAAACTTACTGCCCTCCATTCTTTCTTTCAATATACAATTCCACTGCTATTCAGCCTTTTGTCCACTAGAGGGCAGCAGTTTCCTTTAGACCTTCATCCTGGCTCTAAACTTAACTTACAGGCTCTCAGATTCCCATATCCTTGTAGGATCCTACAAGCCCATTCTATCTCCCTTTCTTCTTACATTCCTCACTGCCTATCCTCTTAGTTTATTTTAACTAATATCAAGGCTTTGTGTCATCTCACCCTCCCCACCTATACTTACCTTAGCTTACTGCTCCTCTGATTGTTCTCCCAGGGTGAACTCCTCTGTGGCTCATCCCGCTCCATTCGCCCTGCGGGCTCACTCCGCTCCCCTACCCTGTCCCCAAATCTCACCCACCCCCAGTGGCCCTAAACTTATACACAAATTGCCACACCCCTGCACATTAACACTAACCTCTAACTCCTCCCCCTTAAAGTGCTATCACTCATTTCCCATTAACCATTGCCTTACAACTCTATCTACAAGTATCCCTGCATTCCATCTCCTACGCCTACTCTAATGGCCCAAGCATACCACAAACCCTTACCTTTATTAATACTCCTAACTATACTAATTATGCCTCATCTACTTACTCTCTATGAGCACCATACATATCTAGGACTTCAAACCCATAACAGTCAAACCTCTATTTCTACACTCAGCCCACCTCACAGTCTTAAGAACTTCTCCTGCCCAGCAGAGTATTCAGCAGCCAAGTTTCATAGACTCACTCACATTCCTCACTATAACCCAATAGCTAGAAAAACCAAGAACCTAATTTTTAAACTTTTACAACTCACCCTAAAAGTACAGGTCCACTCCCTTTTAGATGGTGATATACACCCAAACCCTGGTCCCACCACAAGCACAGCTACACAGCCTGATGCACCAACTCCTACTAACACACACTTGCCTAACAAGCCCCCCAACTCTCTCCTGATAGCTCATCTTAACATTCGTAGCATCAATAATAAAGTTGCTCACCTGCATGCCCTTACAGATGTACATTATTTTGACATCCTCTGTCTTTCTGAAACATGGCTTAATCCATCAATACAGTGTAGTTCTACCCCCTTGCTACAATATCCTGAGACTTGGCCGTAACACTAAGAAAGGTGGAGGCATAGTCATACTTTATAAGAATGGATTACAAGTTACCTCACTAGACACCAAACCTCCACTTTCCAACAATGCAGAGATTCTTCTAACTAAGATTCAACTTAACAAATGTAAAGCCAAATATCTAATCTGTGTCTATCTTCCCCCAGGCAAAAACACCAACACAGTAGAGGCTATCCTCAAGCTGGCTCTCAAGCAACTACCCCCAAGAAACCATTATACTTGGAGACTTTAACAAAAACTGGAACTCCTGTATATCTGAGCAGCCTTCTACTCATATCAACCTACATGGTTTTACCCAAACTATAACATCCCCTACACATACTAATAAACTTAACAACAAAGCAAGCACCCTTAACTGGATACTCACTAATACTCCCCAACAAAACTATAAAACAGGCACCCTCCCAGAGGACATAAGCGACCACTTGCTTACCTATCTAATCAGATATAAAACTGAAGTCACAAACTCAACCATCTGCAGAACTATTTGTACTAACAAAAATTTTAACCCTGCTTACTTTCAAACTGCCTGTGACTGGTCCCCCCTGAAACACCTCCCACTAGATGATGCAGTTAAATACTTTAATTTGAAATTTATTTCCATTTTAGATTGCCATGCCCCATTACTCAAAGTTAGAATCAGAACTAAACCAGCACCATGGCTCACCAAAAACTACCAAACAAAAAATCCTCCAAAGAAATAAACTATGGGCCAAATGGCGTTCAACAAAAAGCCCCTCAGATCACTTACAATTCAGACAGCTAAGAAACGGAACAAAAAAGCCATATTATTCAATAAAAGAAACTATTACTGCCAGCTTCAACAAACCCACCAAAATAATCCTTAAAAATTCTGATTAGGCATCAATAACCTCCTACACCCCGGACACTCATGCACTCCTACTCCCTCTGGCTCTGTTCATAACAATCCCATCCAAATAGCCAACTCATTTAACACATTTTTCACTGGAACAATCCAATCCCTAGCCAACCAGCTGTCCCCTAGCACCTCATGCTCTACCACAACCTCTACCAATAATCTTCCTCTATTTCATTTTCAACCAGTGCTTACATCGTTCATCTGTAACCTCATCCAGAAACTTCAACCCACCACACTCTCTGCAGATCTACTACCTGCAAAAAGCTGCTAAACTCATAGCCTACCCCATATCCATCCTCATTAACAGAACTATTTCTGAAGGAACTATCCCCTTAATCTAGAAAGACTCTCACATCTTCCCCCTGCACAAAGGAGATAACTCCAAGGAGTTCTCCAACTACAGACCCATAACCATACTATCTCCTTTGGCAAAAATAATGGAAAAATGTATTCATATATAACTGTTAACCTACCTGCTTGAACACAATTTACTAGCCACCAGTCAACATGGCTTTAGACCATTTCATAGCACCACCTCTGCTCTCTTATCCTTCTCTAACCGTATTAATAGTAATGGTAATAATGACACTCTATCCTCAGCCCTTTTGTATTGACCTGTCTAAAGCATTTGACATGGTTAACCACCACCTCCTCATAGACACACTCAAAAATCTGTCATTGGATGCCTTTACTATACAGTGGTTCCAATCATACCTAGATAATAGGCAACAGGCTGTACTATGGGATATATTTTCCCACCTCCCAGGTGTCCCTGAAGGATCCATATTGGGTCCTTTACTCTTCTCCATCTTTACAAATGACCTCCATTCTGTAATTCCACAAGCTGACTGTATCCAATACGCACATGACTCCACACTCATATGCTCTGCTACTTCCCAATCAGAACTTCAGTCAGTAACCCAAAAGACCTTTAGCACAGTCGAAAATTGGCTCCTACAAAGGTGTCTTATCTTAAACCCAAAAAAAAAACTAAAATGCTACTATTCACCCCCACTCGCAGAACCTCCCCACTTAACTTTACTGTCACTTCAAATAATGGAACTATAATATCTCCTGAGCCAACCACCAAACTACTCGGAGTACTAATAGATAATAACTTGTCTTTTGAGCCTCACATTAGTAACACCATAAAAACAGTGAATAAGAAACTAGGTTCCCTCTACAGAATCAAACCCTTTCTAACTCCTCTAGCCAGGGTCACCATAGCTCGCACCCAACTTGTCTCTACCCTGCTCTATGCCTCCCCTATTTATACCAAAATATGCAGAAGTAATCTGAGTAAACTGTCATCCTCCTATAACAATATTGCCAGATTTGCAACTGGGTCCTCCTATAGAACTCATCACTGTATCAACCTGAATCAACTTGGATGGTTAGAATTGCCAAATCTAATACTTTTCAATCAACTAATTGTAGCCCATAAGATCCTGTATCTACTTCAAAATACACCCATACTTACATCCCTAGTCACCCCCTATAACAATCTCAAAACCTTACGCTCATCTAATAAACTACTTGTACAAATATCTAAATCCAACAATTCAGCTGGTGACACCCTTTTCTCTAATACAGTAGGTAAAACCTGGAACAGCCTCCCAAGTCAACTAACCTCACTATCATCAGTTAACCTATTTAAAAGCAAGCTTAAACCCTACCTCAAATCACACTGGCTATGCCCCTGTGATAACCAAGACTAACCACCATACCCTTTTCTAGACTCCATTGATTCCTAGCCTCTTATGAACATCATCCTGTGTTTACTCGCTAATAATAGTGTCCATCCTGAGGATTTTTCCTCATGTAAATATGTATATACAATTGAATGACTAACCATTTTCATATAAGACGACAACTCTTGTGAGACTGAACACTATAATTGTATCCTTGTATTTTGCGCCTTTGAATGCTCTATCTACTTAACACTAGTGTTTTTCTTTTGATATTTTTGTGTGACTTTAGAATCTATAGCATCTCTTAGATATAATTTGCATTATTAATTCAAACTACTGTTGCATCTAGGTTTATTTTACAGCAGGTTTTCCCTTATTGAATTACAGAATACAAAATCCTAGATATGTAATATGATATAAAGCTTTGTAATGTACCAATTTATATTGTAAATATCATTGTCTTGTTTTGTTGTTGTTGGTGGAGCTTTTCTCCCCGGGCCTCCACTGAAAATGGACATACATCCAGCTAGACTAGCCTGGTCAACAAATGTAAAATAAAATAAATAAATAAATAGAATTATTTACAAAATTCTATCTAGCTAGGACGGCAGCCTTCACAAGCCTTCTTAAGCCTAGTCATTCATGCTCCAATTCTCCCAATCATTAATGCCCAAGGTCTAGAATGATGGTGCCATATGCCTGTGCCTGAGGGCATCTACAAGCTGCTCCTGTCCATATGAGACACAAGCAACAAGCAAAGTGTGAACTTGCAATTTCCCATCCACTGATCCAAACTGCATTGTAACAGGTTTGGTTAAGAGCTCTGCTTCACATGAATGGGGAGTCTGTTCTGGAGAATAGGGTAATTTCTAAGACACATACCTGTCCCTCCAACATGTTTTATTTATGTCACAGATGAAATTAAGATCCTTAAATTGGCTAATTCTAGTGATGTTTGTTTTGTGAATGTGTAGCAGATCCACCAGGGTTGGATCAGAGAATGTCTTCCTTACAGGTTAGGCAAAGATTGCTCCTCAGTAGTCTGTAGGAGACCGAGTACATGAACAAGATTTTTGAGGCTGTCTGCATAGGACATGTTATTTACACCCTGCATTTTTTTAGTGAGGAACTGTTGTGGCTGCTTCAGCTGTTTCAGATGCCTGGTCAGGTACAGCCAAAGGATGCACTGTACTCGATTAGTGACAAAACGAAGGCTGAGTACAGTGGGATTATGATCTCCTTAAATGTGGATGCCATGTCCTTACTTATAAGCTGTGCACATAGAAGGATTTTGTCACCACCACAGACACATGGTGATCAAAGTTCAGGTTACTGTCAAGTCCCTAACCAATGAGTCTATTCTTAGTTGTTATCATCAATGTTTTAATTTGCAGAAGTGGTCATTTTCCCAAAGAGTATAATTATAATTATGTAATTTTTGGCACTGAGTTTTAGGCCACAGCACTGGCACAAGTGAGTTGCCCGTGTCAGACCCTCCTGAAGGATATCTACATCTTTAGGGGATTCAATTATTGCACCCAGCTTGCAGTCATCAGCTAATTTTGTCAGCCAAAGGCCCTCTACATTTCCCTTGACTTCAGACAGATGTATTCCAAACAAGTTAAGTCCCAGTACCGAGTCCTGTGGGACACTACTAGTACCAGGCGTCCTGATGGAGGTGGAGTCACCCTTTCATGTATCCTATCCATTAACCATTTGGCTATCCATTGGGTAATGTAGGAATTTATGTCTTAATTTGCGAGTTAGTCTATAATACCCAAGTGAGATATTGTGCTAAATGCCTTTGTTAGGTCAAGGTAAGCAGTATGCACCATTTTGCTGTTGTCCATGGCTCTAGTGACCTTCTTGAATATGTCCAACATGGTTTAGTTGGCATGACTTGCCCTTGATGAACTAGAACTGGCCCAGTGTTTGACGATTTCCCATCTTTGTTTATCTGGTCTACAATAATTCTTTCTATGACCTTGCATATAAGACTAGTCAAACTTAAGGGTCGGTAGTTCTTTGGGTGTGTTGTTGATCTCCCTTTGTTTGGAGGGATGACCACTGCTGTCCTCCATTCCCTAGTGAAGAAGATTGCCTGGAGGCTGTGCCTGACAAGAGTCCAGTGGATCTAACAGGTAATGATTCAAGCCATTTAGAAGGCATCTTGGGATATTATCAGGACAGATTGATACAGTGTTTTTAGCTTTGAAGAGTGCAGTGAGGACATGTCCTTTAGTGATAGCTGGAGGAGAAATGGTAGAGGATATTTCCTAGGGGTCATAAATTTAGCTCCAATTTCACCACTCTATCACTCAGCAAATTTGCTATATCCTCCAATTTGGTATACAGAGTTCCATTTACGATTACTTCAGCACACTGTTTGGTGGTCCCTTTAAGGCTGCATACACAACTGAAAAAATGTCTTATGGTTATCCTTAGACTGTGAGGCTATTTTTGCCTTGATGTTGGCTTGTTCAGTCCCCTGAGTTACTTGTTGAGAACAATGAAAGAGTTTTATTTGGCCTGCCAAGGGGGCTTGGTTTTGGAGTTTGTCCTATATATTTTGGTTTGGTATTGCTGTTTCTATGCAGTTATTTACATGCTTGTACAAGGTTTCCATAAACACTTCTGCACAGGCCGCAGAGTTCTCCGAGTCTATAGGGCTTGGAATTTAGCTATGCCATCACCTAAACAGGAGGTAATTTAGCCTTATGAAATTCTTAAAGGTGCTAGTGTTTGCTTGGAATTTGAGCTTTATATTTATTTCAAGGATGACCACTTTGTGATCTGAGCTGACCAATGAGGACATTACACTGGGGGGGGGGCATTCCCTCATATTTGCGAGTACCAGATCCAGGATATTTGCACCCCTAGTAGGTGTATGGACTAGCTGTTCAAAGGTGTTTGCATTGACAAAATCCAGGAATGTTTAAGCATGCATGTTATTGGTTGTATACGTATCTTAGTTTATAGCTGGATAGTTATAATCACCCAAAAATGCGTTGTCTGGCTGAATGGTGAGTGATTCAAGTACATAGTACAGTTATCCTGGGTCACAGACGGGGGCCTATAGCTAGCATGGATATGGTATGGGACTTTACCTAAGGTTATCTGGAAATGGAGTAGCTCAAGCATGTCATATTGTTTGAGCAATCTTGAAGTGTGCTTACTTTTTATGTAGACCGATACAGTTCCACCTCTTGTCCCTTTTTGTGCAGTAGCTGGTCTGCATGTGTGGAAGACATTACAGTCTTATACTGCCAGGATGCCTTACACAGCTTTAAACCAATTCTCAGTAACTTCACAGATGTTAACACTCTCCAAGGTGAGGAATGCTTCCAGGGAGTGGAGCTTCTTGCCGAGACTCTTAACATTCACAGTAACACTTAGTTAATCGAGAAGAATTTTCTAAGCTGGAAGGTTGATTCATTTGCCAAAGCCTAAAAAAAGGCACTATAGGGGGTGGATAATGTTTGGGCCAATATCCAAAAGCCAAGTAGGGACAAGTGCAGACCATCCTTGATGAAGCAGCATGCTGTGGATCATGTCCTCCTAAGCCAACACATGTTGGACCACCTTAGAATGACACCAGTAACTAAACTGAGTGTTACTGTCAATCATCTTCTCTTTATATTATGTTATCACCCTCGGAGAAAGTAAAATTATGCTCAATGCTAGACTCATACCTACCTGGGACACAATCTGAAATCTCTATATCATCTGTCTTCATGAGGTCCAGTGGGATATGTCTCAGATCACTGACTCCCACATGGACTATGACAGCGTCATACTAGTACATGTGGTTCAATGCCTGAATGCATGTGAACTCTGGCAGACCCTTGCCCCCGACAGGCAACTGGCCATGACTCTCTGCTTGCTCAGCCTGGTGAGTAGCGCACCAGTGTGTCTCACAATAAAGTCTCCAATGACCAAAATATTGGGCTGTGTGACACTTACCTTAAGGGCTTAGAGGTCAGGACATTGTGAGATGTGATTGCATATGTCCTTGGGAGTATTGTGTTTGTGAGGTTGTTGAGGACAACATCTCAGAAGCCTTTGAGGTTTGGGTAGATTGTTTTTAATAGCCTCAGTACATGTGAGTCTGTGTATCTGATCCCTAGCATTTGTAGTGCGAGTGTTACTGGAAATCTGTTTGGAGACATCAGTGTATGTATATAAGAGCTTTGCCTCCAAAGACATAGTATAATTATAATTCTTGCATACTGTGTCACTCTAAGAATAAGGTGGTTGTCGGTAAACATGGGACAAATGCATTGTCTCAGGATGCCCATTTCCACCAGGCTGGCTACAGAGACAGCAGGAAAGTGCATATCCCTGGCTGTGGATCCTCTTTTTTGTTATCTAAGAGAGGTGCTGCAAGACAGGATTGTAATTAACTAAACTGGGAGTTGCTGGGCTGGTGGGGGGGAATCTAGGACTGATCTAAGGCAACACTTTTGGGGTAATGCTTCTCAGTGGGCAAACTAGCTGCTCTAACTCAGCTACCTCAGAAAATAGCAGAGGAAGTTTTATATGGAAAATACAACTTAGGTTCTTGGAGCTATACAAGGCACTGCAAACCACTGCTGCACAGGTTATAGGAGGTGGGCTACAGAGGAATCCAATCAGTTGTTGTTGTTGTTTGTCTTTCGGCTTTTTCCCCATAAGGGGTCACCGCAGCGGAACTCCGGTCCGCTAATGACTGGCAGTAGATTTTTACGAAACGCCGAGGTGCCAGCTCGACGCCCAACCTTCAACGAAGGCATGCCCATTTACGCACATGTCTTTCGAACGCTACCCAACTGCGGGGAGGACATGCAGACTCCACACAGAAGGCACTCCCAAGCCAAGCCGAGAATCGAACGGGAGAACCTCTTGTGAGGTAACAACGCTACTACTGTACCACCGCATCCTTAGAGGAATCCAATATGCAGCATGTGTGCATATACATACACACATACACATATATATATATATATATATATATATATATATATATATATATACACACACACACACACACAAGTGATACTACAAGACTAAGGTTCACCAGACCAAGTAAAATGCAATCAGAAAAAATACAATAGAAACATAATAAATGAGGCTCAGATCCTGCAGTCAATCACAATTCTCCCACTATTGTGAAGGATGCTATAAGACTAAAGTCCCAGATCAAGTTAAAAAATGCAAGAAAGTTGAGTTTTGGTTAAAATAAGGAAAAAATACAGAAAAAAGTTCACAATTCAGACAAACACTCTGAATACTGAAATGAGCAATAACTGAATTGGGTGATATAAAACATGGCTAACTCAAGTTTTAAGAGTCTAATGGGTGTGCCTGATCAGTTTGACCTATCAGTGTCCAGTAGAATTAGCACTGGGAGGGGCTTCCAAAGATTAATTTATGCTAAGGTTAGGCAGCTAAAAAGCCGCCAAGTTTAAAAGCAGAACAGCAGCTGGGCAGGTGGGTGGGAAAAACACAAAAATCAATGTAGTCAAACTGAAATTGAAAACTTGGAGGTTTAATAGCTGAATAAATGGATGAAGAGTAAGTAAGATGTTTCTCCATAGTGAAGGTACATAAGATTCACTGACAGGGCGGTTGATTAGAACTGATTCAGGGTATGCTACAGCTTCTGCTGTCATTTTAGATAAATGCCAGAAAGACTGTCTTATAGTGAGTTTTAGTTTAAGTAGTTTTTTGATGACTAAAATGGCACTGGCTAGAGAGACAGATTTTGGGGAGTTATTAAAGTTTGCAAAGTGTTCATGGCATTGATCTGTGTAAACCTGTTGAATAAGGAAATGTATCTGTGCGAGTGTGTATACATTTTATACAGAATCAGAGGAGCTTACTAGGCTAACAGACCCAGGGCCCTTACAAGCCTAGCCAAGTTCAACCCATGTTCCCAAGAGGGTCTGGTTCAAGCAGATACTAAAATCACCACCTATACCCCTGTCCAACAGGGACACAGGTGGAACCCCTGGGGTGAATTTCCAATTACCCACCCAATCGTCCAAAATGCACTTAAATAGGGCTGAGGGTCTTTGTTTAACAGGAATAGGAAGCTTGTTCCAAATGTGGGGCAACCTCTGTGAGACAAATCTGTCTCTCCAGCAAGTTCTGTTGATGTCACATACCAGGTTAAGGTCCTCTGAGTGAGTGACCCACGTGCCATTTGACATGTGAATGTGCAGCATTTCCATTAAAGCTGGGTTAGAGATTGCTCTAGATGCAAAGTACAGTTTGCCTTTGAGCAGTCTGTACAACACAGAGTAAAGTGACAATGATTTCAGTCTGTACGAATAAGACAGATCTTGAAGACCCTGAATTTTCTTTGTAAGGAACCTCTGCGGTCTCTCCAATTGTTGCAGGTGTGTGGAAAGTAACATACCAAAGGAAGCATCATACTCTGTTCTTGGCCTGATGAGGGAAGAGTACAGGGGAGTTATAAGCTCTTTTTTTCTGGAGGCAATGCCCTTACTTATGAGATGAGCAATATAAAATGCCTTTCTAACCACTGTCAATACATGGTGACTGAAGTTAAGGTTGCTGCCAACCTGGGTGCCCAGATCTTCCACTACTGACTGTGTGCTTATGGTATTGCTGTTGATGTGGTAGTTTGTAGGAACATCACCCTTGCTGAAGAGGATGATGATAATGCATTTTTTTTGCATTAAGTTTAAGACCATGACTTTGGCACCAGTCATTAGTCTGTGTAAGACCTGCTTGCAGGATGTTGACATCACTAGGGGTTTCAATGACCGCTCCCAGTTTGCAGTCATCAGCAAGCTTTGTCAGTCACAGTTCTTTAGTTTTAGCCTGCACTTCGGTGAAGCAGTCTCCAAACAATAGGGGTCCCAGAACCGATCCCTGTGGAACACCACTGATTACAGGTCTGCTGGAGGAGGTGGAGTCCCCTATTTTGACTGTATGAGTTCTATCAGTGAGCCAGTTTGCAATCCACCTGACAATATATGGGTTGATACACAGCTGGGTGAGTTTATTAATAATGCCTGAGTCAGTGATTTTGTCAAAGGCCTTGGCTAAGTCTAGGTAGGCTGTATGCACAGATTTGCCCATGTCTAGGGCTTTGGTGACTGTCTCAAAGAAGTCCACCAATTTTAACAGCCATGATCTCCCTTTGACAAAGCCAAACTGGGTAGGGTCGAGCATTAGGAGATTTTCTACATCTTTGTTAATAAAGTCCATGATGATTCATTCCATGGCCTTGCAGATAAGGCTGGTCAGGCTAATGGGTCTATAGTTCCTGGGGTCTGTGGTGCACCACTTCTGTGCAAAGGGATGACTGTAGCCATTTTCCATTCCACTGGGATGAAACCAGTATTTAGGCTGTGCCTTTTTTAGGAAAAGTCCTAAGGGTGATAAAACCAACATAAAAATTTCAACAAAATGCAAATTAAAGGTCATGCCCCTAAATGCTTGGAAGAGTAAACATGAAACTGTACTCATTGCAAGCATTCTTAACCCTGGAAGATGCTAACAATTGTGCAGTAGAACCTCACAAGCACAGCACGACACAGCAAATGCAGGGTACAATACTTTATTTACCAAGGTTTAGCACTTTCTTCTCACTAATAGGGACTTCCTCAGAACCTCAGAATAGGGTCTGAGAAGTCCCTATTAGAGGGAAGAAAGCACTAAACCTTGGTGAATAAAGTATTGTACCCTGCATTTGCTGTGTCGTGCTGTGCTTGTGAGGTTCTACAGTTTTTTGTGGCAGTTAGTTGAGAAACATTTGTGCAGTCACATAAACCTGGTTCAAAAATGTGGTGAGCACCCCACCCTTACCTGGTTACTCATCCTATCATACATTCAGACCCCAAACTGTGGACAGCAAAGACAAAGTAGGTGGGGTTTCTATATATATTAAAGACACACACACACCTCCAGGCTGGTCAAACAGTATGATGCACAGGAGACACTCCAGGTGTGGTTAACCGTTGACAAGACCCCTATTCAAATAATAACAAGCTACAGGTCCCCAAATTTGACTCAAGATGCCCAACTCCACCTATATGGACCTCTTCGAATCTATCAAGATTCAACCTTTTACCCTGATCCTAGGCAACTTTAATGACCCAACCATAGACTGGAAAAACTACTCATGCCGGAATGCATACGTCCAGAGATTCCTCGATTTTATCACTGCACATGCCTTGGAACAGCTAGTCGATACTCCCACACGAGGTGATAATATCTCGGACTTGGTATTAACCAAAGTGAGTAACCACTGCAGCATCCCTACAGCATCATCCTCTCTGGTAAGATCTGACCATAATGCAGTCACTTTCGAAGTCAGCATCTCCCCTGACCCTACTCTAGCTAGGGTCAAACAAAAAAACTTCTCTAAAGCTGATAACCTCCTGAGGGATGCTATAAACAGCTTCACAGCCCCCTGTCCCTCTGTAGGAACTGGCACCAATGTCAAAATCTACACCAAAGTATTATACGAGCACTTCTACAGATGGATGGAATCAGTAATACCTGACAGGACAAAATCATCCTCCGCAAGGAAGAGTAAATCTATGTGGTGGACATCTGCAATAAATAGACTATATAACAAAAGGAAAAAATTGCTGTCCGGGACCAAGAAGAAGCAGGTGTCCAATTGGAAGCAATCTCTCCTTAGCCTGAACAAGCAAATAAGAGCACTAGTGAAATCCTCGAAACCCAACTTCAAGTCCAAATTGCTCACATCTATTAGAGACAATCATAAGGCCTTCTTCATATATGTCTGCAATCTCAAAGGAAGCACCTAGATCTGTTCAGAACTGGTGGTCAAGGACACCGCATACACAAATGCTGTAGATATAGCCAACCTACTGGCTGACAGATTCAGCAAAAAGTTCACCCCTCTGTTCCCCCCATCAGTAAATCAGGACATCCTCAGTACCAGTCCCCCTCCCCTTATCTCTAGGGAACAGGTTATCACTGCCCTCTCAAAGGCAAAAAATACAGCCTCCATGGGACCCGATAACATCCCAAGCTGCATCCTACATGAACTCAGGCATGAACTTGCAGCACCATTAGGCACCCTATTCAACCAAAGCTTGAGTAACAGCTTTGTCCCAGCTGAGTAGAGGACAGCCACTGTAATCCCTTTACACAAAGGTGGAGTGTCCACCGATCTGGGAAATTATAGACCCATCAGAATAACTAGCCTGATTTGCAAGGACATGGAACGGATTACCATGGACCTCATTAAAAGGGACATTGACAACCCCCAAACACTCGACCCCACACAGATTGGCTTTGTCAAGGGATGGTCATGTCTGTTAAATCTGGTCGTCTTCTTTGAGACAGTCACCAAAGCCATGGACGAGGGGAAAATGGTGCACACTGCCTACCTTGACCTAACCAAACCCTTTGACACTATTCCTCACTCAGGCATAACAGATAAAGTCTCTCACTAGGCATCAATCCATATGTTACCAGATGGGTAGCAAACTGGCTCACTGATGGGACCCACCTAATCAAAATAGGGGAAGCCACCTCAAGCAGTAGACCTGTAACAAGCAGTGTACCCCAGCAATCGGTCTTGGGGCCTCAGTTATTTGGGATATACTTCTCCGAGGTGCAGGCCAAAACCAGTGGGCTGTGGCTGACCAAGTTTGCAAATGACTGCAAGCTGTGTGTGGTCATCAATTCCCCAAGTGATGCAGACATCCTCCAAGAGGGTCTCATCCAAAAAATAACTGGTGCCAGAAACATGGCCTCAAGCTGAATGTCAAAAAAATGCATCATCATCCCCTTTGGGGAGAGTGATGTCCCCACATATTATCACATTAATAACAATGTCCTAAGCATACAATCAGTCATGAGGGATTTGGGCACCCAGGTTGATAGCAACCTGACTTTTGACCACCATGTTGCTTCCACTATATGGAAAGCTTTCTACATAGCCCACATCATAAGTAAGGGTATCTCATCCAGGGACAAGGAGGTCATAACATCCCTGTATTCTTCCCTTATAAGGTCAATTATTGTGTACAACGCCCCCTTCGGCATATACCTCGCAAAGCACATGCAGCATCTGGACTGACCACAGAGGTTCCTCACCAGAAGAGTCCAGGGCCTCAAACGTCTACCCTACATAGATAGGCTAAAAGCCATTTCTCTCTACTCAGTTTCATACAGACTCCTCAGAGGTGACCTCAGTATGGCATACAAAGCAATTTCACACTCCACCTTGATGGGACTGCTGCACATCCGCAAGTCAAGCTCCACTCGAGTAACCTACAAGGGCAACCTGAACCTGGTCTGTGATATCAATAGGACTTGTTGCCGGGACAGATTTGTGTCCTGGAGACTCCCACATCCCCATCTGTGGAATAGACCATGCCAAGCAGAGTACCTCATTATCCCTTTTCAAGCACAACCTGGACAAATGGATGGGAAACAGAAAATATACCCCTGGGATTCCACCCGTGTCCCTGCTGGACAGGGGGCTTTGGGTGCTGACTTGCCTAAACTCTTGGCTAGGCTTATAAAGCGCTCAGGGCCAATAGCCTAGCAACGTCCTATGTTCCTACTGAAAAGCGTGCTCAATGGTGATGCTAATTCCTGTTTTATACCATCCAGAACACAGCCCAGGATGTTGTCTGGTCCCACAAAGGCTGTGTTTTTGGCCTTGGAGAGGGAATTTAAGACCTGCTCCTTGGAGATACTAGGCAGGGATAGGTGTTAGGAATGCTTTGGGGTATATGTGGCGGGGACAGGGAAGGGAAGTCTTCAATGAATCTATAAGCCAGCAGATTTGCTATACCCACAGGTTCTATATATGTAGTACCATTAACTATGAGGTCAGCGCAAATCTGGACCTTACCTTTGAGGTTATGGATGTAACTAAAGAACGCCTTGTGGATATCCTTAATTCGATAAGCAAATTTGGACTCATAATTAGATTTAGAAGACTTCACTAGGAGTCTTACTTGTTTGTTTAAGTTGAGGAGGGAGTGTTTCCAGTTCTGAGACTGTTCCTTCCTACTCTTAGACAGCAACTTCTTTCTCCTTTTGTATAGCATATTAATAGCAGTTGTTCACCAGGCAGGTTTGTTTTTCCTTGAAGATCTTGTTTTGTCTCTATCAGATAAGGCAGAGAGAATACAATTGTGCAGGTGCTTGTATAAAGCATAGGTGTATAACTCAGCATAGGTGTGTGACTAACCATAGGGCAGGGGGGCTATGAAGCTATGTAGGCTGTCATGTAAGAGGTTGTAACTGGCCTTGAAGTTTTTCAGTCTAGTTGTTGCTAAGAGGGATCTCGTGTTATAGTTACTTCCAACGAGACTGATTTGTAGTCAGATCTCACCAGGGATGGCCACACACTAGACGTGGTGCAGTAGTTCCCCAAGTCAGTGAGCACCTGGTCCAGGATATTTGAGCCCCTTGTGGATGTGTCAACCAGCTGGTCCAGGGCACTAGAGTTAAAGTCCAGGAACCTTTGGGCAAGTGAGTCAGAACATGTATAATTTACCCAGCCTATGGATGGGTAATTAAAGTCACCCAAAACCAGAGTGTTTGGATCCAAGTAGGCTGAGTGGATGACCTGATTCATGGAGGGGGTCTTATAGCTAGCAATGATCTGAAGAGGGGTCTTGCATACAGTCAATTGCACCTGAAGAAATTCAAGAGACTTGTGCTGTTTAACCAATCAGGAGGTGTATTTATCTTTAATGAATAATGATACACCACCTCCTTTAGAACTCTTGCCTTTCAGTTTGTCGTCTGAATGTGTGTAAAGAAATGTAACCTGGTATAGACAGGGTGCTCTCCGCAGCCTTAAACCAGATCTCAGTGACTGCACAAATGTCAGCATTTTCCAGAGTGAGGCCTGCTTCCAATGAGTGCAGTTTCTGGTTTAGACTCCTAGAGTTTAGCAGTATAACCTTGAAGTTGTTTCTACAGGGTATTTTTAATTTGGGAATTTTGTTCTTGTAATATTGCCTAAAAAGGCACTATGGAGATGGCAACAGCCTTAGCCAGTAACTGAAATCCCAGGGGTGACAGATGAAGACCATCTCTGGCAAAGCATTGCGGTCTGTCAACCATGCAATCCCAGGCTGACAGATACTGGATCCCCTTTGAATGACACCAGAAACTAAGCCAATTGTTGAAATCAATCATTTTTTGTTTGTATTGAGGTATCATCCTAGGTGAAGGTAAAATGTTGCTTAAGGCTAGGGACATACCTGCCCGAGACACACAATCCAAGAGCGCAGTCATGTCTCTCTTTATATAGTCCAGTGTGGTACAAACACACAAGTATATGCAAGAAAATATATGCGGCAAAAACATCACAGCACTGATTATTTAAGGAAAACTCTACCCTAGAACTTAAAAATCTGTTTTTTCACTCTGTCTTTGTTTTGAGACGTATTTTAACAGCTCAAAAATCACTATAAGTGCTTTATTTGTAATTTTAGCCTGTTTTCCGCAACATGGCTACCAATGGGGCTTGATTTATCAACATGATTTTGTTCTCCACCAACCCTTTCTCTTTCCCATAATGTTTTGTATGACTTATGCCAGACATAAGTAAGTAACTGTGAATTTCCATGCAACTGATATATAATGGGAATTGTGTGAGTCACTGTTATCTTCTTTACCTTCTGTAAAAGGACTGCTTCTTTTCTGTCTCTAATTACCCTCATTTATATTTGGCTCAGATCTCGTTTTACACTATACTTGGAAGTTACCCAGCTACAGACAAAAAAGCAGCAAAATTGCAGACCGTTGTTCAGGGTTTTCTTTTGTAGTTCAAGAGGAATTGACAGTCCCTTCCCCCACACTACTGCAGAGGTGTTAAAACTGTCACTGCACTGAGAGACCCTTGCAGAATCGATTCCTCTTGGACGACAAATATAATCTAAAATTCTACAAAATGGGCTCACACAGATAAATGACTGGTGCCAGAGCTACAGGCTTAAACTCAACGCAAAAAAATGCATCATCATCCCCTTCGGCAACGATGATGTCCCTGCAAATTGCAACATTAATAATACAACCCTAAGTTCAAAGTCAGTGGTGAGAGATTTGGGAACGCATGTTGATAGCAACCTTAACTTTTATCACCATCTGTCCACAGTGGTAAGGAATGCCTTCTACATTGCATATTTCATATGTAAGGGTGCAGAATTTAAAGCTAAGGAGGTTATAACTCCCCTGTACTCAGCCCTCATAAGACCAATAATAGAGTATAATATTCCCTTCTGTATGTAACTTACCGGACACCTGCAACAGCTGGAGAGATCCAAGAGGTTCTCACAAAGAAAATTCAGGGTCTACAACACATGACTTATATGGACAGACTGAAGGCCCTGTCACTGTACTCTGTCTCGTAGAGACTACTTAGAGGCAACTTGAGCCTGGCCACAGAGCAGTCTTGAACCATGCTTTAATGGAAATGCTGCAAATCCGCAAATCAAATGGGACAAGAGTCACTCGCACTAGGCACCTTAACTTTGCCAGCGACATTAACAGGACATGCTGTAGAGATGCATATGTCTCCCAGAGATTCCCACTCCCAATTCATGTAAAACAGAGGTCCTCAATGACCCTCTTTAAGGGTAACTTGGACAACTGGATGGGAAACTGCAAATTTACCTCAGGGGTTTCACCTATGTCCCTCTTGGACAGAGGCAGCTGGTGCAGATCTTAGATTTGTATTGCAAATATAGACTATATATCTTGGTCTATAAGGGAACAAGAGTATAACATGGCTAGCCTTGTAAAGGCCCTAGGGCCAATAGCCTAGTAACCTCCTATTATCCCATGAATCATGGTAGACCAGGTACAGGGTTTTTGCTTTTTTCTCACTGTAGTGCAATGTCAGACTTGGTCTATATCATTTACAGGGGCAAACTCCACATGGGGAGCAGTAGGGCTTGCCATCTGCATAGAAAGTATAATATTTACTTTCCTGTATTTTGATGCGTTTCCTTTTGATATCTTTTCTTTCAACATTCAAAACAATTGTTTTTATATGCATTTGTTTTTTGTTGATAATTTGTGTTTAAATATTTTTTGCCAAACTTTTCACTGTTGACAATTTGTATGTATGTGTGTACATATATCTATATATATATATATATATATATATATATATATATATATATATATATATATATATATATATATATATGGGTCCCGATTAAATTGCCAAACGTTTCAAAGTTCGAATGTCATGTGGTTGACATCATATGATCGAATTTTGAAAAGTTCGAAGGTAAAAGGCAACAGCTCCGTACACACAGAATGGGAAAATCTCTCTTTCCTGCATGGAAGTGCGGTCTCGGAGTTGGTATATTTAAGTAGGGGGGGCACGTGGGGGGCCAAACTCAAAACTTTTCCCCCCTGCAAAAAACATTATTTTAGTTGTTTTTTTAATTCACTTTTTAAATTCGAGATTTCAAAATCTTGAGTTTCTGGGATCGGTATTTTGAAAGTCAAGATTATGTTTTTTTGAAATTAAAAGGTGGACCCATATACATATATATATATATATATATATATATATATATATGTATATATATACACATAGAAGCACTTTACTATTTCAAAATACTGAAATCTCGAATTTCAGTATCTCGAGACGAAATTGCCAAAAGTGCAGTTCGGCGAAACTGCACTTGATCGAATTTAAATTGATGAATCTACGGTTGTGGTGGCGCGCTACATGGGATTTGTAAGGTGCAGTGTGCTGTGGGATATGGTTTGCCTGCAGTTGTGTGGATACATCTGGAGATTCAAGTAAGTGCTGTTTTTTAAGAGTTTGAGGTAGGGATTTGAGTGCATGTGAGTGTGTTGGGAAGTTTTAGGTGTAGGTAAGAGAGTGTGTGTGTGTGTGTGCGTGTGTGTGTGTGTGTAAGTGTTGAGAGTGGCGGTGTTTGTACGTACGTGATGTGCGTTTGTGCAAGGGGAATATAGAGCATGCAGTGGTGGATTT
>NC_056748.1:133377387-133604887 GCF_019279795.1 Protopterus annectens | reverse complement strand
ATTACAAATACTGTATCAGTCGGCTACATTTTGGGTCAGTTTTATTTTAACACTTTTCTTAATGGCAATGCAGAGAACTACAATGGGAGTGTACAATGATATACAAATGAGAAAATATATGCAACAAACACGATATATGTGAGCAGCAGAAAATTATACCATATAACTAAGTAAACGTGGAAGAATGACAACTTAAGCTCAATGTTAAAAATAATTCAAAGTAATGTACTTGGATGGATAAGGGATAATCTACTAAATCAGGAAACAAGAAAAGTACTAGAAACATCTAATCCAAAGCTAGGTAAACAAAATGGTAGTTATAAAACATGAAAGAATGATGGGATTGATAAGATGGAGAACAACCACTACAGAGAAAAGGATGTGGTTATATCCCCTCATAAACAACTGCTGAGGTTACATACAGACCACAGTGTTCACCTTTGGAAAGTCCATTTATAGCCAGATATTGCATGAGATGGAAAGATTCAAAGGACAGATACACAGATGGTGTACAATTTACAGTAGCAGCTGTCTTGTAAGAATGCAGCACAAACTTAAGCCTTTGAGTTGCTGACATACTTCTCAAATGTCCAGATTTTTGCCTCATATTTTTAGCCTGTTCCTCATAAAATTAGTTTTTTCTGACAAATCAATGAGGATTAAAAATCATAAAATAAGGACGTGCATTTGAGTTTCAGACTTCATATCCTTCAGAAAATGCATGTTAACACAAATCATGTTATTCTAGCTACTCTCTAAGTTTATAAGAGCAATATTTACAATATGTCCCTATTTTTGGGCCTTTGTTCCCCTCTGCATAATTCTAGACTTTGTCCAGATTTCTTGTGTAAAAAGGTCAAGAGGTATGGTTGCTGATGAATTTTATTCTATGGATTTTTGGTTTGATTCTTGCAAATTCCACTTATGGCTGAGGAAGTTAGTTAACCAGATTAGGATTCCTAGACTGCCCTTGAAAGTGGTAGTATTATCTGAGGAAAGACCTTGGATATATCACCAAGTTAAAAGGGAAGATGAACAATGCATTTACAAAAGTTTTAAGTATGTGATACATGTATGCTACAAAAAGAATATTTTCAAAAAAAAATTTTTTTCACAAACAAAAGTGACATAACTTGAAATAAAAAGCTTTGGATTCAGTCGGAAGAGTGACATCACTTATTTTGCAACACGTTATTAAAGAGAAAGAGTAGAACAGCTTGGAATAATGGTGCTTATGATGGCAAGAGTTCTAAAAGTTGAACCAATTTTTAAAATACATCTGGCAGACATGAAGCTCTTTCAGTGACAAGCAAAAATATTACAAAAGTTAAACTCATCCAAGTACTATGAAAACTGAGTGGTTCACTGTGGGTAGGACTAGGCGAGTCATGTCTGTGTCTCAGTATGTGATTTTGCAACAGATATATATATATATATATATATATATATATATATATATATATATGGCACCATCTAATCAGAAACGGCTTTATAAATAATGTACACTGTTACCTTGTATTTACCACCAACCTTCAAACCATGTTATAACCATGACGACATTTGACTTTCTTTTCTTGTACTTCACTAAAATGAATACTGCACCAAATGGCTCTTCTTCATTAAGAAAAAGAAAATGCAAAACGAAAAAAATGGGTTATACAGAACCATACACAAGGTGCATTTATGAAGGCTGTGACAAGCCTACTAAGAGCAATGGAGTGTTTATCAAAACAGGAAGTGTGGGTATACTTTATGTCTTATGCATAGCAATAAATCATTTCTAATAAGAACACAAGGGTGCCTAAGCAGAAATACTGCTTTGTGATGGCATGGTACTTGAAATATGGCACTCTAAAGCATCAATGGAAATTTACAAATTTAGAAAAATCATTTAAGATATACCTTTTTCCTGTTCTGCAACCTGTTTTAATGAATCACACATACAACCAGTTGCCCTATAGTATTGTTATCATTAATCGCCCTTCTAACTAGTAAAATGAATGACAAGAAGAAAGAAAAATACCACAGGCCACAACCATGCACTCCGTGAAGAGAGCAGAAGTCATAATTAGGGCAGGTGAAAGCTTTTTCTAACTTCTGCCTGTTGGTTTTACATTTTCCAGTTCAAGAAAACATCACAAAGGATTACTGGAGAATTACCTCCTTTCATAACAACAAAACAAATTCATTAGTATAGAATTTCAGCCTTTGTAGAGTGTTCTTCAATTACACACTATAACTCCAACATTTAAAAACTGGTTCAGGAATATTTCTAGCTATGGTGTCAAAATATCTAAGCTTTTACTATGACAACTTGAAAAAAAATCTTTAAGAAAACTGCTGAAAAAGTATGTAAAATATTCCGTTTTAGAAGACAAAAACATTGCTTCAGGTGTACTAACAAGAGACAACTGTTTTCAGAAAAACAAAACACAGAAGCAGCATATTCTGTCCTTTTTCTCTGTTTTCATATTACCAGCTGACCACATTTGATTTCTCATTTTACACACACTTTTTTATGGCTCCTCTATACAGTTCCTCAGTCCACTTAGTTAATGCAGCAGTAGCATCTGCTGTGAAGAAACACTTGGTCTTACCTTTTATTTACTCCCTTTCAGCTTTGTGCCATGATCTCTCCTTACTACACAACTCGTTTAGAAATGATGGTCTTTCTTCAGAATGTTAACCCCATTACTAAAGGGTATTTTGCAGAATATTTGGCTCTATTACTGACTGAGGCTACCTTTCCTCCCATAAAACTGCATCTTCAAAATGGTCTGATAATTCTAAAATTTTCAGAAAATGAGACTTGATTATTTAGCTACAAAATGAAGGTCAAAATTCTCCACAAATTGTGCTATCACATTTAGAAGAACTGTAACAGCTGCATCTTAAATTTTAAAATTTAAATTGGCATTTTGTATCAGTTAAGTAGATATATATTGAAAGGAGATGAAAATACTACCTCTATATAGAAATGCACTAATCTGCAGTTAAGATATTGAAACAAGACATACTATTTACATACGTATACCTGACAGCTCTGTTGAACCAGTTTGATAGCTGGCTGGGGTGCCTTCCCTGTGGAAGCTACGTGACCACCTTGTATCTGAGTGGATTTTTTGCCAATGTCCTTAGATTTATCCCACACCCAAACAATATGTTGTCAAATATATCAGCAGTATTCTAACATTGTCCACAATTGTGTGCATGTGTATATGTGGGCACTCTGTACATATACCTCTCAACTGCCCAGATTTTTGCCTCACATTTTTGGTCTGTTCCTCATAAAATGTATAATTTTCTGGCAAATTATTGGGATGATCTGAGGACTGAAGTCACTAAATAATAATAATACATTTGTGTTTCAGACTTCATAACCATTAGAAAAATGCATGCTAAAACAAATCCTGTTATTCTAGCAACTTTCTAAGAGCAGTATTTAAACTCTGCCCCTATTTTTGGGCCTTTGTACCCCCATTCTGTCAGGCTTTGTCTAGATTTTTTCCACTAAGAAGTTGAGAGGTATAATCTTGTCTCCTGTTCCTCATGACCCTGAATAGGATAAAGACATCAAAATAGTGAATGACTGAAAGTATATGCATCCTCAGAAAAGAGCAGACACCTGAACGTCTCTTCTAAACTGAATTTGCTGGAAATGTTGGGATCTTTTAATCTCATACCCATGTTTGACCACATAAACAGACGGCCATTACTCTGCAACGTCTTTTGGAAAAATTCTTCAATAAATGATGACACACTGTATAAAGTAAAGTGCTTTTAAATTTAAAGACAAGAAAAATAACTGCATATTACATGTCTGAATGACATTTTGTACTGGTGTAACCTGTGATGTTTGCTAAAAAAAAAATATATAGAAATTATACAATAACGTCTCATTACCATTAAAAAACATGCATGCTTACTGGATAGCACAACCAGCATGCCTTTTGCAAATTGAGCAAAAGTAACATTGAGTGACCAGACATTTCTGTTGGCATATGTTACAGAGGGCAAATTAAAATATAAGAAAAAATTAGGTACATTCTACAAAAGTAAAGAAACTGAATTGTACCTGATTTTTTCTTTTATTTCTTCCCTGTTCCTCCTTAAATCTTAGCAGACTCTCATATGTTTCAACTGTCCGGACCTTTGCAGAATGTCAAAAATTTTGCCTCATTGTTTTGGTGCTTTCCTGCTAAAACAAGTTTTCTGTTGGCTTCATGTCCTTCAGAAAATGCACATTAACAGAAAACGTCTCAATCCAGGAACTTTCTTAGTTTATAAGAGCAATACAGGCTGTCCTGATTCTTGGACATTTGTCTCCCACTCCCCCAAATTATGTTTGGCTTTGTCTACATTTCTTGCATTAAAAAAAAAAAACAAAAAAAAAAAACAGAGATTTTCTTTTCTCCATTGCTTCTCTTGAACAGCACTGATGTACTGTGCAATCGTGGGAACTTGAGTCCCATACACGCATAGAGTACATCAGAAAATGCAGAATAACAAGGAGGAACACTACAGCACCATTAACCAAAGATATTATTTAAGAAGGGTAAGCAATTTCTTTCTTAAACAATATCATTGTATAATAGCAATAACCCACTCCTGAGTGTGGGTGATACTGGATTTACCTACGGTTGGCTTTGTTTGATCAAGAGAGCCTTGCAACTGGCTGTTCTCATGGAATAGTAAGAGTAAGATCAGAATCGTGGGAAATTCGGTAAGAGAGGGATGGATCCGAGCCAGTGAGAGCAGCCTGTTCCCTAGAATGAGAAAATACTTAATCAAAGCCAGAGCCAGAGCCAGGACCAGAGACCTCTCTCATAGGAGCTGAGGATCCCATGGAAGAGTGATCTCCATATCTTGCCCAGCCCAGTTCCAAGGCAGATGTCAGAGCCAAATGGTCCACCACTGCATCCCTGAAACGGAGTAATGGTTCTGAGGTTCATGGAGTCAAGCCTTCTCCACAGGGACTGATGCTGATACCCTTGCTCCTACACCTGTCAGGATCTAAGCTACTCAGACTAGACAGGATCAGAGAACCTGTCAGAGCTCAAGAACACTATGTCTTTGTATCCATCACAGACATACCTCAGGAGGTGATCAGATCTCATAGCCCTGATTCCACTGGACAGATCGGGGAAGGAGCAATAATTTGATGAGGGGAAGAGACCAATCCCCCAGCTCCAAAATGAATCAAGAGCTGGAAGGTCCCTCAGATGGATTTGGTTCCTGAGGAACTTCCTTATCGATCCTACCCACGTCAGTTTCTGAAAGACTCCTGGAGGAATTAACTGAGCAGAGGGAAGAAGCTGTGGAGGAAGGTCTGGAGATGCATTGGAGATATCTCTCCTGAAGAATGAGGGACCTCAGCCTGGGTAATATCAACTCTGGAGAAAAACATGGCTCCAGGAAGGGAGATGTACAGAATCCAATGAAAATCAACTCTGATTAAAGGGTTGGATCCAATGATTTGGAAATTTTTGGAGTTTTTGGAGGTGAAGCTGTGTAACGACAGAGATCTGTAGACCAATTTTTTGTTTCTTTTGATTTTTCCTTTTCTTTACCCTTAGGCTTCTCAAGGCTTTTGTCACCCTTAGGATGATCAGTGGTTTCTTGATCATAGTAGAAGCAGAGGAAGAATTAAAAGATTGAACAAGGGGGAACTTCTCCTGTAGAGACAGGCAGCTAAGATTTAAGATGCATTAACTTATTGTTTGCCATGACCGGTTTTGTAGTGATTCAATTTTCTTGGTTTATGGTTTCAAATTTCCATGGCCTACTAAAAAGACCAAATAGCAGGCTTCTGCTATGCCTAACCTGCACTTAGCTGGAACCACTTAATCCACTGTGACATAGGGAATCTAACACTGCTTGAATTTTAGGGATATGGCTTTCCTAAGCTTCAGAAAGTAGAACTACATACTCATCATCTAGATGGAATCAAAGAACTTTGTCCATTGACCTCTGGAATTTTGCAGATGCTGAACAGAGACCAAAAGGCAGGACTACAACTGCAGGATTCCCTCTGGTGTGAAAATACAGCCACTAGGTAGATATGACAGAAACCTAGTCTTTCCTGGTCTTGCCTAACTCTCCCATAACTTCATTCACTCAGGGCATGGAATTGGAATAAAATTTAGACTGAAGTATACACAGTCAAAGTGACTATAATCAATGGGTATGAAGGTAGTCAGGTAGTCTGTGGATGAATGTGGCTCTTGATATATTCATCATAAAGTCCAGTGAAGAAAGACATGATAAAAAGGTTGCACTACAAAATATCTAAAAACTTCATGGTTTCTGGGTCCTACAGGCCCCCAGAGTAATTTAAAGATTTTTTTTTTCCGATCACGTGAAATTTCCACTGTGACATAAGATAAAAGATGTTGCTTGATTTTGTAAATTATAGTCCACTTACACTGCTTCAGTCTTCTTACAACACTATTCAGAGCTTGCTACAGGTTAAAAAAAGGTGGCTATTTTTATTTGGGTAGGATGGCAGGCTGTACCTGAAAGAACAGATCAGACATGATCACTGCTGAATGAAATTTTAATTGGGAGAGTGAGTGAACTGTCTATGAACAAAAGCTGAAATGCATTAATGTGGTCTTTACTTCATATTCTGCCAACTTTAATATCAGTGGGATAGACATAAATTGTATTTTGGGGAAGTGTAAGGAAGCATGCTGTATGTATACATCTGACAGTAACAAGATGAAATATATTACTATGCCTATTTGCCATTTCACTTTCATTTAGATCTATCATCAAAGGGGTACAAATAATACTGTTTTAAAAGAAATAAGTCATGTTGGTATTTATTTCATGTCTGGATGTAGGATAGGCATATACAGAGGCATGTTTGCATAAAATGGGGACCCAACATGAAGTATTTATCCTGGGCCCCAAAATTTCTAGCTGCATCTCTCCCTTAAGTGCATTTTCTATATGGTTTGAATACCCTATTTCTCCTTAAAGCAGCTGTGGGCACTTTCCCATTCAGTGTAGGAAGAGAATGGTTATGAGGAGTAAAATGTGTTTGTAAGGATGTACTGCCAAGTACTGATGCTCTGTATTACAGCTGAGACCCAAAACATATTTCTTTAACAGCCAGGATTCATTGTTAAGCAATCTTTTGGTTTTTAAAGGACAACAGGATTCTATTATTAAATTCTCAACTTCTGTGCCTTTTTCTCCCTATTTACTGTCTCTGCTATGAATAAACAACAATACAGCATTTAAAATATTTTAAATCAACTGTTTCTCTCCACTAGAACAGAAAATTACTATACTGTGGTGATTTCACTTTCAAAAAACTATTTCCTGTCTTGGTAAGGCTTTCTGCAGTCTCCAATTCACTGATGTCATCAAAGCCATTGAATACAGGTAGTTTCCTGGCCAATTCCCTCCCCAAACTGACATCACCATGACTAGGGTTGCCACCTTTTGTTGTGGCTAAAACCAAAGTAAGGCCACATCCCTTGCATCACCCGTAACCCAACCAATTCCCCTCACCCGCTCATGTTCCACCCGTTTTGTGACATCACTATGATATCAGCAGATGGGAATGCCCCCTTTTTCCATTCCTGATGCCTGCATTTAGCTAATTTACTATGCTTTTCTGTAAAAAAAGCAAGTAAATCAGCTGATTTAACAAACTCCGATAGTCTGTTTCCTTCTCTGAAACAGAATACCAGAGTTTGTACAGTGTTTTCCGGACTACCGGAGAATCAATCTGATTTCCGGATAGTCCAGAAAAAAAAAAGGATAGGTGGCAACCCTAACCAAGACCATCCTAGAAACCCACCCATGCTATAATGTCACAGCTCCCTGGTCCTTCCCCTACGTATACAGAAAGCAAAGGCTAGAACAAAGAAACAGTGCATGAGTCAAGTCTCCTGCTGTGAGCTCTCAATCACAGCAGGTAACAACTCAAATCAACCTTAGCAATTTGACAGCTAGGGAATTTAGGTATGAAGGGAGATGGAAGATGAGTCAAAGTACTACAATTCAGGCTTCACAAAAAAGTGCAGTTTACCCATTCTAAAAGGAAGCAGCAGTAAAAAGCATTTTGAAAGTCTGTTCTTTGGCATTTGCACTGTTTGTGTTTTAAGTAGTCATCGAATGGCACTAAATGTTACTTAAAACTAACTGACTGAAAGACAGCAGTGCAAGCATGTAAAATCAATACAGTGACAAGAGCTTTATGAAGAAAGAGGCCTGTGTGATGTAATTTTTACAGACAAGCACTGCATTGTGCGATACCTAGAGGCAGACTAAACAATCAGAATTTCTCTTCAAGATGCCAGACCCCATGTGATCAGACTCAATAATTATGTATAAAAATATTTAAAATCCTGTAAATAGTCACAGAGTGGTGTTAAAATGTAAGAAACACCAAACCATGATGAAGTAAACATGTTTTTTGCATCTGCAGGTGCGGTTCTCCTTCAAGTGATCAAACTCTTAAAGTCAGTCACACCCAACAAATGGAGAAAACTGCATTTGTGTGTGAGTTGAGGGTGGTAGTGAAGACTCTTGTTTTGATTACTTCAGAGAATACGGTCAGTCCTTTGTTTTGTGCTGCTTTCAATAACAGGTTTGGCTAGTCTTAAATATGTTTCTTAAAAGAATGAAGTCATGCAAGTTAAGTACGTAATTTACACTGCTTCAATTACAAAGCACATCAGAATCATGATGGAAAATAAAACCATAAAAGCATACACTAACATAAGTAAATAAACATCACTGTTAAAAGACGATGAAATCAAGAAAAAATGTAAACTAAAAGTAAGAAATATCAAATATAAAAATACCTTATAGAGTCAGTTTTCTGGATTTTCTGAAAGTGTTCGCAGGGGTACAATTATAAATGCTGACAATAAGAATGATACCACCAACAGCACAGAAATAGCTCAATAATTTTACTTCTGGGTTGGCTTGCAGCACTCCAAAATGGTAATTTCCTCTCTTCTCCCACTTACTGGTGCACATTACTGTGACAATCATACAGTAGTGTTACTTGTTCCAAGGAAAAGAGATGGCAAATGCCCTACACTCCCTTGTGATCTTTTTTGTTTTTGGCAGAAAACTTTCACCGAGATGTGGAAGTTATTCAGAAATGCAGGCATGCATAGATAGGAAGAGAGGAATGAATGATTAGGATCTGGATGTAAGAGCTCTATTTCAAGGTAAGTGGGAGTGGAAAGAACAGGAAAAGAGACAGCACTGCTGACATCAGGAATGGGGCCTTTTCATTTATACCTGAGAAAGTATTATTATAATTTTAGTTAATTTTGAATTTTATTAATTTGCTAAAATCCTAAACTCTGTCTAATTCAAAACTGATCATGAAGCCACACATGGAGTGCAAGAAGCAGAAAAGACAATACTGCTTAAAACTCAACCCTTACATGTGCAGTCCCATCCCTACAAACATTTCAGGACATCACCCAAAATTGTTTTCCTGCTATTGAAAAGTAGGTAAAAGATGCATATCTACTTTTAAATCCTAAAAAAAAAAAAAAAAAAAAAAAACACCACTCGAAAATTTAAACAAAACTTCTGGGCATCTTAACTGACAACAACATTAAATTTGGCCAACATACAAAGCACTTAGAAGTATAGATTGAAAGGGATTCTGTTGTTATGGCATCTAAGTATATGTGGGAAGAGGCTAAACAAAGATCATACAAAAATTGAGAAACTGAAAGCTCTGTTTTGTGGATATGGACAGCAAGATAAAAGCAGTGAAAATGTTTTTAGCCCCTTTAGTTTTACATACAGGTCAGGCGTATTTTTAATCAACCAGAGGAGAAGTTGTGGAAAGCAATTAACAAGAGTTGAAGGATTTTACCTGGAAGGGGAAGAGAGCAACAGTCAAGTAGTTTAAGTTAATCCTTCGAACACGACAAGGTGGTTTGGGATTACCTGATTTGAAGGGATATTTCAGAGCTTCACAGTTAAGGCTCCTCTGCATAGCACAAGCAGAAGGCTATAATTCAATGTGAAAATGGATGATGAAATGGGGGAGCTTAAAAACCAAGAACAGACTGGGATTTTGGATGCAACTCTTTAATAGGAATAACAATAACCATACAGAATATTACATTCATAAAGTAGCATATTCCAAGAACTAAGGCAACAAGGGGCGGAGAAAGGAGATTCTGCCAATAGGGATGACTGTAATCAGGGGTACAGAGAATATGCAAGAACGGGGTGGAATTAAAGGAACTGGGCGCAAATAATTAGAGAAGGAAAGGTGACAGAATGGGAAGAGGCCAAGAACTCATTTGGGCTACAGGCTAGATCGCCTTCCCTATTAAGGACTGACATCAAAGTATAAGCAAAGAGAAAGAAATATGTGGATCTTAAGTGAAAGACCAGCACTGGTACAGTCTTTAGTCAAATCTAGAAAAGAAGCTGATATTAAAAAAGGCATAATTAGGAGGGCATATAAAATATTGCATGAGAACTATAGCAATTAATCAAAGGAGGTTGGTGGGAAGAGAGACTGAATAAGCAATTCACAAAGAATCAGTGTTGGGGGGGGTATATGTATGCCTCCCAAATATGCAACAAAGTCTAGAAGATTTAGGATCTTTGCTTGGAAGTGTTTTCATAGGTATTTTTATACTCCAAGCAGACTCCAAAAGAATTTTCCCAGAATGCAAATGTTGGAGGTGTGATGGGGAAAAAAGAGGTAATTGGGAACATATTTTTGGGAGAGTAATGAGATTAGAAAAATGCTAGGTGAGCAAACTGGTGCAACTAAGGAAATTATTTTTTTAAGCTGTGATACAGAATTGGAATTGCCTAGATACAGTAAGACCCCTCACTGAGTTTATTTCTGGAGTCTGTCAAAAAAGCAATTACTAGAAAATGGAAATCGAAGTCTAAACCAACTGTACTAGAAGTAGTGAATATAGTAAGAGAGATAAAACAACTGGAAGTAAGATCTTTAGAAATGGATAGGAGCAAATTACATAAAGAATGGGAATTGCGAGAACAATAAATGCTGAATAATGTTTTGGAAGAAGAATGAAGTTTAAAAGAAAGCAGGAATTGAATGCGCCATGTAATGTTTAAATAACAATGACTAGGAAAGTTTATAAATGACATATAATATTTGCAACTGAAAATGTCAACATGGTTTGTTTTAATTTATATAAATGTACGATTGCCTATATCATGTGATAATTTAATAAAGATGTTTCTTGTTTAAAAAAATGGCCAATGCATATTGCAAGCCATTAAAAAAATACTACAGAACCAAACATTACCTAACAGATACAAGATGAGCACCAGCAACTACCTACCTTTTTCCATCTCTACTATATTCCTCACCCATTTTTACAAACATAAACATTAAGCTTAAAGCTAAACACTCTGCCTGTTACAAAAATAGTACCGAATTTGCTGCTAACTTTATCATTGCAGAGACCTGGAAAAAAATTAAACTGGCTTGAACTACCCAACTATCTTACATAATCACACCTTATTACTGCACACAATCTTGTATGTGCATCCGAAACACTGCCCAGCTCTAAAAGATATCCTGCAGCACTCCTCTCCAGGTAGAGACATTCGCTTAACTAATAAATTCTTAGTAATGACAATAAAATCTAATAACTCGGCAGGTGATCACTGTACACCCATTATGCATCTAAACTCTGGAATATCATCCCAACATACTTAAAACAGACACTGAAACATTTCATCTTCAAGCCCTTACTGAAACAATCCCTAAACCACACATGGTTGCACATGTGCTCCTTATTTGGGTAATTAATTCCATTTTCCTTTGTCATCTCATACTCTTTCCTTTGTCTTTTCCTTTGTCATCCCATCACTTTATAACCTCTTTCCCCATTCTACACAAGAAACTTTTCTACCACTCCTCCACAATTAACTTCTGATCTTAAACTTCACTTTACATTTCAATTTCTATGTGACTTTCCCACTTTATCCATTTCCTTTAATATTCTTCACCACTCTTTTATAACCAGGCATCACAACATTCTTATCCCAATTATCACTGAATCATCAGCTATACAATGCCTTTCAGTCTTCAAGCTGTAACTATAATCTACCAACCAACAAATGTTTCATGCTCCTTACCTCAATTTTATCTATTCTTAACATCTATATTTACTCATGTCTAATAAGTCATATTGAAAGACTTCTTGTCACGTAATCACTGCACATGAACTGTTTGCATAATAAAATATTTTATACTTGCAATTTAATATAATGTATAATGTCACCACAGAAGAAATACCCATTTTCCCTTTCTATTATGTCACTACAAAACAATTACCTGTTTATTTCTACATGAACTATGTATTGTATTTTTGTAAAAAATATGTTTTGTCATAAGTATCTTAAATGTTATTTGCAGGAGCTTTTCTCCCCCAGTCTCTGCTGAAAATGTGATGTGCTAAGTCTGACCTTCCTGGTCAAAATAGACAAAACAACAAACAAATAAATAAATAAATACCACATTTTTAAGTCACAGTCCACTGACAAGTAACGCATCTACATCTTTTATCTTCTCCAAGAATTCTAGACACTTACCTCCATAAGAAATAAAGAGGATTATATATTAACTATGTGACAGGCAGGCAGTGGCATACAGCAACAAAGCTTCTGTGTTAAAGGGACTGAACCTGAAAAGGATATTACTCATCCAATTGAGAACAGAAGCCAATCAGCACTTCAATCAAGTAAAATCAGACTTAGAGTCACAAATTAATAATGCATGTCCAACAGTGAGACACCTGCACCTTGAATAACAGGTTCAGAAGGAAGACTTGTGGTTCCCAAAAGTCCAGTAGATACTTTCACAGGAAATTAACCCCAGAGATAACCTATTGGGAATGACCTAAAAGGCAGGAATGAAGTCACTCATCTAAAGTAGCAGACAAGTTAAATACTAGCCATGCCTACTTGTATAATGCTTGATCAGAATTTCATCTGGCTGTAACCCCTAGAAGCTTATGCTCAGGGCTGCCACCCCTTTGTCCTCTCATATTCGCTACATTACTGAAATACTCCATCAAGATTCCATGATCCATGCTGCCAAGTGCTACTGATAGATCAATCAGGGATATTGTAAAACAGTAATGATCCCTTGCTCTAAGAAAGTTGCTTACTACCACATCAAGGCAGTATCAGTACTGCGTCCTCATCAAAAACCTGTGCCACCTGGATCAAGCAGGTCATGAAGTGAATGGTGGAAACTGAATTTATATACTATCTTCTGAATAACTTTGCTCAAGAATGAGCAGTTGGAGACGGGACAAAAATGTGCCAGTATGCAGGAATCTAAAGAAAGATAAGTCTTTTCTAACCGAGAAAGGAAATCTTCCAACCCTGAAGAAGCCTGCACAATAAAAATAAAGGACAGAGGGACACAAACCAAGATGCAACTAGCCTGACAGAGCCTAGATCCAATTAGCATTACACTGGTTAAACAGTCAAAATCAGTTATATGACATCTTTGTAGCAGACATATTTAAACTCTGCTCCACAGAAAGCAAAACAATTTGGGTAAAGACTTTTTTTTAATTATTTATCTATTTAAGGTAAGTCAAATGGACACAGGGATCCTTTATAGCTATGATCAGTGCTGCTTAAGAGTGTAGTGGAATCATCACAGGGAGTGGAGCTCAAGGGATAATATCCTCAGTAAGTTCAAAATGACCCAGGACCGACTACTATCCTGGGCAATAGAAAAAACAGCAGGGGAGGAAAGGAATGAGTGGGCAGTGGAGCTCATATTTCTTAAGTTCCAGTACTTGTCTAAATCAATATCAGCTGATGAACAAAGAGGAAGCTCCAGGAAGATCTGACCAAGAGAGTGGTTCCACCACTAGTCAAATGGTGATCCCTACCAGCTGGAATATCATCTCCAAAGAATGTCCTCAAATGCAGTTCTTAGAAGAAACCATGATCTGGAGTACTTCCATGACAAATTCTGCTGCCTTATCAGCCAAGACACTGAAACCACCCATAATAATCCATCTTGCATGCTCCAGCACAGCACTGATGAGAAAGTTCATGACTTTGTGCAGAAAATGCCAAAATAAATGGATGGACAGTATATGAAGACAGAGACCTACAACACATTTTTGCCTCAATGATGTACTCAGAAGGAGATTGTAATTCCATCAGTCTAATCCCTTTCACATCTGGGTATGGTAAAAAAATTGCTAACAGGCTGTTGGTGCTGCTTTTCTTGAAGTTTTAAATACTACACGATGCGGAAAGGATAAAATGAAGCCTAAAATATTCATCTAGCAAGGTCTCAGTTACAGATGTGAAGTCTACAGATTCAGAAAGTCACAAAAAGGGGGGGGGGGGAGCGAACTGAGAGCAGTGAATTTTGAGAGCTCCATAAACTCGTATAATAATACAGGAACATTTTTATTATTTTCAAGTTTAAAACATCAGAAATCTATAGATAAACCACTAAACTACATAAATATCAATCTTGGTAGAGATATACAAAAATTTTCCTGTCAAATAACTTGGAGATATATTGAGTCACTGAATATGAACAACTCAAGGAATTCCCATCCAGATGCTGCTTTGAAAAAAGAACTGCAATTGATGACATCTAACTTACTGGAACTATCTTTGAAGATAGACAGCTTTAAAAATGACTTAGAAAACCTCAAATTAAATTCTCAAAAACAAACTGATACTCTTAAGAACTATTACAGCAACACCATACAAAATAATAAATATAAAGACTTACCTATATGACATTGAAGGGAGACTCAAAGAGGAAGAATTCCAAAAAGAATTTCTGCTTAAACAGAATACACGACTGCTTAACAAAATAGATGACTTAGAAAACAGGGAAAGGAGGAACAACATAAGGATCTTTGGGCATATGGGGATAGCTGATCTAGGGGTGTTTGGGGTTGCTGGGAAGTGCTAGAGAGTCATCCGATTTCCTTTGTGGAAATATCTGTGGGATTGGCAGGTGTGTTGAGTGGTTCACTGGCACAGTGGCCACTGCATGGAAAAGGCTGGTAAAATGGAACAGGACAAATAATGGTTTGGATATTTTAAGAACAGCCTGGAAACACACCACATGAACTAGTGAATCGTATTTTGGCAAAACTGGATGGGTATTATTGCCCGTGCTTGAAGCACTGATATGTGTGCATGTAAGGATGGAAATATAACAAATAAGAAACTAGAAGGGTCTCATAATTTAAAGTCTATGGACTGTATAAACATGCTTGGAAGGAGCTAATAATAAGAATAAGCATTACAGCTTGTTGTCTCTCAAATAACTAAGCAACAGCCAAAAAAAAAAAACACCCACACACACACAATAGTTATGTAATGTATGATTTTAGTAAATCTAGACATAAAATATATAATCGTCATATAAGAGAAAGCAGTCTGCTGAATTTAGATATTAAAGACAGGATTTAAAAACATGGGCTTGTGTATAATAACTCTACTGTCTTAACTTGTCATAAATGATATACACTACATTGAACATCAAGGGGAAGCATGATGATTTTCTTATATAAGTAAATATAACTAAATATGCATAACAAGTCATGTAATACCTTTAACTTGAATTGTAGGTTTTGTAACTCATCTTGACCATATATAATACTTAAGCAGTTACCAAGGTAACTAATGTTTATACATGACATCAAACTGACAAAGTTGTTCAAAAGAAACAACAGAAGCCTGAACTTGAAATGTCATAGACTGTAACAATCATATTCTGAACAAATAGTATTACACTGACAATAATCACTCAGTTTAACCTTTGCTTATTATACAAAATAGAATGTTGCCATTTAAATCTAAAAACTTTCAGTATAAGCCATAAAATGGCAATTTATGAATATGGAAAGGGAGCTTATAATCATTAATCCCAATAAGTGAATTTGTTGTTTTTAACCTATAATTTCACTCATTTTGTAATAAGAAATGACATATATGAAAATCCTGATGTATAGGAAATGGGGGGAAGAGGGATGCACTGATAATTAAAATGCACTAACTTTCATCAATGTCCACATAAAACAAACTTGATGCTTTAAGTAAGTTAGCAACAAAGAAAGTGATTACCTAAATGCTGGCACACAATGAAATATCATTTCTGATATATCCAGTAAAATACATTGTATTATAAACATTACATATAATATTATTACCATCTATTTATATTAAGTAATATGTTTTGAAACACTTCATCAATAAGGGTGAACATGTTAAATAACTGTGTGCTATAATCTTTTACTGAGGTATTATATATGATACATCCTACTTTACTATGATTGAATTGCTTATCTATCTTTCATGTAAATAATTGCTTATAAAATAAATAGACATTTATATTGTATTAGAATTCTGTCTAATCTACAACAGTTCTACATCTGTTCAAAATAATACAAATATTGCTTATTCCTATTACAAATATTCTCCATATGATAATTCAATTTATGGAGCTTAGATGTTCTGGACTGTCAAGGTTTGAGTGATGATCTGATGGACTTAGGTTTATCCATGAGATTAGGAATGATTTTCATTCCATGGCTAGTGCAGATCTTAGTTTTGTTAACATTTATTAATTTAAATTTATTTCACAAAAACATTTTAGTATGCCTGACCAAAACATTACTTTATTGGTAAACACTCAAGTATAAAACTGATAATTTCCTTTAAAAGCTCAAACATATACTTTACAGTTATCAGAGGAAAATGTTTAATAGTCACAATAAAACAAAAAATACATAGCCTAAATAACCTAAGATGGATTTAACTTTATTATCTTTAAATACCAATGGCATAAACAATCCTAGCAAGAGATCAAATCTACTGCAATATTTCAAATTGAACAAAGCACAAATTGTCTTCCTTCAAGAAACTCATTTCAAATCAAATGACAATTACAAATGGAATCCTAAGGAATACATGATATTGGTGCAATCCACTTATAAGAGAAAAGTGGTAATAATTTCATGGAAAACAAATGTGATTAATTCAGAAATCATTTATAAGTATGAAGATAAAAAAGGCCTTATGGCATTAGTAATAGATAAATATAATAACAGAATATGGACCCTAGCCAATCTATACTGGTTCCCAGGCATTGGAACAGGAACTGCTAAAAAAACACTTGGATTTCATTTTCAATAATTACAAAGGCAACTTAATATTAGGAGGAGACTTTAACTGTATATTTGTTATTTTTGAAACTACAAATAAAAGACTGGGGTACATCTGCTGTATCAAAAGCTTTAAATAAGTGGGTAGAATCATTTCATCTTGTAGATACTTTCAAATTTAAAGAAGATAAATATTTGTTGTTTTCCCATCAAAATCACAGATTTGGTACCCAAACTAGAAAAGATAAAATATTTGCTGCAAATGACTTACACTCTAAAATCATTAATTTCTCAATCACTCCCTGCTCCTTTTCAGACCACAATTCATAGATACTAAAACTTCAAAATGGGTAAAAACCATTAATCTTTAACTCCAGAATTCCAGTATATATAACTAAAATTAACGAGTTCAAACTCTGGTTATTATCTGAATTACAGTTCTTCTTTCGATATTAATTGCACCACAGAGATAAGTAAAATAATGATATGGGACTCATTAAAAGCTTACGTATATGGTAAAACCCTAGCTTGGTATAAAAAAGAAATCAGAGAATGGGATTCTGAATTATTAGATCTACAATCCAAAATTTTTTCAGTAAAAGCTGAAAAAAATCTAAATCATTTGGAGATGAAAAAGAATGCACAAGTATTAAACAATAAATACAATGAAATTCTAACACATAAAACTAGTTTAGCTTTAGAAAAACTAAAAATAATAACTTGGCCACGTCTACCAAATATCTAGATAATTTATCCAAAAGAATCAAAATACAATCAAAAGCTAATAACATTAAAAGTATCTTCCATGAAAAGAATGTGAAAAATGTCTCGGATATAGGTGAAATTCTTGATGCCTATAGAAATCTCTATATGGAACATTTCCAAAACCAAAATATACATATCGATCAATTAAATCTAGATGAAAAATGTTCTAATATAAAAAAATACCAGAAAAATTAAAACTAGGTCTGCAAGCACCCATATCCTACAAAGAAATTACAGATACAATAAAAGAGGGTAAAATAATAAAGCTCCAGGTATAGCTGGCATAATTATGGAAATATATAAACTTTTTTCTTCCTTCAAAGATAGTATCCCTCTTCCATAAAACTCTATTAGAAATTCAGTCACAAGCGTTAAAACCACCCTCTTGGAGATATTCCTTAATCACACCAATCCTAAAGGAAAACAAATCCCCAAACCTCTGTACCTCACACAGACCTATATCATTATTAAATAATGACTATAAGATATTTATGACAATATTGACTAATAGAATGAAAATACCAATATCCAAAACAATAAATAATGATCGAACTGTATTTATATATAATAGACACACACATGACAATATTAAAAGGATAATTTCTCTTACAGATTATGTTAATAAAGAAAATAATGAAACACCCATAATTGGCTTAGATATAGAGAAAGCCTTTGATTCCCTAAACTGGGACTATTTATTCAAAATCATAATGCTATTTGTATTTCCTGCATCCTTTGTTCATCTCCAAAAGAATATATACATATACAAATAATTTAGCATATGTCAAGTTAGGTCCTTTTACCTCTGAATCTATACATATAACAAAAGGCACTAAACAAGGATGTCACATGTCACCAATTCTATTTGCTTTGGCTATTGAAATATTGGCAGATTCAATTCGTAACAATATAAAAATCAAAGGAATAGATGTTTAAGAACAATACAATTCTAAAGTAATGCTATTTGCTGATGATATATTACTAACATTATCTAATACAAAATAGATATTAGAAGAATTAGATATATTAATTGACAAATTTCACATGACTTCAGGACTCCATTTCAATAAATCAAAATAAAAATTTGTATTTTTAAATAAAAAAAGAACTGCAGACTAACGGGGATCATATCATAGGGAAACAAGAATCTACCTTAAAATATCTAGGAATTGAGTTATGCAAAGATAACAATGAATTATTCTCAAAAAATACAATATCACCATCAATACAATTAAAATCTCTGCGGAAAAATGGAACAAAATAATATTAACATTTGAAGATAGACTACAGTTAATACAAATGGTTTTACTGCCCAAGATCCTATATATAGCCTTGGCAATACAACTGTTACCAGAAAGGAATATACTTAAAGAAATAAATTCATGCCTAATAACATTTTTATGGTTTCCCAAAAGAAACACAATAGCTTTAATACATCACGTCAGACCATGGAAACAGGGAGAATTAAACTTTCCTGATATAGAAACATACATAAAAGCATCAATATCTAAAACAATCTCAGACTGGATAAGTCCAAATTACTCTGCAAATTGGAATGAATTACTAACTGTAATATCAATAAATGAATTTGATTTACAAAAAAAAAATTCAAACAGGTAAAAATTTGCCATGCCACATATTATGTATTAGTATGCAATATAACATAACTAAAACTTGTATGATTAATTATTACATTGACTCATTTAGGAAAATTATTAATGCAAATATAGATTTAAAAATCTGGTTTGATCTTTTAACACCATTTATCGACACAAAGAACTTTCCATATAAAATATATAGAGAAATTATTAATTCCTGGGAACAGAAAGGATTTGTTTGTTGGCTCCAATGTATCAAAGAACTAAAAAGTTTTAGATATGCAAGCAATAAAAACAACATACAAAATTCCATAACAGAACTGGCTAACTTTAAAGAGTATTCTGTCATATACGCAAGATATAAGTAGAAAAATTAACAATTCTTCACTTAAAGAAATTCCTAACTTTACGAAATACATATATGAAATCATATATAATGACTTTGACATGGGAAACAGTATTTCAAAATTTTACAAAATATTGATAAACTATAAAACACCCAAAACCTCATATTGGAAATATATAACAAAAGGACACTCAATACAGCTAACTGAAGATATTAAAACAAATATCTTATTATCGATAAAATATACATCCTTTACACAATACTGAAAAGTTTTTAATTGGAAATGCTTGCACAGAGCATTCTTAACACCAGATAGAATCAGTAAAATTAGATCTTCCATAAAAGAAATATGTTGGAGATACGAGCAAGTAGACAATGCAGATTGGAACCACATTTTCTTTGATTGTGTTAAAATTACGCCATTTTGGAATGGTATTAATAACTTTATACAAGCTTTATTTAATGAATCATTTTATTTAACTAAAGCTCTTGTATTATTAAATGCGAAGGTTCAAATCTGAATAGGTCAAACATGCATCTAGTATGGACTATACTTGCAATTTCAAGGAAGTGTATAACAAGAAGATGGAATACAAACACAATACCAACTTTGGAAGACTTCTACAGCCTACTGAATACCACAGCATTACAGGAAATTAAAATTAAAGAACTAAGAATTTATCCAAAGCCATTTATCAACAACCCTTGGGGAAAAGTCTTATCGTTGATTGACACTATACAATAATTGATCAGACACTCTGATAATGGATTGAACATACTTATAAAGTAACTGTATACATTACGATCTGTTATAGTGTCAGGTTAATGTAAATAGTGCACATAGTTATTTAAGATGTTATGTATAAATACTATGGAATTCATTCAAATGTATTTGAAAAATAAAAGAATTTGAGAATAAGAAAGTCACAAAGATCCAAAAGAAAACTAGTAAAGTCAAAAGCGCTCAATCATTAAAGTTGTCATATATTTCATTGCTCTCCTTTGCAGTGGGTTGATTTATTTGTTAATTTTTACTTCATTGTACAATCCAGGAAAGACCATTCAATTTATTTTTACAAGTCTACAGATCACAACATAATGGACACCTTGGTTCAGAGGTAAGTATTAGGCTAGCTGCTCCTGCAGGCCATTTTTAAGCCTAGCCAATTTCTCTTTAGGTGCTTAATTAACATGTCTCATTTGGTGTTATATTGGCCTTACTAATCCCATGGTCGATAACTGCGTGTTACTCCTTGTGAGAATAACTAGGAGTTAACTTGGATCATACCATAGATAATCTGAAAAGACCCATGCATGGGATAAAGCAGTTATGAGCTGCTTCTGTCCATTAACTGTACAGGGGCAGTCCTGGAGTAAATTTTCTGTTACCAATCCAAGTCACACTTGAATAAGGAAAGGGATGAACTTTGTTTTATGTGAATGGGGAATATGTTCCAGACATAGCTCTCAACCTGTTACCACAAAAAAATCTGGACAAAGTCAAAGATAATGGGGGGACAAAGCCCCAAAAATAGGGACAAACTTTAAATACTGCTCTTATAAACTTAGAAAGTTGCTAGAATATAAATCCTTGTGTTACCATTCATTTTCTGAAGGATATGAAGTCTGAAACTCAAATGCCTGTCACTATTTAGTGAAGTCTACCCCTCAGTGATTTGCCACAAAAATCCAGAAAATCACAAATTTTAAGAGGAATAGACCATGAGGCAAAAATCTGGACAGTTGAGAGGTATGGTTCCAGAGCAGTGGTATCCTCTGCAAGATAAATCTGTCCCTCCAAATCATTCTGTTAATGTTGCAGAAGATGTTTAGATCCCTAAACTATTTCTGATGCCATTTGGCTGGATGATGTGCAGTAAATCCATCAGTAATGGGTTGTAGAGTGCCTTGTATGTAAGGTTAACTCTTAGCGGTATGTATGATATCGAGTATAGTGACAGGGCTTTGAGTCACTCCATGTAGGAAATACTGGTTAAGCCTTGTATCCTTCTGGAAAGGTATCTCTGTGAGCATTCCAGTTGTTGCATGTGCCTGAACGGATACATGCAAAAAGGGGCATTATATTCAATGAATGGCCTAATGAGGGCTAAGTAAAGGGAACAATGGCATCCCTATATTCAGACACAATTGTTTTATTTACAAGCTGTACAATACTGAAGGACTTTCTTATGATAATGAGCACATGTTGGTTGAAAGTTAGGTCACTGTTCACATCAGTTCCCAAATGTCTGGGTCAGGTCTTAGGGGCATATTTGTCAATGTGATAGTTTTTCAGGGTAGATGACTTTTCATGCATTTTTTGGCATTGTCTCAATCCTTGATTTTGGCACTGGCTACTTATTTGGGACAACCCTTCCTGTAGGGTAGCTAAGTCATTTGGGGATTAAATTACTATTCCTAGCTTGCAGTCATCTGCACACTTAGTAGACTAGAGCCCTTTGGTATTGGCTTTTACTTCACAAAAGTAACCTGAAGAACCTGGTGTGATTTGTTCTGAGTAGACCTAGCATTTAAGGATAACTCCACATGGAATTCAAAGAAATGTTTTTTTTTTCCTCTCGTTCATTGTATCTTTGTTTTCTGGGCTATTTTAATGCATTAAAACATCTCTAGGTTTTTCTTATAAATTTTTAATACGGTTTCCCACAAAATGGCCAAGATGGGGGCCTAACATCTTGTTTTAGTGCATTTTTGTCTCCTTCCCAGAATCAGTTTAAAGTCTCTCTTATATGAGTCATACATAAGGAAATTATGTTTTCTTAGTCCATTAAGATACATTGGCTACACTGTGAGTGAGAGGCATCTTACACACTTTCTGTAGCAAAGCTGCTTGCATTTCACTCCTGAATGACCATCATATACATTTTTCTCAGAACCTACATTAAGCACTTCAGAACAATTTTACAACTCCAGCCAAAGAAAATATATAAAGTCTAAACTAGGGATTCTGTAATCCTATGCTATGAGCACCATCAGGCTTTACCGCACCTTATTTTATTTTATTTATTTGCATTTGTTTACCAGAATAGTCCACTGGGCCAATGTGGGCCCATTTTCAGTGGAGGCCCAGGGAAAAAAGCTCTAGACATGGCATAACAGTACAAATAGAGAATATAGAATAAGACTGGACAAGCATTATATATAAATATGGGATCATATGGAATAAACAGTATACATATACTATAAAGCTTTACATAACATTTGGGCGAAAAAGTACAAATTCAATAAAGAAAATACACTGTAGGACTAAGACATAGTAATATCAGAGCAACATGCAACAATAGTCTTTAAAGAGGCAGATCGTGGCTCGTAATACCAAATCAGCAGTAGTTAGCACTGCTAAATATGCTAAGAAGTTAAGCTTAAAAAAGTGTGAAGGCGTTACCTTGCTTCGACTCCAAGGCAAAGAAGAAAAAGTTTCATGAAGTACAAGCAGTGTTCTTGTACCTAAACAATAGTGGAGCCATACTGTAGTGAGAAAATCAACATAATGGTTGAGCTGAAGTGTAGGAGATGGAGGACGTTTCCTTTAAAAAGAACTCTACATGGTGCCAAGACAGAACAAGTCTCATTTAAAAATTTGAAGATAGCTCCTGAGGTCTTCCAATAAGTATTTATTTTGTTAAATAGGGTACAAGTCTGATTTCCATCAATTTTTTTCAAACTCAGCCCAGAAACGCTGTCTGGTTAAGTGACTTGCTCAGAGTCTCACAGTTAAGCAAATGTTGTCTGAAAGAATGAAACTATGGACAACATGAAACAGCTCACCAACACTTCAAAACCTTAATTCTGAACCCCAACTGCCAGGTAACTCTTCTGAGACAGTTTCAGTGTGCTTTAACCCTGTGACAGTCACAGGTAACCCTTGTCAGAACTTCTACACCCAGATTACAGTGAGCAAGCATTTGTCCCCCCAATCCCAACCATTACCCCTCCAAACAAAATAAACCAAAGTGGAGGACAGCATGGAGGTCCCAAGGTTAGCTCACTACATAAAAGGTTAAGTTCCTACTATAGAAAAAAAGAGGAACCTAAAAAAGGTAACACACCTACAAGAACGTGCTAAACAAATAATAGATGACTAATCAAATGGGAATGTCAGGATAGTCTCCCTATAGCAAACAGTGAAACTGCCTATAAAGGTTAGATGTAAATTATGTATCAAAGCAATAGCCAGATGTATGAAATTTGAATTTAAAATTAGGCAGCATATAGTGAAAAGAATAAAGTAGCAAAATGCATAAATAAAAGGCAGGACAATTTCAAAGATCTCTAAAACAGGAGCTAAGCTGGTGAATGTTAAGAATCTGAAATGGTGATACCATAGGATTACAGAATGAGAAGAAATATATCCCACCTAATAAACTAGGCACAAAAAAAAAAAAACAGTGTCTTTATTCAAATGCTTAACATTTATTATTTTAAAACCTTGCAAGCTCCAGTTTTATGTTTCATACATGTCACAGTAATGACAAAAGTTCCACATGCTGTTCCCATGTTAAGCTGGTGAATTTACTGCCATTTACGTGTTTGTGAACCAGGCAGGTGTAGGACTACAAACATATATTGTGTTAACAAGTCCAGTTTTAACACTGAAGAAGCCTAAAAGAGCAAAACAGTATATTTCATTCTCTGGCTTGCAATAAAGCATATTTTAGTTTGCTTATATGTGCACGTGCACATTATTCTTACTACACTAAATACATCTTTAGTCTAGATGTAAGGGATATTTCGTAGCATCATGCTTTTACCTGAAAGGTTGACTGTTTTTGGTCATTCTCCTCCTCCTCTAACACTACGACTGCTTTTCATCCTGTTATCATTCCTTCCTACATATGATAGTTTCTGAGCCAAAAATACCCATCTATTTTCCTTATGCCAGTTACCTCTGTACATGCAATTAAGTGAAATGCAGACTTTTGAGCTTTCATGCTCTTATACATTAGTTTTAATGGCAAAGATGCAGCAAGCTTTCAGCTCTGTGCATGTCAATCCAACTTGATCAAGTCCTATGAACTCATCAAAAAGGTGTACAAAAGTTAGACAGTGGATGGCATACATTTGATTTCTGCACAGGCCGTGAACATTGTGCCACAGCACAGGTTACTGGGGAAGTGTCGGGAGGAGGGGCAGATACAAAACTCATTAAATGAATGGACTATATGAAATATATTTCATATAGACACACACACAGATACTCCTACAGATGTACACATACCAAAACACACAAACACGTTTGTGTAAGTTATTGTGCGTAGTAAACATCATTTAACACACAGTGAATACATGAATGCAGTCTTCCTGATCCCAGCTCCCCATAATCACAAGCCCTGTGAATGTTTTTACAATAATCAGCAGCATCTAAAGATCACAACTGTGAGAGCAATTTTTCATCCTTAAAAAGCTTTTTTCTTTTCCCAGCAGATGAGTAATTATAGAGTTAGTATATACAATGAAGGGGGAATGGGGGATGAAGCCTCTCCATTGGGGGGATGCAAAGAGGCTTGTATGCATGGAAAAACACTGTATTCCTCCTATCACCTACACTTATGGTGGGAGCATTGTCTGACAAGCCTGAATCATACAGCTTGCTGTCAGTGGGTTATGTTTCAACTTAACACAGAGGTCCTGTGTATGTGTGTGTGCATTTAATACATATATATATATATGTTTCACTTTCAAAGCTTGAAATACTGAAAATGTCAAATTTCAGTATCCGGAAACGGAAATATCGAAAGTGAAAATAACGAACCACAGCAATTATCCCAAGGCAATTAAACACTTACCCATTATGGGGAGATGTGCCATTTTCCCCACTGCAGTGCAATCCCAGTGTTGGTATATATTTATATATATATATATATATATATATATATATATATATATATATATATATATATATATATATATATATATATATATATACTTAGGGGGTGGAGGACACATCTTCCTACCTACGTGGGTTTACGATGGTACGGTAAGTGGTTTGGGCAAGCGTTTACTTGCCATGGAACAATTTCCATGGTTCGTGATTTTCATTTTCGATATTTGTCTTGAGATACTGAAATTCAACATTTTCAGTATTTCAAGCTTTGAAAGTGAATATATATATATATATATATATATATATATATATATATATATATATTTATATGGATTCCATACACTTGGTTGAATTTCATTTAGTCAAAAATGATTCCAGGCATTGCACTTCACTGAAAGCTCACTTGACTGAAAGTTCACTTGGTCGAAGTTCATTTGGTCGAAAATGGAATATAGCCCCTGCCCCACTGCAGTGCGAATAGTAAATATGGGGGTGTGTGGGGGACACAGCTCCTCACAATGGTGGGTGTGGGGGGCATAGCCCCCCCACATAATTTTAATGTATTCACTGCTATAAGAAGGTATACCCATCAGAAATGCATTGATATATATATGTATATATATATATATATATATATATATATATATATATATATATATATATATATATACTTTTAGTAAAAACTATTAGCATAATACGCCTCTCACACCCCCCCTTATTTAATATTCTCACTCCAGGGTTGCGGTGCAGTAGGGCAGGGGCTATATTCCATTTTCGACCAAATAAGCTGTCAGTCAAGTGAGCTTTCAGTGAAGTGAACTGCCTGGAATCATTTTCGACCAAGTGTAATTCGACCAAGTGAATGGAATCCATATATATATATATATATATATATATATATATATATAGAGAGAGATAGATATATATACATATATATATATATATATATATATATATTTGGGTGTAATTCTAAGCAGTTGACCCGGGTTAGATTCCCGGCCAATGCAAGAAGTCTGTACGTTTAAGTACTCTTCTGGATCTTGCTGCAAAGACACTCAGCTTACTTCCATGAACTACCACATAAATGGCAGTCTACTTAACGCCGAATGTGTGACAAGAGACCTTGGGACCCAGGTGGACAGTAGTCTCTCCTCTGATAATCACATTGCCACAGTAGTCAGGAAATCCTTCTATGTGGCGCACGTCATCATAAAAGGGTTCTCATCCAGGAAAAAAGAGGCCATTGTTCCCCTCTACTTGACACTCATTAGACCCATTATAGAGTACAATGCCCCTTTTGGAATGTACCTCACAAGACATCTGCAGCAGGTGGAAAGGCCACAGAAGCACCTCACAAAGAGGATTACTGGCCTCAAACAGATGCCCTACACTGACAGTCTGAATAAACTCCAACTTTATTCTGTATTGCCTACTCCAAAGAGATCTCTGCCTAACATATAAAGCTATGTTAAACCCAGAGCTGTTGGACATGCTACACCTTAAGAAATCCCAATCCCTCTGAGCTGCATGCTCTAGGGACCTAAAACTTATCACCACAATAAACAGGACATACTGGAGGGATAGATTCCTGTCCCAGGGACTTCCTATACTCTGGAACAAGCTACCCATCTATGTCAAGCCAAGTTCCTCATCATTAGCACTCTTCAAGAAAAATCTTGATGAGTGGATGGGAAATAGGAAATACACCTCGGGGATCACTTCTGTGGCTCTGCTCGACAGGGGCACAGGAAATTAACTTTCTTGGGTGGCGTAAGCCGGGGAACCTTGTTGGCTAGGTTTACTTAGGCCCTTGGGCCAATAGCCTAGTACCTACCTATGCACCTATGACTGAAAACTCAAAATACTGACTTTCATTTGACTGAGACCACAATACCTAATTTTCAAAATACTGAAAACTCATTTGACTAAATCTCATTATACTGAAAGCTTACAATGCTGAATTTCAAAATACTGAATCTTAAGCCAAAGACATGACATGCATTTCCCTTCACCTTTGACTTGACTGTGATAAAAAAACATTACTGTAACTTAAAGTGCCGAATGTCAGAATACCGGTAGTAGTGTAGAAAGTAGGGTTGTAGTGTTTCTAAATGTGGTATGTCTCCCTACATTTTTACGCAAAGTATCTAAAGTAATATGGCGGATGTTTCGTGTGCTTCTGGCAGTAGTGGCAGTGTGCACAGTACTGTAAGGTAAGAAAAGGTATATGCCCTTTTCCTCACTGTATCCATCCAGGAGTCAGTATATGTAGTTGGGGGTGTAACACCCCACCTAGTTTGGTTTTATATTGCCCAGTTTCTATTAAGAGGGTAAGTAAGTAGTTTTTATGTTTTGGAAAGAGATAGTCATTGGTGTTGTAAGTGTGCACAGCATGTCTATGGCTTAAAATTCAGTATTTTGAAATTCAGCATTGTATGCTTTCAGTACGAGAATCAGTCAAATGAGTTTTCAGTATTCTGAAAATTAGGTATTGTGGTCTTAGTCAAATGAAATTCAGTATTTTGAGTTTTGCAGTCATGTGAAGTTGATCTATATGTATCTATCTATATCTATAAATATATATATATATATATATATATATATATATATATATATATATATACATATATATATATATATATATGGATTCCATACATTTGGTCGAATTACACATAGTCGAAAATGATACCAGGTATTGCACTTCACTGAAAGCTCACTTGACTGAAACTCAATTGGTCGAAAATGGAATATAGCCCCTGCCCCACTGCAGTGCAACCCTGGAGTGAGAATATTAAATAAGGGGGGTGTGGGGGGGGCTGGTGTGGGTGGCGTACCCACCACATAATTTTAATGTATTCACTATTATAAGAAGGTATATCCATTAGAAATGCATTGATATATATATATATATCTTTAGTAACAACTATTGGCATAATGTGGGGGGCTATGCCCCCCACACCCCCAATGTGTACTGTGCCCCCCCCTTATTTAAAATTCTCACTCTAGGGTTACACTGCAGTGGGGCAGGGGCTATATTCCATTTTCGACCAAGTGAGCTTTCAGTGAAGTGAAATGCCTGGAATCATTTGACCAAATGTATGGAATCCATATATATATATATATATATATATATATATATATATATATATATATATATACATATACACACATACATACATACATACATACACACGTATGGATATATATATAAGCACACCTACGTGCAAACACACTTCCAAATTAACTGAATAGCCTGACATTTACTCATATTCAGAAGGTGGCCTTTTTAAGCATAAGTATTCCCTTTATTAATGCATCTAACCTATAATGCCTTACGGCCATACAAATGAGGCAGACCTGAAGTAAGACACAACAGTCAGCTACAGGAATGACTAGAGTACACAGTGAATAAATGAATGTAGCTAAAGCGAAGTTTTAATCTCTAAAAAAAAGTAACACCACTGACAGACTAATGAAGAAAATTAAGCGCAACAGTGATAACAATGCAGCCCAGGAAAAAAAAAAAAACTTGTTGCACAGGTCTGTCAGTGACTGGCACATGCAGCTGACAGAATCTGCTCACATTCAGTGCAGGGGGCCCTGGAATACAGCCAAATACCTCTGCTAACATCCACTGACTCCGGGATTGCACATACCACCTTCTGCCTTGTTGGGACAACCAACTATTTTATCAAAATAGAACAAAAATTAAAATACATTTTGCCAAAACCTCCCATACAGCACTAATCTCAAGAATAGTTTGGTGGTCATGTCCAAAAGTGCTTACAGAAACTTTCAGTGTTTTTTATGAATGCCTTTCTTGTCATGTCTGGCAAAACAGGTAGAAAATCTTCCACACTGCAAAGAAGAGATTTCCTACTGTGTCTCATCGAAACTTCAAACAATTCACATATTTTCATATAAGAAATGGGCACTACCCTTCCCCCAAGAAACTTAATCCTGACACTAATATTAATATTTTTGTGTTTTCACTTCATCCTAGACTTTTTAGATTAAAACCAGTCAAGTAAAATATGGTTCAATACTACTTTCTGCTACAATATTCTCAATTTAAACGCATCAGAAAATATTTCTACCTAGCAGCAATACTAAAGAAAGCAAAACATAATGAAAATCTAAACTGAATGCAGCTGTATAAATTATATGCGTTTCTGCAATATTTTTCTGTATTAAAAAAAAAAAACTCAAAATCTGGGAACAAAAATATGTCAATAATGTTACAATTTTAACCACATTACAGCATTCACAGGGGGTGCAGCCCTTAAAGAAAAAACATGACTCCGAGCAGTTTAAATCTGCATTTTCACTGCCTTTCAATCAGTGTAAAAAACTGTTTTTCATTATTTTTTGTCATCTCTTGAGGAACATCACCCTTCCCTAGTTAGAACCAGCGTGCTGTGCTTCTGAAAGACTACTGTTGATCCCATCTTCCATAGGTGTCACCAAACAGCAACGCTTTGACACATCTCTCCACACAAGAAGGTTGACTCAGTCCCATCCCACCTAAATGGTTTCAGTAGGAGGCAGGTATTTTCTTCAAACCCAGGTTGCCAAAGGCACAATTCATGCCAAACCCAGGTTGCCAAAGGCACAATTCATGCCTCTGTACCATAGTACCAACATCAAAACACAATAAATTAGTAAGTCAAAGACATAAGGAAGTGCAATTTAGTAAACACTACATAAAAATAAAATACTAAGTACACTTACTTTCTCCTCCCCTTTTAAAGTTTACCTATATAAACACTAATGTTGTTTTAACCGCTGATGCAGAATATTTGTACTAGGATTTCACAGTTCTTTCTGTTATGTATAAACCAAACAAAACTCAAAGCAGTAAACCTCATTCTAAAGGTCCTGCACTGGATCTAGCAGATTCTGAACTAAGGTAAACTCAACAGTCAAAATGAGAAACAAACAAGCATTTCCGTCTCTAAACTGGGAACGTGTCAATCTACAGAATGCAGTTAAGTAAATAAAAACAGATGAAAATATAATTTTCTGCAATTAATGAGATTGCACATTTCTCCTCTGTGGTGCTACCTTGGAGCTGGTATATAAATAAGTGTGTGTGTGCCCGCAGTTTGTTGCGGAGGGGGGGGGTGCACAACAAAAAATATTTAATTTGAGATCACTGAAAGTGGTTTTGAGCTATTTTTTCCTACCAAACATTTGATGTGAATACATTTTGTGAATCAACATGAATCCTTTAATTTTTAGATGACTGCACCAAATGCTTCTGACATTACATAATTCCACTTACATACAAAGAATCCAAACTCCATCAGAACATTTGCATATGCTTCCCATAATGGTTTCATAGGTGGTTACTAGGCTATGGGACCAAGAGCCATTTTAAGCCTGGCCAAGCTTACCAACATGTTGCTGACACAGAAATTTTGTGGTTACAATACAGGCTTGTTCACATGATAACACTGTCTGTTAGGGACACAGGTACCAAAACAGGGATAAATTTGTGATTTCAAGTTACATTTGAAAAGGTTTAGGGATGATATCACTTCACGTGTATGGGAAGCCTGTTCCAGAGAAGAGGTAATCTTTAAGGCACTTACCTGCACATCTAACATGCCTTGTTTATGTTGCAGGTGGTTTAGGTCTTTACAACGGGCATTTCTGATGCTGTTTTTTTAAAGATGTGAACAAATTCATCAGTGTGGGATCATAGGATGCCTTGTAGGCTAGGCACAGATCGGACAGCAGCAGTCTGTAGGAGAGCAAATAGAGAGACAGGGACGGTGCTTTGAGACAGTCTACATAAGAGTTAATGTTTACTCCCTATATATTTTATTTTTTTTTTGAGGAACCTCTGTGGTCTCTCAAGCTATTGCTAAGTGACTGATAAGGAACACATCTAACGGTGCACTGTACTCCATTACTGGTCTGATGACAGCCACTCACAGCAGAGTAATAACCTCCTTGGACCTGGACTTTTACCACCATAGCAGACAGTGGTAGTCAAAAGCCTGACTACTGTCAGCATGTGTTTCCAAATCCCTGGCTACTGGGTCTAATTTTAAGGGTGCGTTATCAATGTGTAATTTCTAGCGGTGGCCATCTTTCTAAAAGGTACTATTATGCATTTTTTCATTTGGAGTTTTAGTCCATGGCTCTGGCACCAGTTGTTTGCCTCAAGCCCTCTTGAAGGTTATGTGTCTTTAAGGAGATCCAATGACCACACCTAGTTTGCAGTCATCTGCAGATTTAGTCAGCCTGAGGCCCTTGATGTTTGTCTTGACTTCAGAAAAGTAGGTACGAAAAAGGAGAGGTCTTAGCATCAATCTTTCTGGGACACTGCTAGTGACTAGCCTCTCTGAGAGCTGGATTATACTGTCCTAACTTCTTGTGTCCTAACAGTGAGCCGGTTGAATGTCAATCTAAAATAATATAGTGTTATATATAATGCTCTGAAATGCTGGTTAAGTACAAAGTACTGCATTCTAGGTGTGCAAACCATAAATTATATGTAAAGTTTAGCTATTTCTAAAACTGAAACATCAATCTTGAAATTTTTTTGGAGAGGTCAGACACAAATTAGCTTGATTTAGAAGGTAAAGTAACTGCACGTTGTGCACTACATGAGTTAATTAGTGTCAGTAACAGCAAATGTATTGCATTTTTTCAGAGCATTCTGTTACTAAGCAATTTTTACAAATACATGAATATTACATCAAATGAATAGAGGTTCTATTAAAAAAAAAACAAAGAAAAAAACGGAAACGGTATTTGGATGACTGTGACTATGCAATTATAAATATCTGATAATTGAATATTCTGGGGTGACTGACAACATCACAAAATACACATTTTGTACTGGCCTTTATGAAGCTTGACTTGCCAACAATTTTTACCTTGAATAAAAGGCAACAGAAACTGAGACCTATAACTACTTTGCTTAAACTGCACCCTTCTTTGGAATTTGTGCCTCTGACTGAATGCTGTAGTGTGGAAGGGACTGCCTTCATAAACGATTTTGCCAAATTTGAAGTGCTGGTAGCAAGACAGCACTGCAAGAAACAATACTTAAACAGTATAATTCTATTTATTATACATTCACTTGCATATCATGTTAACAAAACAATGCCACTAGCAAAACAGGCATATAATCACATATAATGCACACTTACAATGATATACAGGTGCAGTGTGCAGACATCAACAGTAAGGGCATTACCACAGCTACAGTGCTAAAGTACAGAGTTTGCACTGCAATACTGCTGCAGCTTCTCAGGACTTACAGGAAAATATCTGTCAGACTTGCTTTTTATTAATTCAGGAATCTGGAAAGGGATGTTTTCAAGGAAAAAAATGCCTTGCTCACAACGGTGTCTAGTTAAAAAAGGTGGGTATTTATTAGTAGGTGGCTTACTCCAGTGGACCCTTTCCAGCTACAACTCAGCCCTTAGACCATGTACATGACTAATGTATGTGAAGATGTCTTAAAATGATTCATATTACATAAAGTGACATTACAAAAGCAGGAAATTCAACAGCATTGTAACACACTTATCTACCTTCATTTGATCTATAACAGTGTGTGCTATGTTTTAAATGTACAGCTTTATGTAGTGTTCAGCTTTATACCATACTTGCTTAAAATAATTTAGCCTTTAAACCTGTTGTGCCTACATGACAAAAGAATAAGCACTGTATTAAATATAAATATACTGCTGTGATTATTTTTGTTAACTGGGATAGTCCAACTGGGTCATTGAAGATGTCATTTCAATGGACTTCTGAGGAGAAATGCTCCAGAAGTTAAAAAAACAAAACAATAGTTTATGTGTTGCATAAAAAATATTAGAAGTGGAAATAGTATAATATTTACAGACATAAAACGTAATGTAAAAACATACAGAAAAAAATATTTTATTACTTTAATTTGCATAAACATTATCGTCTTTCTCAGTAATGCTTACATATTACTTTGTGAACAATGTAAAGAAGCTGCAAATTCATTTAATGTACAGTATTTATGAAAAATTAGCAGTGTGAACCTGCTATGTTAGAGCTGTTACAGCATATATGGTTGCTCTCAGAGTTCTCATATTTGCAGACTTTGTGAAGAAATAATAAATTCAAATGCAGAATGGTTTCAGGAAGCATCAATGTAAGCGCAAATCCCCACGTCCAATGATACTCTTTACTTAGAACACTGCTGCAGTACTCCTGACTACTGAAACTTCAATTGTAAAAGTTCTGGACTTCTGGCCCAAAGGCCAGAGATTAGCACCTTTCACTCTCCATGCATGGCAGACACCCACCCATCTGGGACATCAAGATATCTTCAGTATAAATCAAGTGTCCACTCACACCATATTAGAGCTTTTTTTGCTGCAGTCTGCAGTACATGCATGTCACTGTTGGTGTCTATAGTCCAATTTGGTTCATTCAGCTCAAGGCTCAGGAAAGCTAGGTCTACAGCTGTGGGACCTTCTTACCTTCTTTATGTTTTACTTTTCTGTCTTACCCCTTGGTTATGGTATAATTTTTACCAATCTAGCTTTACATCAGACATGCATTAGGACATGTCAGGGCCTAAGAAATTTAAATGCTCATGTTCACAACACAGACTTTCACACTCATTTCTACCGAGACCCAGAGCATGACACTGACAACAGACAGTGTGCTCTGTAGGGACTTACCATCAAAACTCTAAGAGGTAGATTGCATTTCTTACACATCTAGTTGGACAAGAAGAGGCTTGAGGTCTTTACCTGGTCCACCACAGTGTCCTAGGGTTCTTCTGTGGTGTCTGCCACCCCCTAACAGGAAAAACTTTGAGACATCCTGCACTACCTTACTAATATATAATAAACCAACATATTAACATAGAAAATAGTTACTTACAAAGGTGCCTACATCAAAATGGTCAAATCCTTCATAACTTTTATTAAGAGAAAAAAAAAAACAAATGCATGAAACATTAGTCAATATTTTAACTTTAACCAAGTTATATTCATATGTGGTCTTGTTTCTTCTCGTCTTGATAATAAAAAACTCATTCTGACATGGCAGCAGTAACATATTTATATATTCTATAAATGAGGGAGTAATTTAATTTTTCCACTTTTTTTCTAATAACCTTTCTGGCATTGGTTAATAAGTTCCAGAGTAGTGGGATTTATATTCTGGGAACATTTCCAAGAAATGGGGCATTGAAGAGAACCAAAGGTTTAGAAAGATTAAACTTACTGGACTACAATGACTACAATACATAAAACTATTCATTTTGTTCCAAAAAGGTTGCAACACTCTACAACTGTATTCCTTATTCTGCCAATCAGCTTTCAGTAAAGATTTTTTTTACATATAATTTTTATCTTATGGGGACTAACAAAGGTCCTATGCAAAAACCTCATTGAAAATCTCCAATACAAGGACGACAAAAATCATAAAATTTTGATGAACTGAATAATTGATGGTGTTTCACAGCCATTCACTCATTCAGTGAGCAGCTGATTTGATGGACTGAATGAAACCCACGTATATCTACTTACATGGAACCCATTCAGAAAATAGACTCAACAGAAAGTTGAACTTCATATGGTCAGGACCATATGATTCACTTTCCAAAAAGTCAAATGACAGAAAACAACAAAAATCTTAGTTTTTGCAGGGGGCAAGCCCCCCTGCACCACCCACAACCCTGTATATTATATATACCAACTCTGAGATCGCACTACAGTGGGGAAAAGGGTAAATTCCCAGATCCCTACTGTACCACAATCTCCAGCCAAAATCTTCATTTCAGATTGCCAATCATACAATCTCAACCATATGAAGTTTGACTTTCTGTTGAGTCAATCCTTTGAACCATCATCATCAGCCCCCTTTTCCCATTTTCTACATGACGTTGGGGTATAGTGTTAACAGTTGCCATCTCTCTCTCGATTCTATGCCATACTCCTGCCTTTTTCAACACTCATGCCTGCCTGGTGTAGATCTTCTCTAACACAGTCCATCCATCCACTTCTTTACTGGACGTCCTCGTTTCCTCTTACCTTCTTCCTGTATATCTCAAATCTTCTTCACCAGATTGTCTTCAGCTCTTCTGCACATATGTCCAAATCACTGTATTCTATTCTCTTTGATCTTTTTGCAATTGAAGCTACTTTGGCTTCTGCTCTTATGTCCTCATTTTTTCATCTGTCCCATAGTGTGCATCCTACCACCCTTCTCAGGCACTTCATTTCCATGACCTCTAGTCTCCTCATCTGATCTGCCTTTACTGGCCAGGTTTCTGTACCATACAATAGTACTGCTTGCACCACTGTTTTGTACACCTTACTTTTCAGTTTCTTTCACATTCTTCTGTCATATACTTCACTTGAGACTCTATGCCAGTTGGCTACAGGCTCTCTGATTCTAGCTCTGACCTTTTCATTCAGACTTCCCTTCTCCTCAACCACCCCTCCTAGATACTTGAAGCTATTAACCTGTTCCATTATCTTCCCTTCTATCTCAATTCTCAGCTTCTTCTGATTTCTCCAATTTGCTGCCATTACCACTGTCTTATCTGTGCTTAGTCTCATCCCATGTGCCTTCAGGTTTGCATTCCAGTCCCCTATCCTTTGCTGAAGTTCTAGCTCAGAGTCTGCTTGTAATGCCACATCGTCTGCATTCAGCAACTTTGTTGATCTGAAGTCCATCACCAGTATGAACAACAGTGGGCTCAGAGCTGAACCCTGGTGTTCACCCACTCCCACTGGGAACCTGTGAGGCTGAACACTGTTCATACTTGAGTCACTGCGTCCTTGTACATAGCCTGCACTAATTCTACCAATATTTCTGGGACTTTGAACTAATGCAGGACTATCCAAATCAGCTTTCCTGGGACCTTGTCAACTGCTTTCTCCAAGTCTAAGAATGCCCAGTTGGGACTCTTTCCTCATCTCTAGCATCTTCTCAACTATCTGTTTCACTGCAAACATAGGATCAGTTGTGCTGCATCCTGGTCTAAATCTGAACTCCTCATCTCCCATCTTACATTCTAATAGGCTGTGTATCCATTTATCAATCATCCTCTGCAGAACTTTCATGCAATGTGGTAGGAGTTTGATGTCTCTGTACTGCCCACAGTTGTGGATGTCCCCTTTGTTCTTGTACTGGCATGAATATGCATATTCTCCAGTCATCTGGGATACACTTTTCTCTCCACACTGCTATTAGTACCCTCAGGAGCTATTTCTTCCCTATCTCACCCAGCATCTTTATCATATCTGCTGTGACTTCATCTGAGCCTGCTGCTTTCCCTAGCTTCATTTTCTTTAGTGCTGTTCTTACTTCTTCTAGGGTGGGCTCCTCTTCTTCTCTCATCATAGGCTGTGTTTAGGGCAGTAGAGCTTCTGCAGGGTTCTCTTCATTCAGAAGCTGCTGGAAATACTCTTTCCATCTGCCTTTGATATTGGTGAACAGGTTGTTGCTGGTATCCATTATAAAGGGTGCCTGACTATCTTCTTTACCATTCTGTCATTGCCTTGCAACCTGGTACAGTTTCTTTGTACCACCTACTGAGTCACTTGCCAGAAGGTGATAGAGTGCCTCTGATGCCCTGTTTTTTATGACTGTAACTCCTTTCTTATCTTCTTTGTTAGCCAACCAGTATTCCTTCATAGCCTGGTCTGTCTTTTTCTATCTCCCACTTTTTCCTGAATTCCTTCTTTCTTTTGATGACTTTCTGGACTTCTGCATTCCGCCACCAGCTTTCCTTATATACCTTATTTCCATCCCTGTCTCAGTCACATATCCGTTCTGTAGTCCTTATATACGCTGTTTCAAGGCACTCCCATTCTTCTTCATCTACACATATTTCCTCCTCTTCTTAGGGTGCTAGAGCCCTGAATAATTCCTTGAACTGTTGTACTTTTTCTCCAGTCAACTTCCAGGCCTTCAGCCTGCACTCTTTTGACCTTATATCCTTCTCTGACTATTTCTTGCAACTTATTGTGGCAATCAGTGGTTATGCTGTGGGACGACTTTGCAATCATTGATTCTACCCAGTGACCTTTCCTTACTAGGAGTAAGTCTACCCGAGTTGCATATCAGCCACTCTTGTACATGATCTTGTGATCGTCTTTCTGAACCATGTGTTGGCTACTATTAAGCCCTTTGCCAGACAAAAGTCTAGAATGGCCTCTCCTTCTTTATTCTTGTTGCCCCACCCATGTGGACCCAGGCAGTCCTCATAGCCTGTTCTGTTTGTCCCAATATAAGAACTGAATTCCACCAATATCAGCACCAATTCCTGTTGTCCATCTTTATCTAGTATATCCTGCAACTGCTGTTTGAATGCACTCTTCCTCACTATGACAACCCTGCCATGGGGCATAGGCTGAGATCATGAATACTGCCCTATCATTAAGATGGAATCTGATTGTCATGAGTCTGTCACTAATTCTGTTGAGATGATATCCCTTACTGCCTTCTGAATCCTCTCTCTCACCACAATTACCAAACCATTTATAGCCTGTCTTCCTCCTGAGTAGTAGACTCTGGATTCCAAGCCAAGTGGCTTCACTGCACTGTCCAGTATCCACCATACCATCATGTCATCCACTTCCAAGCTGCATCCTGTCAGAGAACCTACACTAAGTGTAGAAATTCTCAATTCATGTTTGGCAGGTTGATTGGTTTTACATCCAGCTTTCGCTCAACAGAGCTATCCTAGTTAACCCAGTCAGCCAGTAGCTGCTGGGCTTCACAACAGACATACACTGGCAAATGGGGCATATACACCCTCCCACCGTTAGCATGGGTGTCTGGCACAAGTTGGAGTAGACCGTGTCCTCAGCCTACTTATCACTGGCAAATACCCATTCCTATTTGGCGACATTAGTCAACATGACCGAATCATCTAGAGCCATATTTTACACTGTCAAGTGGCTAGCCTGCCAAAGTGTGCAGTCTGTGATCTGTGTTCTCCCATCTAGAGGATACTGTGCACCACAGTAGATGCCCAAAGTGGTTGGTCTGTATAACTCTTCCCCCTATAGGGCACCATGTTGAGTCTGTGCTGCTGTCCACAGCTCCATTCATTGGCGAGTTCAAAATGGAAACATTCAGCATGTTTTTCTTTTTCTGAGGTGGGAGGAACCCCACAGTGACACACGGAGAACATGCAAACTCCAAACAGGCATTGGCTGAAGGTCAGGATGGAACCTTGTACCTTGTGCATGGGAGGCAAAGAACTTAACAATTATGCCAACTGGTCTATAACGCAATCTAATCTTCTGAATGGGACACGTGTGTGTGTGTGTGTGTGAAATTTACATAAATATAGACAGATAACTAGAAAATATATGTTCACTGACAAACTACTGTAGTGAAAAGAATTACCTGACACAGAGAGTAGACATTTTTTTAGATATAATGTGCAAATCATCAAACTGTGTAGCACCAGTCTGTGTGCATCAGCATACATTTATCTCCACTCTGTAGATTATTCAGCCTCATTTAACAAAACAGTAAAGGTATATACACTGCAAATGCAAAAAATACACACTCAAACTGTACACAGCACACACAGGACACAGCACCACTACCGTCCTCCTATCCTTCCTTGATACAGTTAACCGGGCACGGGATTCTGGTAAAATAATCGCTTTTCTTTTCCTTGACCTCTCCAAAGCTTTCGATACCACTTCCCACACTATCCTCCTCTCTAAACTATCTACCCTCCACATTTCCCCACCTACCCTACAATGGTTCAACAGCTCTCTCTCCAATAGGCAGCAATCCACCAAATGGCAACAGTCTTACTCTCCCTTCCTCAATACTTCCACAGGGGTATCCCAAGGCTCCATACTTGGTCCTCTCTTATTTAGCATCTTTACTAACAACTTTCACACCACTCTCCCACAATGCTCAGTAATCCAGTATGCTGATGACTCTACAATAATATGCACTGCAAATTCCAGCTCTGAACTCCAGCAAATTACCCAGTATGCCCTCATGTCTACTGAATCTTGGATGCTTAACAATCATCTTGCCGTAAATCCAAAAAAACTCAACTAGTAATTTTTACTCCTAGGAAAACCACTCCATTTGATAAAAAACTCTTCACTATACAAGCCCAAGACAATACCACTATAGACGTCCCACACACTAAATTACTAGGCATTATTATAAATGGAAACCTTAACTTTGATATATACATAAACAATAACATCAAAAAACACACCAAAAGCTTGGTATGCTCTACAGGCACCAATACTTTCTTAGCCTCTCTACTAGACAAACCCTTGCAACTACCTTTTTATTACCCTCTCTCCTTTATGGTGCCCCTCTCCTCACTAATATCCGAAATTCTACAAAATCCAAACTTGCTATATGTTACAACAGAATAGCAAAATTTGCCACCAAGGCCAACTTCTCATCCCACCACTGTAAGTCACTGAAACAATTACGGTGGCTGGAACTCCCCCACCATCTCTCATTCACCCAACTAACTACTGTGCACAAAATAATCTACAGACCCACAGATTGTCCTGCTCTCTCAACTCTAATTGCCAAATACCATTCCAGCAGGCATCTAAGATCTGAAAATCATCTACTTCTAAAAGTAGATAAGCCCACCTTACCTGCTGGTCAACTCCTCTATTCCTTCTCCGTGGCCAAACTATGTAACTCACTTCCGCCTTCTGTAAGAAACACAGGCAGCACCACCACCTTCAAACAAATACTGAAAAATCATCTCCACTCTTCCTGCTCTATAACTTAACCTCTTTACTCTCCTTATATGATTACTAAACTCCTATGTCTTTTGTTGCTAGTGACTGATGATATTTTCTCCATATTTATTTTTATCTTCACTTGTTGATACTGGTACAATAATACTGATCTCTGTTTATACCACTCTGATTGAATTCATTGAAATAAACTAGATTCCTGCTTTTATGTATATATTCTGTACATGTTACTATATTTACTATCTGTAACACTGTTTCTGCTTCTGTACTAATTAATGTTTATATTTTTTCTGTATCTCGTTGGAGCTTTTCTCCCCGGGCCTCCACTGAAAATGGGCTCTTTTAGGCCAAGTAGACTTATCCCGGTAAACAAATGCAATAAATAAATTAAATAAAACTATACCTACATAAATCAACCCCCTAGAAAATAAATGTACCTTGGCTGAAATGGGAAAAAACATGAAGTATAAAAAGCAAGTCAAAAAACATTAGTGGCAAATGTCTCTGGAAACAAAAATAAAATCTAAACATTAAAATAAAAGACAGCACTAATGATATAATTCGAACAACCCTTAACATAACCTTCACTACAGTAGTACAATAATACAAAACCAGATAAAATAAAACAAGATTAAAGTTTACATCACAACTGCAGTAGAAAGTTAGCCAGGAGACATTGCATTCATAAAAACTATCTAACCACCTACTGCCATATTAAATAGACAAACTATGCCATTGCACTGTCCTACTAAAATGATCAGGGAACAGTGACCCATACTGAAAATTATACTAAAAATGGATAAATTGACTATATGGGGTTCTGCTTTGTGTAGCCAAATGAAATTATTTATACTGAAAGATTACATTTTTTTCTCATGATGGCTGTCATCTGCCACACAACTCAGTGATTAACATGCACACACAGTAACTTACACTGGGGTGATAAATAAAATGGATAACATCTGCATCAGTTATAATTCACTTGCTAGTACAGAAGCATCTACAGTTACCTAAGTTGTTAAGTGGGTGCATACGGAGTGACTGAAAAGAGAAACTCAAGTCAGATTTGGAATATCACGTGTCACGTGTGAGAGAGTTCCAGACCGCAGGTGAAACTCTAGAGAAAGCTCTTCCTGATTTACACAAAAGGAACAGTAGCTGCCTTAACGAAATAATATCTATCAGTCAAGAGCAGTCACTGATGAATATATAAAGTTTAGTTGCAACTGAAGAGGAGAAGCTGGAATGTAAAGTTTTGAAAATAACAGTGGAAAAGAAAATTGTGACCCTATCAATGACAGGGAAGCAATTTATGGATTTGAGGAGCAGCCAATGGTGAGGACAAGCAACAATTAAAATTATGCACTTGCATATCTTTTTGAAATGTGTACCCTTGACAGAAGAAACTCCTGCATTTGGCCAATGCAGTAACAGATAAGTTACAATCACACTTCCTCAATCATCCCCAGTCAAGAATCGAACTTTGTATCCTTGTCTTCTTCTTAGTCTACTGCTTGTGCCACTGACCCAACTCTTTCTATGGAGAACTGAAATGCCACTGTGTTGCACGAACCACTAAAATCTACAAGTGGGAGAGTGTATTCAAGCATGTGGATGAAAATATTTATTTTACTCTATTTTTGGCTTACTACAGCTAACCGCTGTTCCATTTTCTTCCTTAATCCACTGGGTCTGCCAGACCAGTCTTAATCTCCCTGGGTTATACCTGACCAATAACTGGAGCAGTTGAGGAGGCCAAGGACCCTAAGAATACTGCAAGGGAGTGCTTTCTCCTACTTTCCCCCATCTTTGCATGCAATCTGTAACATCCTAGAGGTGGAGTGTACAAAGACCATCAGCAATGATTCACCCTTCAATTTCACAAAGGTCTATAAGCAGTACACCCCACCCACCTTCTGGTAGCACCTCACTGTTACATCTCCCAGTATCTAATGGGAAAACTGAAAGTACAGTTGTGTACACTTACCATAAATGTAGATGTTCGAGTGTATTCACTGTTGCAGTCATCACACTGGGTTTATCTGCCTGCAAGTAGCCCTCAGTCATCTCGAATACCAGAGACTTAGTATTTCTGTGTTGGTCGCTGTCATTCCAGGACTGACATCAGGTCGTCAGGGGTATAAAAACAAGCAGCTGATGCTATTACATCAGCTTTTCTCGCCCCAAATGTCAGGAGCCCCCCAAATAGGGAGCTAGGTTATGGTGGGGAAAACACCACCGGTAAAAAGTAAATACCAATACCAATATCCCTGAAAGGGGTGAGTAATAGACATAGAGAGGAGAGAGAGAGAGAGACAAGGAGGCTAGAGGGAGGGAATCCAGGACTGCAATAGTGAATACACATGAACATCTAGATTTATGGTAAGTGTACACAACTGTACTATGTTCTTCGTGTTTCACTGTTGCAGTCATCACACTTGGGTAGATTCCCAAAGCTGAAGATGGGTGGAGGCAGTCAAGAAGAGATTTGGCTGGCTAGTATGCCCTGCAGGACTGCTGTTGCAAAACCCGCCCTGGATTTGGAAAAGATAGGCAGGTGGTAATGCCTGGTGAAGGTGTGTACAGAACTCCAGGTAGCAGCTTCCAGGATGTCCCTGGTAGGGACTCCCCAGAGGAATGCTGCAGAGGTAGACATTGCCCTAGTGGAATGTGTTCTGACCCCCTGAGGGGTTGGTTTCCCATGGTGCTTGTAGCAGAAATGGATGCAGTGCGCTACCCATTTGGAAACTGTTTATTTTTTTAAATGGTCTTGCCCTCTGCCCCTGGTGCAAAGCTGACTAGTAACTGGTCAGATTTCCTGAAGGGCTTAGTCTTATCAAGTTAGAATCTGAGCTGTCTGTGCACATCCAAGGAGTGCAGGATCCTTTCCCCTTTATTTTGAGGATTAGGGAAGAAAGTTGGCAAATGGATAGATTGGTTGAGAGCCACACTGGACACTACTTTTGGCATAAAGGAAAGGTTAGTCTTGAGGGAAACCCTGCCAGCATGGAAAATAATGAAGGGTTCCACAGCCATAAGTGCCTGTAGCTCAGACACTCTTCTAGCTGAAGTGATGGCCTGAAGCAAGGCTGCTTTCCAAGAGAGGAATTTTAACTCTACTGACACTGCAAGCTCAAAGGGGGGAAGCGTGTGCTTTTCCAGTACAAAACTAAGGTCCCAAGCAGGGGAGGGTGTTCTCCTTGGCGGCCTTAAGTTGTTTGCCACTCTCAGGAACTGTTTGATAAGAGGGTGAGATAAGAGAGGTGGCTCAGTGCTGTAATGAGCCAAAATGGCAGAGGCATGGATCTTAATGGAGGAGAAGGATAGGCCCTGTGGAGTAGATCTGCTAAGTAATCCAGGATTAGAGACAGGGAGGGCAGAGTTGTGTCCTCTCCTTTAGATTGAATCCAGGAGCAGTACCTTTTCCACTTATCAGCATAGGATTTCCTTGTACTGGGTCTTCTGGCTTCAAGAATGATGTCTAGCACCTGCTTGCTTAGACTGGTTACTGGGAGAGAATTCAAGGAATAAGCCAGGCTGCAAGATTTAGGGTTTGCAGTTGTGGATGCAAGATCTGTCCCTCCTACTGAGAGAGCAGGGTTGGGTTCTGGTGTAGGTGCCAGGGTGGCACGGTGACAGGTTGCACAGGAGTGCGTACCAGTGCTGGCGTGGCCAGTCCAGGACAATCAGAATTGTCCTTGGTCTGTCCTGTCTTATCTTGAGCAATACTCTTGAACTGATACAGGAAGTTAAATTTAAAAGGAGCAATGGAATCTATAAACCTATATTACGACAGGAAAGCAGAACAGGGAGTAATAGTAACAACCAAGTGACCAATGAGGGTTTAGTAGTATCTGTAGGACAATCTGAGAAGGCCAGTTATAATTTGGCATGTATTTTAACTTTCTCCCTTGGACTATAAAAACATAAAGGAAATTATTATGAAAAACTGGAATTTATTTAAGGAAGATAGGATCCTGGCATCTAAGTTAGGTGACACCCCGGGATTTGTTTTGAGAAAGGGATTAAACTTTAAAAATGTATTAGAAAATAATAAAAAGTCTCAAGTGAGAAATACGGGCATGATGCAGTGTGGAAATTGCCCTTATTGTGACATAATGGAATAGGGAGCTAGTACCTCCGTTAATGGTTTTAGAATAATTAACAAAAATAAATTTAATTGCAACTCTAAGGCAGTAGTTTATGTGGCTAAATGTCAAGCAAGTCCTTCATTTTATATTGGAAAGACGGACCACAGACGAAGGGATAGGGTATATGAACATCTGTACAGTATAGATAAACATAAGGAAGATAATGTCTTAGCAAGACACATATTAACGTTTCCAGACCATAAGTTTAAATTTAGAGTGGTGGACCAAGTTTATAATAGACTTAGGGGAGGCCCATTTGCCTTGTTGTTAGAGAAACTGGAAATTAACTGGCAAATAAGGCTGAATGCATACACATACCCTTGTCTTAATGAGAAATGTTCTGTCATGTGCTTATTAAAACTAAAAAAATTGGATAGATGAATTTAAATTAATGTACACTTTTATAAACATTCCTTATGTTTGATGCACACATTTTTCACAAAACATATTTTTTATAAGGAACTTTTTCAAAAGATGCTTCTAAATTAACTTAAAGTTGCATGAATTGTCGAAGGAATTAACAACATTGTATTATTTTAAGAGATTTTTTTACATCTTCATATTTTTAATTTTTTATATACATATATATAGTGGTTATTTGTAATAATGTTGAGGGTACCTGGTAATATTAGTCTTTTTAAAGTTTATTAAATCTGTTTTTGATATATAGTAATCTAATTCAATTTTGTGTTTCTTTAAATGTAAAATGGATAGGTCAGATGACCTTTTTAGAGGTGTATTTAAATGTGTTCTGTTAAATGGTGTTTTATCTGAAGTCCAATGATTTAGTTGGATGAAAAGCGCTTAATAAAACTGTGTTGGAGAACTTTAGCTATTTGGCAGATTTGTTTAATTTTCATAGGTAGAAGCTACTGCAGTGTGAGCATTTTGAATTTTGGTACCACCAGGAAGATGTTGAGAATTGAAAGATCTAGGACTGGGCGCTAAGTGCCCTCTTTTCTGGGTACCAGGAAAAGTCTGGAATAGAATCCTTGACCTATCTGTTCTGCAGGAACAGGTTGAATTGCCCTTATAGAGAGCAGGGATTGAACTTGGTTTTGTGCCTCTGCCCACTGGTTTGGAGGAAGGTCTGGGAACCCTTCTGGGGTTGGCAGTGAGTGGAAGTAAAATGTGTACCCCTGGGATACAATGTTGAGGACCCATCTGTCTTTGGTGATGGAAATCCAGTTTTTTGCATGAAGGGAAAGTTTTCCTCCTAGGGACACAAGCAGTTGGGCAGAGGTAGGGAGTGGAGTTGAGAAGTCACTGGGAATTCTTTACGTAAGGGGGTGGCTTAGCACTCCCTGCTTTAGAGGTGGAGGCACTCCATTGTTTAGATCTCTGCATACCCTGAGACTGTAGTCTGGGGGGTCTGTTTCCCCTGGGTCTAGTTTGAGATGGCCTTGAGGGGGCTGGAAAGGACCAATGTTTCGAGGGGCAATGCCTACTGAATCTAGGAGGCTGTACTTGCAAGAATTCTTTGACTGTCTGCATAGATTTAGCTTTTTCTTCCATCTTCTGCATTGGTACCAAACAGATTGTTCTTGATCAAAGGAGCATCCAATAACTTTGATTTGACATAGTCTGGCAAAGTCTGCTCCTTAAGCCATGCATGCCTTCTCAGTACAGAACTAGTGACTGCTGCCGTGCAAGATGCTTCTAGGGTTTCAAAGCCACACTGCAATGTATGCTCGCTGACTTGGCTTGCAGAATGCATAAGCTCTTGCAATTCTTTATTTTCTGCACAGCCTGTAAAGGTAGCTATTGTTTGCTTAATAAGTTCCATAATATGTTATTGGTACTTCAGCATGTGAAACTGACGATTCCAAGCCCTAATGGTGAGAATTGCAGAGGTATATACTTTCTTACCCCATCTGTCCAAACTCTGGAATCCCTGTCCAAAGGGGTGGGATTCTTAGCTGTAGTTGCTTTAATACCTTTAGGCCCCTGGGAAATGACCTCTGGGTCAGCAGTAGGATTTTTGAAAAGAAATTTGTTAGAGTCAGGTACCCTGTAGTACCTCTCTGGTTTCCAATAAGCAGCGGGTAAAGTATCAGAAGTAAGACTGGATTCCATAAAGACATCATCAATAAAGGCCTAGGTTGTGGCAAGTCTAGAAATTCTCTGAGTCTCTTTTTGGACTGAGGATAGTCTTGGCATTCCCAATGGAAATTCTCTCTTAAAGTATGTAAGGTTTCACCAAAAGAAAAATCCTCTGGAGGAGAGGCAGAGGGAATGAATTCCTCTGCATCTGAATCCTCATAAGCAGATAAGGGTATGTCTTCATAATCAGAACCCTCGGAGTAATCTAACTCTTGGTCTGTTGAAGCTGCTGGGGACTGATTTATTTTTCTCTTAGCAGGGGAAGGCTGACTTTCCCTAATCAGCATAATAAGGTCTTCTGCCATTCTAAGCATTCGATGTTGTGGCAAGGGAGCAGGTGCATGCGCTTTGGTCGTCAGTTTTCTAGGCAGAGCATGTACTTTTGGCCTTGAAACTCTGTAGTTTTAGAAAGAACTGAAATTGTCGGTTTGTGTCAAACATCAGTAGTGCAAAGAACTTCCTCAGAAGCTGGTGCCAGCTCAGCGGCTCCGGACCCATCCCAGGTAGAGACATCCGCAGGTTCCATAGTCGAAGAAGAGTCTCGCGGCATACCAGACTCCAAACGGGTCTCGATAGAGGCCTGTGAATCCACTGAAGTGGGCATCAGAGGCTACGAAAGCGCCTTATTAAGTACTGGTGAACTGGCAACTAGCTTAACAGAAGCGTCTTCAGCAGCTTTGGACCTGTGCTGTCTGCCTTTGTCTTTATCCTTACTTTTTTTGGAATATCGGTAGTCGGATGGCTTACCAAAGCCATTTCGAAATACAGAGATCGAGAACGAAAGTATTTATCAACAAAAAGGGCCCGACGACGAATGGTTCAGGGATTCACAAAACCGCCAGCGGGGTACATCATGGTCTGGGCCTAAACAAGTGATGCAGTAAGAATGAAAATCTTGGTGTGGTATTTGCTTTCCACAGGCAAGACAATTGTTAACTTTTTCTAACATCGGTTAGAGCAAGAAAAAAAGGTCACCAATGGGGTACTAAGCTTTAGAAGACTTCAGGATGATTCAATTCGTAAACAAAAACTCAGGTAGCTGCCAACCGCCACTCGTGCAAACTGCTTCTGCTTCGGACTCCTCGGCAAGAAAGACTGATGTAATGGCGTCGGCTGCCTGTTTTTATACCCCTGACGACCTGATGTCAGTCCTGGAGTGACAGCAACCGACTCAAAAATACTAAGTCTCTGGTATTCGGGCCGACTGAGGGCTATTTGCAGGCAGATAACCCAAGTGTGATGACTGCAACAGTGAAACACGAAGAACATCTGAGACAGTGTGTCCACGGTGCACACACAGCCCCCCCCCCCCCCCCCCACAATGGGCACACACTTCTAGTGATGTTATAACCTGCTTTAGTATTAACCAGTTAAATGAACTGGACCAAAGTTCATTAATAAAATGATTTTATTTATTTAATTAAGTGTTTGATGTGGTTATTTATTCATTTTATTTCCATTTGTTGACCAAGGTAGTCTGACTGGGCACAAACCATTTTCAGTGGAGGCCCAGGGAGAAAAGCCCCATGATTACATATTAGAAACATACAATTTGATTACAATTTTTAAACTACTGAAATTGGGTTAGAGAAAAAAAAAAAAGATTCCAAAAACATATATAGGCAAGAACAAAAGGAAAGTATCAACTAGTATTCATAAGACATAAAAACAGGTTGTAAACATTCACATGCTTGCTGTATACAACCAGGAAAGAGAATAGTAATGAGATGATATAGTGCAGTGATAAGGCGGTACAACGGAATATAACATCTGACCTTGTGTCACTAATGTTCCATAATACTGTGTGTACTGGAGATGGACTCGATCAGTTATGAAACTCGATCAGTTATGACATTAGTGGCACAGCCTCAAGGGAGATTCACAACACTGTACACCACCCCTAAAAGGACAGCTTTAACTTAACATACTTTAATTTGTAGTTTACTGGGTGCTGAACAATTTCATACTTGTACTGTATTACAATCTACTTTTGTTTTAACATAATTCACACTTCTGCTTATCATATGGGAAAAGAACCATTTTTTTTAAATTACATTTATTAACTGGGAAAGACCGACTGGGACAGAGACCATTTTCAGCTGAAGCCCAAGGAGAAATGCTCCAGACACGTCTTTAGAATGTGGGAGGAAACCGGAGCACCCAAAGGAAACCCACGCAAATGCAGGGAGGACATGCAGACTCCGCAAAGAAAGCACCCCAGCCAAGAATTGAACCACAGAACCTCTTGCTGTGAGGCAACAATGCTAACCGCTGCACCACTGCGCTGCAAATGAAACCCTGATGGTAATCCAGATTACTCAAACTGGATTATTCACTTGAGTGCTGGATGTGTCATGTGAGGAAATGGCAGTGAGTGGCCACTGCCAGGTGGCCCATTCTGGGGGGGGGGGGGGGGGCTGGCTCTCGTTTGACTCCTGGATGTTACCTAGAAGGAGCATTAGATGTGATACCCATTGAACATAGGCCAGCTGAGCATATGCTGTCCATCTGCAGCATACTGCCTGAGAAAAGTCATTGTGCAGAAGTATGCTGCTTGCAGCAGGCAACACAGTGAAACTCAAGAGAAATGCTACTGGAAGAGAGGTCCAAGGGGGAGGCCAGACTACCCTTACTACCCTTCAGACCTGGAAACTGGTGCACTTCCTACTACCTGAAGTGAGCCATAAGGGGAATGAATGGGCTGATCAGGCACACTGAGGAGGAATGAGTTGGTCACAGGACAGGTGCTTAGCCTGGGAATGCCTAGCTCTTACTCCCAACAGAGGAAATACTCAAATGGTAAAGGGAGTGGAGCCATCATTCAGGTCTGGTGGAGGAGCTAACAACAAAAAATAATGGAATATATGAGTACAAGTTGATTTATTAAAATGCACAAGCATCGACATCTAGTGGCTGAAGCTGACATTTTGAAAATCAACATAATGAAAAAATTAACAAAACTGAGAAAAAAAAACCTTGAAAATAAAGCAAACAATTTATTTTTCAGATCTAATCTCCGAAATCCCACCATATATTCAGACATAACTTGTCTGAATAGTGGAAGTGTTACAGAAAGGATTTTCTAAGGTAAGATACAAGGTTATAATTAGCATGAAGGTACCTGGATACATGTACTGTACAGACGTATAAACACACCAACACATCAAAACACATGCAAAGGCCTAAATCTACCACCCTTACTTAATCCTTCCTCTTATCCACAGACACTTGCACAAACACAGCAAGTGACAAATCAGTTCAGCAGATGCTTCAAGTCCAGCCACTATAGTGTTAAGGGATGTAGAGCAGATGCCACCTTTAGTAGGTATCTCACTGGAATGAGGAAAAACTGATAGCCTCCTTTAACGAATGAACCTCTCCCAAACACTTTCAAAAGATATTGGAATTCACTGCAAAGGATCTTAAATATAAGAATACCTGAAAGCACAATTTCCACTTGCGGAAATATAGTCCCATCATCTCCTTTAACGGGAGCGAAACATCCTGCACGATTGGAGGTCTACATTTCTGCTTAGCCTATTGGCCAAGGTACTGAAGAAAGCAGTTCATAAATAGCTATTTAATTAAATGGCTTTTTAAACAGGCCATGAAATAAAACAGCAGTGGTGAGTGTATAGAATTTGATCATTCCTTATTTAGATAAAGTCAGGCAGCTGCAAGTCTTCTACATTTGTCAAAAGCTTCTGATACTACTATGATCCAGGAAATGCTGCCACTTGACTCTGAGAAAAGACTCAGTTTGAATGACCACAGGTGACAAACTGGGACACACTTCTTTTGTTTGCCAAGATCATCATAAGATAGTTCCTCAAGTTTCTGTTCTAGGACCTCTGATGTTCTCTTTTTTTGTGAACTTCTAGCAAAAGTGTGACAGTACCAGACAGGCTTAACATGTTTATACTTTCGATATCTGTCACGTGGTGGTCTCTGTTCAGTAATCTAGCCTCTAACAAGGTTCAGTGACAATACACTTCATCTGAACCCTGCAAGGTCAAAAGACATTTATGTCTGACAACCTTCCTGCTCCAGGTAAAATGATCCTACTACAGACACTGTGGACACACCATTATAAACTGGAAGACTGTCATGCTTGACTGATATTTGAGTTTCAAGAAGGAATATTTTAATGGCAATCTCAAAGGTTCACAGACAAACTGAAGCTTTCTACAGTGTCAGGGCTTACCTTAGCCTAGAAATCCATCACTGTTCACAGACAATTAGGATGCTAAATACTAGTTAGCACACTACATATATTCAGATTTCCATAGCTCAAAGAACCCTTTAAATATCTTACAGCATTCATTAAGAATAGGCACTGAGATTACTGCCCAAGCAGTATACACAGATCCATGGCCACTGTAGCCTTAAAAGTCCCAGCAACTTTAAAATTGATTGTGGAATGGGCATTTGAAACCATATACAATCCCTCAAATGAACAATGTTCCATTAGTAGCACAGGTGCTGAGGGGCTGAGTAGGGGGTGGGGAAGAATGGCCTTGAATAGCAGACAACAACTCGCCCCACCCTGTGGAGAGGAAGTTGACCAAGCCCACCATATTACTGACACCTCCCGGAGGATATACAATCATCAGTAAATGTGGCTAGGGCAGGCTCATGATGTAAAACAGTGCATGTCCAACTTAGTGGGGGGTGATGTGGACTGAAACACAGACATCATTCCCCATCCAATCAGCTATTGTGAATCTACAGGTCACCTATGAGGAGGGGTTAAGTGAGATGGGGTAGGGACCTTTATGTGGCCAATGATTGGGTCACTCCCTAATACCCAACTTTTGCCTTAAGAGGAATGAATGGGCTGATGAGGCCCCACAAAATGGGAACAAATTGGCCTAAAGGGCCCTCACTCTCAGTATAGGGATGCCTAGCTCTCATTCACAGATGAACAAACAAGCCAGTGGAATACATAGAAATTACAGTTGTGCACTCTTACCATAAATGTAGATGTTCGAGTGTATTCACTGTTGCAGTCATCACATTTGGGTTATCTGCCTGCAGGTAGCATTCAGCCAACCTGAATACCAGAGTCTTTGGATTTCTGTGTCAGATGCTGTCTCTTCTTCCTTGACGTCAGGTAATCAGGGGTATAAAACATGCAGCCGATGCCATTACATCAGTTTTTCTTGCTCCAGATGTCAGGTGCCCCCACAATAGGAAGAAATTACATGGTATGGTAAACCCCCATCAAAAAGCAAATACACAAGAAAAAATAAATATACCAACAAGAAGGAAAGGTAGAGCCAAGAGAAGTCAGGGGGCTGGAGGGAGGGTAACCAGGACTGCAACAGTGAATACACTCGAACATCTACATTTATGGTAAGTGTAGACAACTGTACTATGTTCTTCATGTTTCACTGTTGTAGTCATCACATTTGGGTAGATTCCCAAAGCTAAGGGAGGGAGGGGGAAGTTAAAGAGCAGCTATTAAGCCCTGCAAGACTGCAGTGGCAAATCCAGCTATGGATTTAGAGAAGATAGGCAAGTGGTAATGCTTGGTGAAGGTACGTACAGAGCTCCAGGTAGCAGCTTCTAGGATGTGCCTGGTAGGGACTGCTCTGAGAAATGCTGCAGAGGTAGATGCAGCCCTGGTGGAATGTGTTCTTACCCCCTGTGGGGTAGGATTTCCATAGTGCTTGCAGCAGAAATGAATGCAATGGGCTATCCATTTGGAAATGGTTTGCTTTGGCCCCTCTGTCCCTGCAGCAAAGCTAATTAGCAGCTGTTCAGATTATCTGATAGGCTTAGTCCTGTCCAAATAGAATCTAAGTTGTTTGTGCACGTCCAGAGAGTGCAGTATTCGTTCCCCTTTGTTTTGTGGATTAGGGAAAAAAGTAGGCAAATGAATGGACTGATTTAGGGCCACAGTAGACAAAACCTTGGGCATAAAGGAAGGATTAGTATTGAGGAAAACCCTGTCTGCATGGAAGATAATGAAGGGTTCCACTACCAAGACGGCCTGTAATTCAGACACTCTTCTTGCTGAAGTGATGGCTAGAAGGAAGGCTGCTTTCCAAGAAAGAAATTTCAACTCTGCTGTAGCAGCTGGCTCAAGGGGGGGGGGGGGTGAGCTTTTCCAATACAAAGTTAAGGTCCCAGGCTGGAGAGGGAGCTCTCCTGGGGGGGGGGGTCTTAAATTTTTGGCCCCTCTAAGGAATTGCTTTAGCAAGGGGTGAGAAAAGAGAGGTGGCTCAGTATTATAATGTGCTGAAATGGCAGAGGCATGAATTTTAATTGACAAGAAGGATAGGCCCTTGTAGAGCAATTCTGTTAAGTTCTGTAGAATATGAGGTAAGCTGGGCACCATTATGTCCATCCCCTGAGCCTGGCTCCAGGAATAGTATCTTTTCCACTTTTCAGCATAGGATTTTCTAGTACTAGGCCTCCTTGCCTCCAAAATGACATCCAGTACCTGCTTACTGAGGGATGCTAGAGGAGAGCTCAACGAATTAGCCAGGCTGCAAGGTTTAGGGTTTTAAGCTGAGGGTGCAGAATCTGGTCAGCCTGCTGGGACAGCAGGGAAGATTTCTGAGGCAGGTGCCATGGTTGTACCAGGCAAGATTTCTGAGGCAGGTGCCATGGTTGTAGCAGCGTCATACTGCACAAGGGGGGGGGGGGGTACCAGTGCTGGCGTGGCCAGTCTGGTGCAATCAGTATTGTCCTTGGCTTGTCCTGTTTGATCTTTATTGAACCTTCGAGAGGAGAGGCAAAGGGGGAAAGGCATAAACCGAGAGGCTTTCCCAGGTAAAGGACAGGGCATCCACTTTCCAAGCTTGACTGTGGGGAGTTCTTGTGCAGAGTTTGTTCAACTGGTAGTTCTGAGGGGAGGCAAATAGGTCTACCTCTGGAGTCCCCCATTTGTTCCTCAAGAGGTTGAATATTTTGGGTTCTAGTTTCCATTCGTGTGGGTCCATGAGATTTCTGCTTAAGTCGTCTGCCAGTGAATTTAGTTTGCCTGGCAGGAATTGTGCTTGTAGGTGTACTTGGTAGCTCAAGGCTGTGTCCCACAGAGCCATGGCTAGTCTGCAGAGAGGGTACGAGTAGGTTCCCACCTGCTTATGTACCACATAACTGTGGTGTTGTCTGTCTTTACCAATAGTTATCCTGGATGAATACGGTCTTTGAAGGCTGTCAGAGCATTCTGTACAGCTAACATTTCTTTTTGATTGATATGCAGGTGCATCTGTCTTGGGTTCCATTTGCCCTGAGTGCACTGCCCTGCCATGTGAGCCCCCATGCATAGTCTGATGCATCTGTTGTTAGTGTTTGGGCAGCAGGGGGTAGAGTGAAAGGGAGTCCCTTGTTGTGGTAGCAGGCCTCTGCCCACCAGAGGAACTCTGTCTTTATACAAGGAATGATAGAAATCATTGTTTCCAGGTCCTGAGAATGTTGACACCATAGGCTTTTTAGGTACCATTGGAGTTTCCTCATATGCAGTCTTGCATATGGAATTAGTAGAATGCAAGAGGACATGAACCCCAGAGCTTGCAGTATTTTCCTTGCAGATAGCTGGGGTTTTGTGGCCAATAGTTAGAAGTAGGTTGTCAAATAAACTTATCTCTCCGGAGTGAGGAATGCCATCTGGGAAGTTGTGTTCAAGCTTGCTCCCAGGAATACAATCTGTTGGCAGGGTACTAGGTGAGATTTCTTTTCGTTGATGGTGTACCCCAGTGAGGTTAGAAGTTTTTTTACGAATGCCAGGTGTTGTAATAGCAAGTCCTGGCTTTCTGCCTGAATCAGACAATCGTCCAAGTATGGGTAAATTTGAATATTTCTCTGCCTGCAAAATGCAATGGCTGGAGCTAGACACTTTGTGAACACCCTGGGCGCAGTAGATAAGCCAAAGGGAAGTGCAGAGAACTGAAAGTGCATGGAGCCCGCCCTGAAATGTAGGTATTGTCTGCAGGATCCTCTTACTGAGATGTGCAGGTAAGCTTCCTTTAAGTCTAGGGTTGCCAGCCAGGCATCCTTGGCTAGCATAGGAAGAAGCTGTTGAAGAGTTAGCATTTTGAATTTTGGAACCACCAGAAAGGTGTTGAGAATAGAGAGGTCCAGGATAGAACGCCAGGAGTTGTCTTTTCTGGGTACCAGAAAAAGTCTTGAATAAAAACCTTGTCCCCTTTGTTCTGCTGGGACAGGTTGAATAGCCCTGATACTGAGAAGAGAGTGAACCTGCTGTTGGGCCTTCGCCCATTGATTTGAGGGTATGTCTGGCCAACCATTTGGAGTTGGTAGTGTGTGGAAGTGGAATCTGTATCCTTGTGAAAGTAAGTTCAAAACCCATTTGTCCTGGGTAATGAGTTCCCAGTTTTTTGCATACAGGGCGAGCTTTCCTCCTAAGGAAGCAGGTAGTTGAGCAGGGCTTGGAAGGTTTAAGGTTAAGTCACTGTGCCATTTTTCCGTAGGGAGGTTGCTTACTACTCCCTGCTTTGGAAGTGGGTGTCCCCCACTGCTTAAATCTGTGTGTAGCCTGAGACTGTAGCCTAGGTGGTCAGCTGTTCCTGGGTTTGGACTGAGAAGGCCTGGAAGGGACTGGAAAGGACCAGTTCTTTGAAGGCCAATGCCTACTGAATCTGGGAGGCTGTACTTGTAGGAAATCTGTAACAGTTTGCATAGATTTAGCTTTTTCCTCCATCCTTTTGAGGACTACTTCTGCTTTGTTGCCAAAAAGGCCGTCTTGGTTTAAGGGAGCATCCAGTAATTTAGCTTTAACATGATCTGCTCCTTAAGCCAAGCATGCCTTCTAAGTACAGACCCAGTGACAGCAGCCCTGCAAGATGCTTCTAAAACATCAAAACCACATTGCAAAGTATGTTTACCAACTTGTTTTGCAGAATGCATTAAATCTTGCAATTCTTTGTGTTCAGCACAGTCACGAATCAACATAATTTTCTGTCTAAGTAGTCCCATAATATGCTGCTGATACTTTAACATATGAAACTGGCAATTTAAAGCCCTAATGGCTAAAGTATCAGAAATGTATACCGTCTTACCCCATCTGTCCAAGGCTCTAGAATCTCTATCAGAAGGGGTAGGATTTTTGGCAGCAGTAGCCTTAATGCCTTTTGGTCCTTGGGAAATGGTCTCTGGATACGCAGAAGGATTCTTGAAGAGGAACTTGTGAGAGTCAGGTACTCTGTGGTACCTGTCAGGTTTTCTGGGAGCTGGAGGTAAAGTGTCTGGGGTAAGGCTAGATTCCAAGAAAGCATCATCTACAATGTCCAGAACAGGAGGGATAGCTAAAGGCCTGTGTTGAGGTAGGAGTAAGAATTCCCTAAGTCTCTTTTTGGACTCAGAGTAATCCTGGCTTTCCCAGAGAAAATGCTCCCTAAGAGCATGCAAGGTTTCACTGAAAGAAAAATCTTCTGGAGGGGAAGCAGAGGGGATGGAATCCTCTGCATCAGAATCCTCATAAGTAGATAAGGGCAAATCCTAGTAATCAGAAGGAGCAGAAATATCAGATTCAGAAAATCAATCTCTTAGAGGGGGAAGGCTGGCTTTCCCTAATTAAGGTAATAAGGTCTTCAGCCATTCTAAGCATTCGTTTTTGAGGCATATGGGCCTGAGCCTGCGGTTTGGTTGTCGGTTTTCCAGGTGTAGTGCGAGTTTTTGGCCTAGATGAAAACTATGGCATTGGTTTAATATGAATGTCTGAAGGCCAGAATACACCCTCAGAAGCCAGTGCCTGCACAGTGGCACCGGACCCATCCAAGGTAGAGACATCTGCAGGTTCCATAGTCGAAGAAGCATCTCGCATCCGAATGGGTCTCAGTAGAAGCCTGCGAATCTGATGTAGCGGGTATCAGGGGCTGCAATAGCACCTCACTGAGTACCGGCGGACTGGCGACTAGCTTAACGGAAGTGTCGTCATCAGTTTTGGACCTATGTGGTCTGTCTCTGTCTTTATCCTTATGTTTTTTCGGAAGATCGGTAGTTGGATGGCTTAACAAAGCTACTTTAAAGTACACAGATCGAGTATGAAAGTAATTGGCTGCAAAAATAGCCCGACAATGAATAGTTCTGGCATTGAACAAGGCACAAAACCGACAGCGAGGGAAGTTGTGGTCTGGGCCTAAACAGCGGATGCAGTAAGAATGAAAATCTCTATGAGGTATTTGCTTTCCACAGGTAAGACAATTGTTAACTTTTACTGACATCGGTTAGAGCAAGAAAAAGGATTCCCAACGGGGTACTTATCTTTTTTGAAGACTTCGGGTCCGAAACTCAGAAACGAAAATTTCAGGAGTCGGCCGACCGGCACTTGCGAACTGCTTCTGCTTCGGACACCACACAGCAAGAAAGACTAATGTAATGGCGTCGGCTGCATGTTTTATACCCCTGATGACCTGACGTCAAGGAAGAAGCGTCAGCATCCGATGCAAAAATCCGAAGACTCTGGTATTCAGGTCGGCTGAGGGCTACCTGCAGGCAGACAACCCAAATGTGATGACTGCAACAGTGAAACACAAAGAACATCAGAGATTCTGCAACTGCTGGGGAAGGAGGAAAATGCCAGCACAATGAAATTATCTGCCCTTGAACATTACACATAAAATAACCTCCAGTGCTTTAAAAGAAGTGGCTATTCTCATAGAGTACTTAACTAGCCAGAAAAGCTGTGGGATCCCCTCACTCGCTGAAATACATACATATCTTAAAACTTCAGCTCTTGTATTACTACCTTCGTCAAAGCTACTGAAGTAACACAGTTTTGTTACTTCAACTTTCACTATGGTTATACTGCTCAATGGTGGTCATGTCAAGTGGCACACACACAGCTAAAATGTTGTACTGATTCTACCTCCACCTGCACCTTATCACTAACTCACAAAGTTCATATTGTCGTTGCTCTGCTGTAACATGTATTTCCTTTAACTATTTTGGGTTTCTAACCATGCATATATTAACAAAGTAATATATTCAGATGCATTTAATTATCAGGATTTGACACACTTGCAAATTATTGCCCTCCTTATGTTACTTCACTGTAGCTATCTTAATATTAGCTACAGCTAATAACTGAACGTTTAATTATTTCTATATCGTCCTGTTACTCATTGACTGATATATTTTGTGTACTTCTTAATCATATTGTAACTCTATGAATTTGAATCAAAACACTGTACTTTTCAATGTACTGAATTTCTTTTGCACACCTCGTAGTTACTGTTTACAGGTTCCCTCTGTAAATGGATTCTTTAAAATAGGATGCTGCAGGTATGAAACAATAAAAAAAAACAAAATCCACTGCACTTCCATAATGTAATGACTAGTGTCTTTCTTTTGCAACAAACATATACTGATCTGTACTACGTACTGTATAATTTCTCCTAAGGTCTACAGCACACTACATCACTAGTGTTCTGTAAATGGTCTCTTAACCTACCTTATTCTAGAAGGTTAGTGGACAACAGTGGCAATGCTTTATGTATTACCACTGGCGCTTTTGTAATGCTACTTCATGTACCACATCTGCTGCATTTCTGCAATAGGCACCATCTCTCCATTATTTCTCAAAAAAAAAAAAGACATTTTCTCAAACTACGAATATAGTTGCTGCCATGTAATAATTAAATAAAGAGGACTTGTACAGGTGAGACATAGCATTATACAAGAAAGAGGAGTGGCAGAAAAAGATGATTTTGACATCACAGAATGAAAACAAGGGCTAATGCTACTGATTGTTCAGGTAAATATTTTGGCCCTGTCATGTTGACTTTAGGAAATGCTATTTGCTTCACTGTTTACCAAGAGAACAGGTGGATTCATTTCTGCTTAATCCATATCAAACACTGTAAGCAAATACACTGCAGAGCCCTGAAGAGAGAAATATACTTTTCTCTGTAGTGTTCAGAGAGTATAATAAATTGAATTAATATTCACAAATCAAAACTGGTAGGCTGTCAGATGTCATACATAGGGCCCAATTCAGAAAGGTAAGCATGAGGGGTAAGCCTGTTTTACCCTTTGCAGTAACTATTTCAGATTCAGAGACAGTCCTACCACAATGCTCCACCATGAAGCTGTGCAGCACAATACAGGGCTGTCTTTGTGGCCTATCCCAAATGCTTATGAGACATTACAGGGGAGTGCCTATGCTAATTAGCCACTGGAAATGCTTGAAGTAAAGCATGTTTAACTTGGTCAAAAGTTCACCTCCCCCCATAAATTTAACGGGTTACACTGTGTTAAAGTTAAGTGTCGGGACATTAGTAGACAAGCAGTTGGTGGGGGAGTTGTACATGTGTGTGGCTACATGTGTAAGTGTATGCAAATGGACGAGTGGTTTCCGGGGGGGGGGGTGTTTGTATGTGGGGACTGCGGCACCAAATGTAATCAGGTGGGGGGTGGAGGTTATTATACCTGTACACTTCCCTAGACTAACAAGCAAATCTAGCAATATGTGACAGATTGACAGAGGATACCAAGGATACACTTGGTTACATAAAAAGTTAACTGACATCAGTTTTGCAGCAGGAAAGATGTCAGTTGGAGAACATTAGACACAAGATGATGTTTAAATATGGTTCTAAAGTCATTGGGAAAGTTAACATATGGGTGAGGCAGCAAGGGATTCATATGAACATGGTAAAAGCTTTGACACCTACACCCTCAGAACAAAAAAAAAAGAAAGAAAAAGTTGATCTTATGTGCCACTATGAATCACTAGAGACTATTTTCAAAATTCCATAAATTCACCAAAAAGGTTAAAGCTAAAAGGGGTAGAGAGTTTGAACTCTGTATAGTTGACACAGAAAAGAGTCAAAGCTTTAGTCGTCTCCACTAAGGAAGGTATTTGTTATAATCCATTTACTGAGCTAAGTGAAGTATGACATTTCTAATGTTTGACATTACTGACCAACTTTAACACTGTCAATTATGAGGAGCACAGCTAAGGCAATGTCAGAGGCAGAACAAATGGGAATGATGGGGGATGTACGTTTGGGGTTGGCACAATAATTGTAAATGGCCATGCTGAAGACTTCTGGACAAAGCCAGGAGGAATACTAGACACCAAGGAGAGTTTTAAATATTACTCAGAGTCACTTAAACAGTTAACACGGCGACAGGTCTTGCACCAGGATGTTGTTTCTGAACAGTAAGAATGAAACTCTAACGCTGGTACTACTGACTGCAATTATCTGTGATATGCAAGGGGCAAGGAAAAAATTAATAGGACGTTCTCTCAGCGCACATTCAGGTTAGAGCATCATGGTATGTATGTCTGCAAGTCTGAATGTGTACAGGAGGGTGCCTGTGCCACTACAATGCATGGGCCACCGCAGGTGCAGGAAGTGCTCATTTGTACTCGTGGTAACTGCCAGCAATTCAGAGATGTGCAAGTGAGCTGATAATGAAGTTGTTTTTCATTGCAGTTAACATCCCTCTGAATCGCATATTCTGTGATCGCAGAAACAGTCCCTTTTGACCACAATTATTACCTTCTTTCTGAACCCTACAGCTGAAGTGCTATGACTTCTCCATTTTCTGTATTCAGAAAGCATACAGACATTAGTACTATAGCATGAGAAATAAAATTAGCCTTTAAGGGCTCATACATAAAATTTTATGAAAACAAGCACATATGTATACAAACACATCTGCATTAACAAAAAGTTATCTATTTTAGACAAACAAAGGACTTTCTGTTAAAGTTTTGAATTACAACATAACAAAAAACTAAAGATGAAATTAGGTACTGTGATTTTAAAGTCAACAAACCAATCCAACTGTTTTCTAACTGCCTCAGCATCCGGAAAACTTATTCACTTTTAACACACCAGCATCCAGTAAAGTCAGAACCTTTCACCTAACTAACACAGCAGAAACTACAACTCAGCACTGGTACTTCAATGTCAAAATCAGTCCAAAGTCCAAACACAGTAAGTGCAGAGGTCAGATGAAAATATTATGGAAAAAGATAGTAGCGAATGTGGCATTATGGTACTCCATAGTCTTCTATTTAACTTGTATGAAGACGGTAAGAAATACCAGCAAAGTTCATAAAGAAGATGCAGAACACTGGCAAGTCAAGTGCTCTACCAATTGAACGCAGCTGTTTGAAGCCATGTTTGGATGATGGTCTAGTGCAGAGATATGAAAACCTAGGGTTTGGGTTGCATGAGTATGTTTATAGACCCAGTTTCAAAATTCAGCAAATTGCAATTAGCAGCACTCTAGTAAAAATAATTCACTCACACGGGAACATTTTTCAACAAATATAAGTTACAAAGTTGGCAGGACAGATGCGCTAAGAAAGCTGAACTGTTTTCAGAATTCTGTAAATTCAAACCGAGGGAATAGTAGCTGGATAAATCCCTATAACGTATGAGCCTTTGCACAAACCCATCAACTGTACAACACTATCCACAAATTTTCAGGAGCATGGCTGCTGCTATAAGACTTCTTGGATATACTTACGGTAAGACCTATAATTACTCTTTCAGTGTGCTACAAGTACATCACTCAAAACAAGTGCAACAGATTGGTTGTGCCTTAAATAAAAAAAGAACATTTGCTCTGGTTTAATCTCTCCAAATGATTATTTTTTTTTCACATACCACAACAGGAACAAACCCCCTTCCTAAGTCGGGGCATAATTAAAGTTTAAGAAATCGGTATTGTTGCAGTTTTTGACATTAACCAAGAGTACGGTTCTCAGTACCCACAATGTGCCTGGAACTGCCTCTTTCTGCGGTTCATACATGGGTTACACGGACTGGTAACTTATTTAAGTGCAATGGCAAATTTTCATTGCTCCTACTCCCACTGGGACTGTGTGGGTATCTTTCTTTCACATTGTTCTTGCTTCTGTTTGCAAATCCTGGTATTTTAAGACTTTGTATGTATTGGTACTTTAGATACTATAATTGCTGGGTGTAGCAATTTCTATGATTAATGCTATTTTGGTCTCTTTTTCTTGGACTACTACATCCAGTTTTCCTGCATCCGTTTTTGAATTGCTGGTAATGGGTGTTCCCATGTGATCTGAATTTTATCATTATTGATGATGATTTGTGTTTCGTGTCTCCAATGCTTCACAGCTATTTCTGTATACAATGCCCAGTACATCACAGTCTTGTCACACTATTGTGCCTTTCAGTTTACAGAGCCTCAGCCATGAATGTATCATACCCAGTAATGACATGTGGAACTATTTCCACTTCTGTTTTACAGAACTTGTATTTTTCTGTTTCTTCCTCTTTTCTGGTGACCTTTGTAAGCCAAAGTGCAGGTAATCCTCTATCCTGGGTTCTCATTATAAAACTTTCTTTTGTTTTCAATTAACCTCCCGTTTCCTTTCTTTCTGGTGTTTCACTTGTCATGCTAACAACACACAAGCCCCTAACACAACTGCAGATCAGCATCAAATCATTTGGCCAGACTTTACAGAGTCAATTATAAGAAGCCATAAAACAGAAGGCCAAGTTTTCATCTTGTACCTAAGCTCTGGTTTGCTTAAAACTGCACTAGCACATCTAATGAATGCTTAGCATGAACAGCATTTAACTGTCATACAAAAAAATTCAGATTAAAAAAAAAAATAGTCTTAAAAATTTAATTTTTGAGGGGAATGAAATAAGTAACCAATAATCCACACTTCAAAATAGCCAGCCTCATAAATTCATGTATACTAAAACTGCTAACTACAGAAGGTTGTGGATTTAAATGATTTTATCACATTTTAGTTGTTCAACTGAAAAACAAAACCACTTAAGAACACTGGTAGTTAACAGGCTGGCTACCCATCTTGCTTGTAGAAACTGTGCCCCCCCCCCCCAGGTGCTGCACTTAATGACTGACCCCATAAAGGAAAACCTCTATGCAATACGTCGTAAAAGAGAGAATCTACTTTTGTGGTCTCCATGAGCAGAGGGGCTCTGAGGAGACGGGATAAAATCTTACAGTCATGCTTTTGTTACCGTTTTCCCTTTTATTGCATCGCAGAATGCCTTAAACACTAAAAAAATTAATTCACTAAACAGAAGCCCACACAGAATGGAAGCACATTCTCTTAATAATGCTGTACCTCGAGTCAAGCCTACATTCGATGCAAGTATGAGACAGTGTGTGTGTGTGTGTGTGTGTGTGTGTGTGTGTGTGTGTGTGTGTGTGTGTGTGTGTAAGCAGAAGAGACTGTATGAGACAGAGATAATGGGCTCTGTGTAAAATTGTTGGGTTTTACTTATTTATTGTTTTTAAGTACTATATATATTTTTATATATTTTGATGTAAAATGCGGAGAAACTATTTTACATCAAAAATACACAAAGAATAATATAATACTTAAAATAAGTAAGTAAAACACAACAATTTTACAGAGACCCCATTCTATATGTGCAATAATGCCCTCCAGGGTGTGTTTTAATGTGTAATTAATGCCCTTCCAGGGGTGCAGAGTCTTGACGCCGCCACTGGGTGAGCATTAATTACATATTAACACACATCCTGTCAGGTATTACTGCTTACATAATCTTCAAAATTTACAATGGATCCCTTAAACACTGTGACTTAAAGCTTCAAAATTAGTATTCAAGGAAGGGTGGGATGGGCATAAGATGATAAAAACAGGCAAGTTGTCTTTTAACTTGGGAGCATAAGGTCTTTCTTTAGAAAATGCTGTAGAACACTACTGAAAGTAATCAGCTATGAAATGCAAAAGAAAAACTCACACCTTAGGAGTAAAAGGACATCAGTATCTCCCACTCCACTTAAGCACTCCATCTCTGTCCACCATTTCACCTCAGACTTCTTCAGAATCAGTGGCTTGGGGGGGGGGGGGGTGGCAGCAAACTTTTTCTCCCAGACTGCTTTTCTTCAAATACAGGAAATAAGCTAATTTTGATACATAGTGCAGCAACTTTCACAAAATCAGACTACAACGGCAAGATTTATGCCCACAGATAACACACAAAGAGGTATACTATTACTCTGCCATCCACAGTAAGGCTAGAGTAGGATTCAAAAAGTGAATCTCTTGGATGTTACTTGAGAATACTGCATCATGGTACACCTGACAGTTGCACACTAATGACCAGATGATTCAGGCTAATGTCTTTGCAGTACAATGACGAGCTCCTAAAAAACAAGACAGACTGAGGGGCACACCATACCTCTCTACTGTCCAGATTTTCCTTTCATGTTTTTTGATCTGTTCCTCATAAAATTTATGTTTCTGGTAAATCACTGAGGATTGAAATCACTAAATAATGATACACATTTGAGTTTCAGAATTCATATCCAAGGGTGGCGCTAAAGGGGGCATGCACCCCCCCCCCCCCGAAAGTGCGTGCATCCCTGAATGCAGGAAAATGTCTCTCACCTGGCAGAGCAATTTTCAATACAAGCACATTTTACATCAGTGCTCCCAGATTTGTTTTTAAGTAGAAGCAGTAATACACTTCACTACAGAGGTCACTGTGAGGAAATCCGTGTCTTTTACTACATCAGTAGTAACATACTCCACTACAGCAGGATTCGGAAGCACGCATGTCTTTTTTTTACTAAATTACCTTACACAACTATGTGTGTGTGTGTGTGTGTGTGTGTGTGTGTGTGTGTGTGCAAGCGTGTGCATGCACACTGTCCCCCTTAGAGATTTCTGGTTATATGACTTGCTCAGAGTCACAGAGCTTGAGGTAGGAAAAATCAAACCCTGTACCATTGAAGCTGCTCATTAAGAGTCTGGAGCCTAAATCCTCCACACCAACTGCTGGACTTCCCTTTGCTTATTTTTGGTAAATCACTTATCAGAATTTTCACTGTTCAGAAAATGCATGTTGTACTTCAGTTAATGTTTTAAGTGAATCTAGTAGTATTTGAACTTTTAAATATTCATTCTCATCCCCCTCCACAGCCCTCCACCAGAGACCTCCACATCATCCAAGAAACCTATTATATATTATATAAAATAATGAAAAACTTGGTTGAAAAAAAGGTGGTTCTCTCCCAGTTGGAGAAAAAACCATGTTGAAAAAACAGGGGCACACTTGCACCATATAGCTACACAGAACACTGCCTGAATGTCTCTCAAAAATTTAATGAAATTGTTCAAAAGCACCATCTCCATTAAAAAACAAATTAAATTAATTCTTTTCTTTGTCAACCTACCTACTCATTATCAAACTGTCAATCCTCAAAATGGCCATCATGGATGCAATGTAGTCTACCTTATCCATCAAGACCATACCCCAACAATAACCTTTTTTTTTATAATTATCAATCAATCAAAAAATTTTTTTTACAAATCTTCCTGAATTCAAATTCTTCTAATCTTCTTCAGAGCTATAACCTCACTACTTGGTGGAGGGATAAAAGACATTGCAGTCATTGATTACTGTGTAAAAAACATCTGTGTGGTTTTCATGAAAATACATTTGCAAATTTAATTTTCTAATAAAACCAAGTTGACCATTAAACAGTTTCAAAATACACATCATCAATCACTTTTGTCAGTATAGTTGTATATAAATAATCACTTTTCTGTATAACTTGATTAATCTTTGTTGTGTCATTGTTATTATGTTGTTATTAGAGACTCAGTCAGTGATGAGACTCATCGTGTTGTTCATCCATCCTTATTTCTTCTTTTCTTTTCCCAATGTGTGTTGTGTGTATCTCCCATCCCCCCCCATTACATTTTCACACCTTCATTATACAAATACATAGCTAGAATTCAATGTATGTGTAGGTGAAATGGTGTCTTTGATACCATTAATATTAGTAGCACAAAACACAGAAACATTGTGACAATTGTGTCCAAAACATCATTATATAATATGCACATATGCCTTTCTCTCCCCCCCCCCCTGTATGTTTGTCATAGGCACACCATTACCTTGGCCAAAGTCACATTCACTAAGGTGGATTTGGGATGCACTGTGTTTGTGTTTACCTGGTATTTACCTGGAATTAAGCTGAATATTAGTTTTGTGTCTCTTGCCTCCTTCTTGATCTTAAGTGCCATATTTTTGTTGTTTTTTTCATTAAATTCATTTTTATTATTATTATTAAACTGCCTCTCGTGTTGAAAAAATATTAAATCTGAACAAATACTTTTATGAAGCTTTAAAATGTCCTCCCGAATAGAGAGAAGCTTATTAGTGTTATTTTATTAGGGTTAGAATTATGTATTGTAAACATGGAAAGGGTTGATTATGAAGAATTATTTTATATATATATACATACATACACAATACTATGTATATTTTTATACACATTTACATTTACATGATTTATTTATTTATGTTTTATGAATTTTGCATTTTGTGAAGAAAGTTTATTGAATAATTGATTAATTGGATTGAATTAGTAATGTGATGTCATGGTGTTTGAGAAGTATAAGATGTGCTTGTTTTTTGTAAAACACTGACTCTGAAGAAGCCAACTTGGTGGTTCTTTGGCAGTGATCGTGTTGCTTTGTGACTTATTTGCTTGCTTGCCCTTGGTTGGGAAGTATATTTCTGTGTAATGTTTTAAGTGAATTTGAGCTGTGTGGTGCATAAGGTTCTGGGCTATTAATAAACTGCTTCTTTCTGTAATCAAAAGAACAGGGCTTAAATCCTCCTACCTTCAGAAGTTCGTTCGTACGTACTTACTATGCTACTATAATTTGTTAGGATACTTAAAAACTTTCCCATGAAGTTTTTAACCCTTATATTTTAAGTGCAAATATCTCAGAAGCAAGCTGAACATTTACATGGTGCTAAACTAGGGTTGAATTTGCAGTTACTCATTCATTCATCCAGATTACATATGAATAGTGTAACAGAAATACGTCACTTTATGTGGAAAGAAAGATGATTTCAAAGAAGGATTATTCTCTGTAATATACATCTATCCCTACAATATGTTCTATTTCTGTTGCTGGTATAGCTATAAGCAAGTCACTCAGGACTCCTATGGCACCACTGAAAAGGAGCTGCTTTTCCAATGGGTTTATCTGGTTAACAAACAGATTTAAAAAAACTCAAAATTTGTTCTTTTTGGGATCCCCCCACCCCAATTATTTTTGATTTTGTTCAGAATTTCCTGGAAAGAAATTGAAAATCATGTCTGTCTATTCTTTGTAAAATGTGTGGCTATCTAGCAAATTGTTGTAGAGTACATCACTAAATAATGTCAGGCATGTGAATTTCAGACTTTGTGTCCTCCAGAAAATACTTGGTACTGCAACTTTTTAAGTAAGAGAAATATTTAAAATCTATTCTTCATTAATGGGTCTCTGATTCTTGAGCTAAGAGGATGAGAAGGCATAATGGATGTACAATGTGCTGTATACTGTGTGGTTCTTAAAGTTGTTATTGTCTTTCGGCTTTAGGGGTCGCCACAGCGGAACTCCAGTCCGCAAATGATTGGAAGTAGATTTTGACGAACGCCGAGGTGCCAGCCCGATGTTCAACCTTCACCGAAGGCACGCCCATTTACGCATGTCTTTCGAACGCCCACCCAACCATGGGGAGGACATGCAGACTCCACACAGAAGGCACTCCCCGCACTCCAGCCGAGAATCGAACGGGAGAACCTCTTGATGTGAGGCAACAGCGCTACTGCTGCACCACCGTGGATGTAATGAGATGAAATACACTTCTCAAACATTATTTATGTATCTGTTCATTTATTTTACTTTAAGCAAACATTTGGAATTCATGCAGTTGTACAAGGGGGTTGTCATTTATTCCACCTTATGACAGGTAACAAAGTGTTCCATATTTTGAAGACAGAAAGTTGACCACAGCTGCAGTTTCTTTTCAAATTTTGCTTGTTAGTGCAATGGAAGTTAGAAGCAACAACAGATCATGCTATAACTGTCTGAAAATAAAGAAGCCTAAGCTTAAGAATTTATAGATATCTCAGTCATTAATACACAAAGTCTGTTGAAATTTTTTCTTAGACAAGTTATAACGACATTCAGAAAATTATAAATACATCATTTAAAATCCTGGAACTGGTTACTGTGACCAGACATTCTCTTTAGAATGCTACTCGTAGCACTCAACTGTCCCTAATTTTGCTTTGAATGACTGTCTTGTCCATCATAACATTTTTGATTTTCTTGTAACTCATGATCATAGTATGTCAGTAATGCTAGCCATTAGTTTTAAACAACTTACTGTTCAAACAATGCATACTGATACAAAACGTTTTATACACTTTTTAAAGAATTAGAGTAATATTTAAAAACTGTTCCTGATTGTGTCCCCCCAATAATTTTTAGCTTTGTGCAGAATTCATGACCCAATATGTTGAGAAGTACGGTGTTACCCTAAAACATTTAAATCTAAATTATTTCTACTGATATTATTTTAGAAAACCAGCAGCAGAATATGAGCTGATTCATGTTGCTGCCTTTGCTAGGAGTTTTTGTATCAGTGCTGTTTTCTTGGAGAGGGCTAGAAAATGAATGCATGTTTATTTGCAGTCTCTAGCACCCACAGCAGGTACTGACACTTATGTGCAGCATGGTGGTGGTGGTGGGGTTGTGCTACACTCATGAGTGTGCCACCCATTGGAAGATGCATTAAACCAAGGCCCCACTTGCCTGAGGTGTGATAGCTCTGCTGGATGTAAAAGATCCCATGGCACTTAACTAAAACAGCAATAGAAATTCTTCAGCATCCTGGCCAAGCTTTCCTTTGGGTATTCCTTGAAAAGAGGCCATTGGTGTAGTGGGTCTAAACAGGTCAGAAAAAAGTATAAGTAAATAAATAAATAAATGACAGTTCCCACTACAATTATTTCACTACATCTTTATATTCTATTTTAACTCATTACACTCTAAGCAGTTAGTGTTATTACAATTAAATAGGCCTGCGACTGCAAAGTGATCTTGGAATTTTCTCTCAGAATCTACTTTAAGCCCACTTTACACAAGCCATGCTAAATATAAGGAAATAATGTGTTAATACAATGCAAACAAAATGGCAACAGTGAGACTCACAGATATCTCGCATAGCTTCTTGAACCAATTTCATTTTACCTTTTTGTTAGCATTACTCAGATTTGTTTTCTCAGAGTAGCTCTTACCTCTTTAACAGTAGTTGTCAATGCACAACAAAATAACAGTCTTTAGTCCAAGTGCTGACAGACCCTCTCTCACATTCTTCCTGAGGTATCAAATCTATCACTACAATCCAGGAGCTGTTAACTGACCCACTCTTGCTTCAACTTTAAAAAAAAAAGTTTAATAGACATTTAAACTGCTTTGCCATTTACCATTATCTGCCGTGGGAAGATGTGTGTCTACTGTGAATGTTGGCAAACTGTGCTGTATTGGTTTAAAAATATTTTCTTTACAACGCAGCACAGAACAAAACCAGTCTGACTTTCTGTTCTTGAATTTGGGTTAATGATATTTTTATCTTTCTTATGAGGCACAGATGTCTTTGCACAGGACATTTTCCCCCATACCTCTCAACTGTCTGGATTTTCACTTTACGTTTTTGGTCTAAATCTGTAGGGTTATTTGGCAAATCACTGATGTTTGAAGTCATTAAATAATGACATACTTTTGAAGTTCAGACTTCTATCCTTCATAAAAATTCATGCTAACACAAATCCTGTTACTGTAGAAACTTTCTAAGTTTGTAAGAGCTATACTTAAAATCTGTCCATATTTGTGGGCCCTTGTCTCGCAATTATTTAAGGTTTTGTCCAGATTTCTTGCACTAAGAGGTTGAGAAGTATGAGACACACACATGGACTGTCACCTGACATCCAGTGGCATTACTCTGCAAAAGTACTGTCCACAGTGACAAAAGCTCAAATGTGAAAACACCATATGCTATGAGAAATCAAACATTACTCAGTGGTGACAGTGGCTAGTATACCCAAGCACAGCTGACATTTTGACAGCCCCTAAAGCAAGGGAAAAGGGACATATGTTGTACAACTGGGTGGAAGCACTGTTAAAAGGGCGGATATATATATGGTGGCTATAGGTGTTAACCATCCTGCCTGGAACTTTCCATTTTGAGTAACCGAAGCATAGTTTGAAGAGCCCATACTTCTCAAATTCTTTGCTCAAGAATTCTGAACAAAGTCAAAAATGATGGGTGGACAAAGGACCAAAATCAGCGAATTTTTTTAATACGTTCATAGGTAGGTACTAGGCTATCTGCCCGAGGGCATTTATAAGCCTAGCCAAGTGTTTGGAGGTTCCCAATGTCTTTATTAATGAGTTCCACCCCATTGATTAATTAACTGAACCTCTGTCTAGCAGAGCCAATGAAGTGATCCCAAGGGTGTATTTTCTGTTACCCATCCACTCACCAAGGTTTCTCTTGAAGAGTGTTAGTGAGGGGCTCTGCCTAATGTAGATAGGAATTTTGTTCCAAAGCATGGGGAGTCTCTATGACAGGAAACTATCCCTCCAGCATGTTCTATTTATTGTTGTGGAGAGGTTTAGCTCACTAGAGCGCGTGGCTCGCATTCACTTGGATTTCTTTAGGTGGAGCATGTCCATCAATTCTGAGTTAGACATGGCTTTGTAAGTCAGGCAGAGATCACCTCTGAGTAAGCGATATGCCACTGAGTACAGCCGGAGTTTTTTCAGTCAGTCTGCATAAGACACATGTTTGAGGCCAGTAATCCTCTTGGTGAGGTACTTTTGTGGTCTTTCCAGCTGTTGGAAGTGTCTTGTGAGGTACATCCCAAATGGGGCATTGTACTCTATATGATGGGTCTGTTGAGTAATGTGTAGAGGGGCACTATAACCTCTTTATTTCTAAATGCGAACCCTTTAGTTATTAGATGGGCCACATAGAAGGATTTCCTAACTATTTTGGCAATATGATTGTCAAAGGAGAGATTACTATCTACCTGGGTCCCCAGATCTCTTATTACCTCTTCTGTATTAAGAGGGCTGTCACCTATGTGGTAATTCATGGGTGTTTTGTTTTTCCCAAATGGGATGACTGCATTTTTTTGGCATTTAGCTTGAGGCCATGACTTTGACACCAGGTGTCCGTCTCAGTAAGGCCTTTTTGGAGGGTGTCCGTGTTAGCCAGAGAGTCAATTATGGCTCCCAGTTTGCAGTCATCAGCAAACTTGGTTATCCATAGTCCCCCTGTGTTTGCCTGTACTTCTGAGAAGTATATGCCGAACAGTAGGGGTCCCAGGACCGGGCCTTGCGGGACACCACTTGTGACTGGTTTAGAGTCGGACCTGGAGCCTGCTATTCTTACCACATGAGTTCTGTTTGTAAGCCAGTTGGCAACCCATCTTGTGACGTAAGGGTTTATGTTCAGGCTGGTGAGTTTTTCTATAATACCTGAGTGAGGAATGGTGTTGAACGCCTTGGCGAAGTCAAAGTAGGCTGTGTGAACCACCTTTCCCTCATCTATGGCCTTGGTGACTGTCTCAAAGACGTCAACCAGGTTTAGTAAGCATGATCTGCCCTTAACAAAGCCGAACTGGGTCGGGTCAAGTGTTTGCAGGTTCCCAATGTCTTTGTTAATGAGTTCCATGATGATGCGCTCCACAGCCTTGCAGACCAGGCTAGTCAGGCTTATGGGGTGATAGTTACCAGGGTCAGTTGTGGCCCCCCCTTTGTGGAGCGGAATAACCGTTGCTGTGTGCCATTCTATGGGCACGTAGCCTGTGGAGAGGCTGAGGTTGAACAGCGTGTTTAGGTGGGGGGTTAGTTCGTGCAAGACGCATCCTGGGACACCATCTGGCCCCATTGACGCTGTGTTTTTGGCTTTTGAAAGGGCTGTTTTCACCTGTGTGTCTGTGATTTCCGGGACACTACACTTCTCCGGTATTGTTGTGGGCCCTTTTGGAGGTGAGAGGGGTGTGAAGTTTGCACTGAATCTATTTGCCAGGATGTTGGCAATATCAATAGGTTCAGTATATTTTATGCTATTTTTCACTAGCTCAGAGCATATCTGTGAGTTGCCACTTAGATTCTATCTTACTTTAATCTACTTAAAAAGTTAATAGAACAACATATTTCATATCAACATGCATCTTCTGAACAACAAGTACAATGGTCTCATGTCTAGCATTAAGGAGTCACTGTAACACTCTAAGATCACACATTTTATGATGGATAGGGCAGAAATATGAGGCAAAAATAAGAGGCATTCTGCAAAATCGGGGACAGCTGACAGGTATGCTAGGATCCAACCCATTAAGTTAAACTGCTCAAGGACTCAGCCCGATGAAAGAACATAAAATAAGCATTTTTCTAGTGCAGAAAGTCCCCTTGCATCCCCAATATAAGGAGAAAGATCCTCATACCTCTTGAACGTGCACACCAACTCCACAGTCACACAAAAATGATACAATGAGAAAACTACAAAAGAAAGGAATCAGTGCTGGTGTGTACTTAGGAACTACACCAGCAATGATTATCTAAGGAGAACACTGACTAAGAATTCAACAATGATGAGCTGTACTTGGCTAAACAGAACACCATTCAATCCACACTCAACAAGCTGTAGGTAAGCAATTTGGAACCTGTCATATCAGGGACCTACTGTTTGTTGATGTTCACCATCCACATCTGTAAAAATCATATGTTTCATCATGGTGGGATACTACATTATAGAGCATGAATGACACAAATACAACTTTCAGTACATACTGCCTCCTCCAGCAACACTGGGGTTAGCTCTCCTATATGGCTGGGCACCTTAAGTAGTCACACCATAACAAATAGGGTGTTTCGTTAATTGGTATGTACCGCATGCACTCTACCAACCTTTAACAGGTGCACAGATTGCATGGACATACTACATTCAATTTCCATGGCCAACACATTTGAGTCAGCAATGTGCTCTCTGTGGATGACCAACACCAGACCGCAGAATCCTTTATAAACACATTCTATGAACACCTTCAGGAATGCATGGATCATGCAATCCCAAATAAAACCAAGACCCAATCCTCCAAAGGCAGTCGTCCTGTCTGGTGGACCCCAGCCATGAACAAACTATACAATAGAAGGAGGAAGCTACTACATGATAGAGCAAAATCCCAAAAAGGGAAGGCATCTCTGATCAGTATTAGCAAAAAACTACGGGCACTCATAAAATCGTCTAAGGCCAGCTTCGAGAGAAAAATTGCACAGGACACTAAGGATAATCACAAGGCTTTCTTTAGTTATGTTAGGAACCTGGGTGGGAATTCCCATATATGCTCAGAATTAGTCCAAAATGACAAAAAATACACCAAACCCACAGACATTGCCAACATTCATTGCTGACAGGTTCAGTGCAAACGTCTCCCCCCCATTTCCACCAAAAGGGCAAATATCTATCCCAGCAGAATGCTGCCCCCATGACATCTCAGATGCTCAGGTAAGAGCTGCCCTCTCCAAAGCAAAAAACACAGCATCAATGGGACCAGACGGTGTCCCGGGCTGCGTCCTACATGAACTCAACGGATTATGTCACTAGATGGGTTGCAAACTGGCTCAAGGACAGAACCCCATGTCAGACTCCAAACCAGTTACAAGTGGCGTCCCACAAGGCTCAGTTCTGGGACCTCTCTTGTTCGGTATATATTTCTCGGAGGTACAGGCCAACACGGAAGGACTGTGGCTGACCAAGTTCGCAGATGACTGCAAACAGCCGACACAAGCATCCTCCAAAAGGGCCTCATAGAAACAGACAACTGGTGCCAGAGCCATGGCCTCAAGCTAAACGCCAAAAAGTGTATAGTCATCCCCTTTGGCAAAAACAAACTGCCCACAAATTACCACATAGGTGGTAATCCATTAAGTACAGAAGAAGTAATTAGGGACCTGGGGATCCAAGTTGATAGCAATCTCTCATTTGACAACCACGTGGCCAAAGTGGTTAGAAAAACATTTTATATAGCCCACCTAATCATGAAGGGATTCACATCTAGATCAGGGTAGGTCATCATGCCTCTTTACTCATCCCCCATCAGGACCATAATTGAGTACAATGCCCCTTTTGGGATGTACCTTACCAGACACCTGCAGCAACTGGACAGACCCCAAAAGTACCTCACCAAGAGGATCAAAGGGCTCAAACAGATGCCATATGCTGCCCGGTTAAAGAAACTCCAGCTCTACTCAGTGGCATACCGCCTGCTCAGAGGCGATCTGTGCCTGACGTATAAAGCCATGTCCAACCCGGAATTAATGGACATGCTGCACCTCAGAAAATCCAAATCCCATCGAGCTACGTGCTCGAGACTTGAACCTCAGCACTGAAATAAATAGGACATGCTGGAGGGACAGATTCATAACCCAGAGGCTCCCTTCACTCTGGAATAAAATCCCAGTCCAGGTTAGGCAGAGTCCCTCGTTGACTCTCTTCAAGAGGAATCTTGATGAGTGGAAGGGAGATCGTAGGTTTACCCCGGGTATCACTTCTGTGTCACTGTTAGACAGAGGCACAGTACACTAACCTCAAAAAAGGGCATAGCAAAATTAATTTAAAATGGGTGGTGAAAGCCAAACACACTCTGGCTAGACTTATAAATGCCCTAGGCCAGATAGCCTAGTATGAACCTATGAACCATGGAACATGGCCATCATGCCTGATGTGGTCTGGCAGTATTGGGGCATGACTTCTGTTGATGCATGTAATGCAAATCAGATTGAGATGCTCAGTGTCATGGCTCACTCATTATGTTAGAGTACAAAGTCCATCAGAATCTCATGTTTGTCACCATAAGACTGGCATGGTGGCACAGATGCATCCCTTAATGTTTAATGGCCTTCCTATTTAGGAGGAAGATGAAAGGAAGATTGGGTGTGCACTGGTTATCCTACTGTGGGTATGCAAAATCAAAGCCTTTTGTAAAACTATATGTAACACATACCTGACAATTCACTTCTTGGTAGGCATGTGAAGCTATTCCTGTCCAGTCACGTATATACATGCACATTATGTATAATATGCTTCACATGTGTGTGTTCAGTGTCCTGTCATATACTGCATTTTGGGGATCTGAGAATCGTGCTACACATCTTGTGGTGGTACTGTCATATGCATACAGTATACAGTGCTGTCCAACATACATACATATCAGAACTTGGGGCTGCAAAAGCAAACCTGTCCATTGGGGTAGGAACTCTGTGAACAGTGTCCCCCCTGCAGTATGAACTGTGGTCCTTTATGAACAGCATATAGAAGGATACGCTTACTGGATCCTTCAATCACATGCATGTTCATTTTGGAGCAAAGATACATAACATAAGGTATGTGATATCACATACCTGTTTCTGAATCACGGAAATCTTGTATGTATAGCTACCCTAAAGCAGTAGCCATACGTAGTAAACACCAGGTCTCTGAAACCCAGCAACAGAAAATTGTCTTGTTTGCTTACTTACTGTATATATTAAAGTAGTTTATTTACTACTGTCTATATTATAATGGTATATAATCTACAACTGGTAAGAATATCTTCATAAAATTTTTAATTACACAGAAATCTGTACATCTTACTGATTCCTATAAAAGTGATGCTTCAATATGCCATAAGCTGTTTACCTAGTTAAAAAAAGAAAAAAGCAAGGTGGAGCTTTCGACGACAGGAAGGCTCTGTAAATGGGTTCTGCTTTGTAGTGGCTAATCTGGCTAACAAAATGGAACAAATAAACAAATGCATCTGGAAGGACCTTTCTGGCTTCAATTTTGACAGTATTAGACTGTTTACTAATTTTCCACAGCCAAAAGAAGCTGCTATCAAACTGTTTACACCACGTAAGGCTTGTTAAACATGATGTGATTTTGAGCTCAGAGACATGATTAAGACATCCCCTAATATTAATCAACTTGACATAATGGAAAGCAATTTTACCATATGATTTAAATTATGCAAGCCCAAAAGTGCACAACTATTTAATTTTGCACATTTAGCTCATTACACAAGTAACCACTGCTTGATTTGTAATAATCTGACTCTAAAAGGCTGCAATGAATTACTCTAATGTATAATCCTATCTATACTATAATAAGAAGTTATGTACCTACCATAACGTTCCATGTTAGTTGTCTTCTCTCGCCTTCTTTCTTGCTGGATGGGTTCGGAGCCGATCCTCGGCTCCGACTCGGCCAATACTAAAGCTTGAGAGCTAATTCCACCGGCTCGAGGCTCCCCTGTATCCCACAATGCTAGGTGGTAACTACTCAGATCTCGTTTGATAGCTAGACCAAGCAATTCTAGTCTCCATAGTATGGAGAAGGGTAACCCACCTCTATATAAACCAGAGTGTACGGTATCCCAGACCTAAAAAAAGGGGAAATAGAGGTGGTAGAACATGTGGGAATGAAACTCTTCCAGAGGAAGATCACAAAATGAATTCCTATCGGTCTGTCCAGGCTTGGGGGAAGCAGAGTGGGACGCAAGAAAGAAGGCGAGAAGAAGACAATTAACATGGAACGTTATGGTAGGTACATAACTTCTTAATGTTAAGTTGTCTATCTCGCCTTCATTCTTGCTGGATGGGACCGCGTCCCTAGCACCTTATCCTAGAAGGGCCTATCGGAACAGACTCTTGAGAAGAGTGGAACTAAAGTTGGCACGGTTTCTGGAGACCATGTCCAATTTGTAATGTGAAATGAAGGTATGAGGAGAAGCCCAAGTGGCTGCTGCACAAATGGAATCTATTGGCAGCCTGTCCTGAAAAGCTACAGATGCAGCTAATGCCCTAGTTGAATGAGCTCTAGGTCTTGAAGGTAATTTTTGATGTCTGATCTCATAGATGAAGGTAATTGTAGAGGTGAGCCATCTAGAAAAGGAAACTTTAGTAACTGGATGGCCCGATTTCCCTTCCGCATATGATAGAAAAAGCTGATCAGATTTCCTGAATTGTTTAGTCCTGTCTAAATAATATCTAAGTTGGCGGTGAACATCCAGAAAATGTAGCTTTTGTTCCGACCTGTTGGAATAGTTAGGGAAAAAGACGGGGAGATCAATCGTTTGGTTTAGGTTTGTTTGAGAAGAAACCTTAGGTAAAAAGGATGGATTAGTACGGAGGGATACCCTATCTTTGTGAAACACTAAGTAAGGAGGGCGACTGCACAGAGCATGGAGTTCAGATATCCTTCTCGCTGAAGTTATGGCTACTAGAAAAAGTGTCTTCCATGAAAGCAACTTCAGAGAACATGAAGCCGCTGGTTCGAAAGGGGGAAGGATTAAGGATGCCAGAACCAAGTTCAAGTCCCATTGAGGCGGGGGATCTTTGATTGGAGGTTTGAGAAGAAAAACGCCCCTTAAAAAGACTTTGCAGAGTTTGTGAGCCATGATGCTAGACTCCGAGACACCTACATGATAATTAGATATAGCAGCCAACTGAACTCTAATGGCAGATGAAGAAGATCCTAAATGAAAGAGTTCTGCTAAAAAGTCAAGAATAGACTGGATAGGTGCAGTGAAGGGATCTATATTTTTTGATGTCGCCCAAAAGGAGAAGCGTTTCCATTTGTTATTATAAATTTTCCGGGTAGAAGATTTATGAGAGGCTATCAAGATATCTCGGACCGAGGGAGATATTAAGGGAAGCCTGGCTAAGGTCGGAATCGGAGAAACCATGCTGTGAGGTTGAGAGAATGAAGAGATTGGTGCAGCTGGCCCGATTGGTGGGTCAACAGATCTGGCACTGGGTCCAGATGCCAAGGCTGCTCCAAAAGGTAACGATGAAGGAACGGAAACCATATCTGTCGAGGACAGTAAGGGGCAATGAGGATCATTGTCACTCTCAAGGTGATAGCTTTCTGAATTAGTTGAGTTATCAGTGGAAAAGGGGGAAAGGCATACAGAATTCCCCGGGGCCAATCGTGGACTAGAGCGTCTCTGGTGGGATGGCCTGGTAATGGGAAGAGAGTGATGAAGTCGTGACACTTGCTGTTTTGGGGAGTAGCAAAAAGATCGCAGCAAGGCTGGCTCCATCATTGGAACACTTCTTCCAGTACTGATTTCTTCAGACACCACTCGTGGGGCATGAGAATTGCCCTGCTCAACTTGTCTGCAATCACGTTGGACTTCCCGGGAATGTGCGTTGCTACCATAAAACGCTGAGAAGAGATCGTCCATTGCCAAAGTCTGAGTGCCTCTCGACATAAGGGGTATGATCTGGTTCCGCCTTGTTTGTTGATGTACCACACTATGGACATGTTGTCCGTCTGAATTGCAATAGTCCCTGTGGGAAGAGAGTCGTGAAGGGCTTGCAACACTAAAAGCACTGCTCTCATCTCTAAGACATTTATGTGCAAGTGGCACTCGAAAGGTTGCCACGTGCCCTGGACTGTCCTGCCCTGATAATGCCCCCCCCCCACCCGATCAGGGAGGCGTCTGTTGTCAACGTGGCGACTGGGGGAGGGAGAGTGAAGGGTCTTCCTTGGAGAACCTGAGGTGATGTGATCCACCAAGACAGCTGATTCTTGCATGATTGAGTTATCAATATGGTGTGGGACATCGGGAGCTGTTGGAAGGACCATTGAGTAAACAGCATCCATTGGAGGATCCTCATATGGAAGCGAGCTAAGGGGAGAAGGGGGATAGCTGCTGCCATGAGTCCTAATACCTTCAAAACTAGTCTGGCTTTGACTTTGTTGCATTGTAAGAGAAGGTAAACTTGTTTGCGGATGTCTGACACTCTCTGCTCTGTAAGTCTGGCTGAAAGATTGAGTGTGTCTAATGTGGCGCCTATAAAGGTAAAAGATTGACAAGGCGACAAGGCAGATTTTTCTAAATTTATTGAAATGCCTAGAGCTTGGCAAGTTTGGATAGTGAAGTCTCTGGATAGAAGTAGTTGATGTCTGGTGGTGGCAGTAAGGAGCCAGTCGTCTAAATATGGAAACACCTGGAATCCTTGACGTCTCAAGTGAGCCACGACCACTGCCATGCATTTGGTAAACACTCGGGGGGCTGTAGTGAGACCAAAGGGCAGGGCTCTGAACTGGTAATGATTGGCTCCCAACCTGAAGCGGAGAAATCTCCTGGAGCGTCTGTTCATCTTTATATGGTAGTACGCGTCCTGAAGATCTATCGAGCACATCCAATTGTCCTGACCCAAGAAGGGTAGAATGGACTGTAGTGTGACCATCCAGAATTTTGTTTTTTTTTACATACTTGTTTAAATTGCTGAGATCCAGTATGGGTCTCCAGTCCCCTGTCTTTTTTGGTACCAAAAAGAATTTGGAGTAGATTCCGGATCCTTGTTGGTCTGCTGGGACTGATTGGATAGCTCTTTTTGATAGCAGCTTTGAAATTTCTAGTGCTGCTTGTTCCCTTAGACTGGGTGGAACGTCTGGAAGGGATCCTTTGGGTTGGGATGGAATGTGAATAAAGGGAATTTTGTAACCCTCGGATATGATCGACTGTACCCATTTGTCTTGTGTAAGGGAAAGCCAGGCTTTTGGGTACAGGGATAATCTTCCCCCTGACTGCCTCCGAAGGTGGACAGCCGGGCAGCTCCTCAGGGATGCTGAAAGGGTTTATCAGAGAAAGTTTCTCTGCTACCCTGGTTCTGCGGACCTCCTCTGCCTCTAGGGCGGTGTCTATTGTTATTCCCTCCTCTGCCTCTAGAGGGAAATCGACCTTGTGCGTCAGATGAGACTCCCTGGGTTTGTTTGCGGAACCACATCTTTCCCCCCCCCTGACCTTTGGGATAAGGCCTAGAAGGGGTAGAAAAACAGACTCCCATGGCAGAGAGAGTCTTACCTTCCACCTCGCACCTAGTCAATGTATCCTTCACCTGAGGACCAAACAAGGATGATCCATCAAAGGGGGAATTGGTGAAGGATGCCTTGAAAGGGTCCGCAAAGTTGCACAGCCGCATCCAGGCGTGACATCATAGGGCAACGCCTGTGCCTGCAGCTCTACTCGCTCCATCCGCAGTATATGAGATAAGCCGCATGGAGGAGTTAACGATGGAGTTCAGGGTTGCCAACTGGGAGTTCATTCTGTCTTGGAACCCCTCAGCTGTTGGATCCTTTACCTCTTCACTCAAGTGACATAAGTAGTTCAGCGACCGCATTGAAAAGGTCGCTGATGAGAACATCCGCTTACCGTACCTGTCCATGGACCTAGATTCCTTATTAGGAGGATGGACAGGTACCGAAGGATCGGCTAACTCCTTCTTAGTGGCTGCGGCTACCACCATGGCATCAACGGGGACGCCTTTAGACAAAAAATCTTTATCTCTAGGGGCAGTAATAAACTTAGACGGCCTCCTCGGGGTGGGTTCCACTGAATCAGGAGCCATCCAGGCCTTCTTTGCCACCACTTCCATAAGGGGGTCAAAGGGAGGGGACACCCAGGAGGTAGAAGGGCGAGAGCCGAACGCCTCAAGGTACACTAACTCATCCTCTGAAGGGTTAAGGGCTGGCTAGTTTCCCCTCTGTTTCAGGATCTCAAGGTTGTCAGCAAAGGAGACATCCTCAGAGGGGGATCGAGGGGAACCTTCAGATTCCTCTAAGTCAGTTTCAGAGGTGATAGACTCAGGGGAGTCGATGTGCTTCCTCTTGCACTGCCTCTTCCTAAGGGGTTCTCCTACCGGGTCAGGAGAGGCCTCGGAAGAGGAGGAAATTCCTAATGGGGAAACTTGAGGAGTTGGCTCTCTGCGGTCTGAAGCAAGGGTGTGTGTAGAAATCACCGCAGGCACTGATGATGGAGGGGCTGACGGAGCCGACTGTGGGGCAGACACTGGTTCTAGCACGCTCCGCATGACCTTGAAGGCACCCCTATCGGGCAAGGCCGGAGGTCCCCGCTCCGAAGAGACTAGGACCCCCCCCGGCACGGAGAGGGACAGCTCCGAGACCGATGTCGGAGCCGAACTCACCAGCGCCGAAGCACTGAGAGGGAGAGCGGGGTCGGACAAGGGTCCGATGCCACTCGCCCCCTCGGAGCCGACGAGGGAAGCTCGGCGCCGAGATCCCTCCAAAGAGGAGATCGGAGCAGACGACTGAGCCGAAAGGGAAGGTATCGGATCCGACGCACCGACAGTCATGGCCCCGATGAGCCTGGCTCCGAGCTTAAAGGAGTCGGAGGAGGAACACATTGAGGGACAGAAATAGCCACTGACTGATGAGTCGGGCTATGAAGCATTTGGGCCAGCGCCTCGGACTTGAGAAGTCTACTCACTACCCTTTGCAAATCGTGGTCAGATAGCCTGGAAGACCGTGAGGAATGCGATCTATGGCTCCGCTCTGAAAGAAGAGGGGATCCTGGTGCCGAGTGAACGGAGCCGATGGAGGGAGACCTAGATCTCTTTCTTAAAGGTTGCTCCGATAAAAGTATCGGAGCCAACTGAGTCTTATCAGCCTCGGCTCCGGCCGGAGCCGAGGTAACAGTATGAGGCTTGGAAACATCGGCTCCAGCCGGAGCCAATGTCGAAGCAGTTTTGATGCTTCCAGAGGACGGCTCTGAAGCCGGAGCCGACTGTCTGGAAGTCTTAGAAGGCTTCCCCGACACAGACTGGGTCGGGGGGCCTTCAGGCTTTAATAAGCCACGCAAAATCAATTTATTTTTGCGTTCCTGCAGGACTCTAGGGCTGAAACCATGGCACACAGCACATGAGTCCTGCAGGTGCAAAGGTCCCAGGCAATACACACAAGAAGTGTGACCGTCTGTCAGAGACATTTTCTGACAGCACGAATCACACTTCTTGAAGCCTGAGACCTTAGAGTCTTTAGACATTGTAAATTAGTGTGAAAACACAAGCACAACACACAAGCACACCCTTAAGCAAAAAATAAAATTCAGTCACATTGAAGGACTAGGGGAAGGAAGGGCCAAAGGCCTAAAAGTTAAGAAGGAAATAAAAAGGGGTTTTAGACACTAGAGGGGGACCCGAGGGACCCGATTTAAACTATCTGAAATACTACAAATAAAACTATGTTAAAGGAACAAAATTTAGGGGTTGAAATAGAAGTTTCTAATCAGAAAACTTACTAACCTGCCAGAGCCGGTAGAAAAAGCACCTCGTCAGCTAAGCGGCAAACGAGATCTGAGTAGTTACCGCCTAGCATTGTGGGATATAGGGGAGCCTCGAGCCGGTGGAATTAGCTCTCGAGCTTTAGTATTGGCCGAGTCGGAGCCGAGGATCGGCTCCGAACCCATCCAGCAAGAATGAAGGGGAGATAGACAACTTAACATTCAATCTTAGCTGCTTTTGTTCAGTGTTAAATTTTGTCATAAATATTCTGCAAATTTTGTTCCTCGTGTTAACATGTTATTCTAAAATAAATAGATGGATACTTTTGGCTGTTCTACTATGTTTAAAACATGAAACAGTAAACTAAATAAAAAAACAGCAGCAGTGTTACTTGGAACAGCACTACAAGTTAGTTTTCTGATCAATGGTTCAAAATGTATAAACTGTGCAAAGGACAAAATAATCTCTATCTACTTTCCATTATAAACCAATTAGTAGCCAGAATCTATTAAGAAAACACCAAAATAAGCATCACCACATTAATCTAGTCTTATGTACGCCCAAGCACCTATTATGTCTTCTTTGCACCTGCATTCAGTGAAACACTAGGGACATAGTAAGGAAGCATAACATTACTGCAATGGATTTTCCTGAGTCTGTCACTTAGTCCAAAACACACTCTTCATGAAAGAGGCTGCAGCAATGGGAAGTCGTTTTCCCCAAGGAACAACAACCCTGGAACTGATTACATTACCTATGGGGGTGCAGAAAGTGAAACTCTATGCATGATGTACTGGGGGGGTGCTTTGTCCTCATCTGAATTTAGGATCTGAATTTCATTTTCTCAGAATCAAGGAAAATTCAAATTCCCATCATTCCTAAGTGTGACATGGAAAGGACATGACAGCCTTCAGTTAATTCAATCTCAAGTCCTCTGCTCTAAATATACATACTTCACAAAACATTCTAATGATAAAGTTCCCCAAAAATATGCTAAAGCAAAATGTTTCATTTAGGTCTTTCTCCCAAATGCTTCTTCCATTTAAAATTAAAATTTAACAACAAAATATTAAATAATGACCATCCCTTTAAAATTACTCTGACCTAGAGAACTCAAACATTTTTCAAGCAAGAACAAAACTACAGAATCTAATGTACAGCTATTTTCTTCTAAAATCAGTAATTTAAATACTTCATCAACTCAAATGCACGTTGAGGGAAGCTTTACTTTATAATGTTCATTCATTTTTCCATTTACCCACTTAATCCAATTTAGGATCATGGAGGAGCCACAACCACAAAGAAAAGTACTGGATAATCACTTTGGGCGCACTTTTTCCACCTGGTCTCAATAATCATCTCTAACACTAAGTCAATGGAGAAGGATGTATAGACCTCCATTTTATTTACCAACTATATCAGGTATAATATCTAATTATTTAATCCCATTTTCATATTTACATATATTACAAGGAGTAGCCAGAGCTATTTATTACGTCTGGTTTCGAAATGGGCCCCTTACAGTTTCTTTTCTTTCATTTATATATATATTTTTATATTCAATATAATCATGACTATGGATGTACATATTTTATTATGTATAATTATAGCCTCTATGGTTCCACAGTCTATTATGATTTTGTTTTTTTTGTGATGTCTTTGGAACTACCTGTCTCAGGTGTATCACATATTTTAGCCATGGCCTCAGGTAGTGTGTTAGCCAGTTCACAATATATCATGTATTATTCATGAGTTTCAACAGCACATTCATGTGCTTATTGGTTAGCACTCTGTATAAATTTACATTTTTTATTGTGTCTACTTTGATTGTTTGCTCAACACTGAAGAAGGCATCATTTTGCCGAAACCGGTCTGTTTTTTATTTATAATAAAAGTCTGATAATTCACTATCTGGTTTTGGGCTGTATATTTGACTGCTAAACCTTGCTGGCCATCTTTGTTTCTTCATAGTTTGGTTAGGCCCTGCATCCCCCACGTGCATAGTATTTGGTTTGGACTGGATTCTTGAACTGTGCTGTGGGACCAGCAGTTGATGCGCCATTTTCTGTCATAGAGGAACCTCTCCTGATAGTGCTACAGACTTCTGGGTTATCCAGCACATATCTAGCTGGATTTGAGATTGTGGTTAGAACAACGGATGCTTTTTCCAGTAAATGGTTCATTGTATCGTATTTCTACTTGGGGATTGTGGCGTATGGTGTGTTTTCGAAGACAGGGGCCTACGATTCAGTGGATTACTTCAATTTTATACATCGAGTGCGTTTCACGCTACTGATGCGATAGTGTATTAACCATCAAGGGGTAATATTCTAATGGTTGGTGCTTAAAACTGTTGGATATTCATATTTAAGGTAACGAGGTGATTTTTTACACTTTCGGGACATTTTACTGTTATCCATATACGCGTTTGTGACAGGAGCCTAGCAGGCGTTTACCATACGCGTGAGTTGCGACATCTTCCTGTTGATACTGTTGGTTTGGATTATATGTGAGTCTATACGGATTCAACCTGATGGATTGAGTGACATTTCAGCGTGGAACAGTATTCTTCTTTTTGGGGACTAAGTTTTATAGTAATATCCTCTGTATTTTGTACATATACCTTTGTGTTTAACATATATGGTTTTCCTATACAGTGTATGATAGTTGGGCATTATTTTGCTCACTGGGTATATTGTCAAGGGGATAAGTGTATATTTTTATGTAGGAACCCTATATATATATATTTTTTTTTTTTTGCTATTAGGCTCAACAAGTTCATGACATTTACTTGTACCTAAACATTATTTACATATTGGGCATATGCTGTTTATTATGACAGTGTGTTAGGGGGACATCTGTAGGTTTACACAAAGGTGTGTTTACTTTTTTTGGACTTTGTTGGAATTGCCCAGTACTATCATTGGACTTTGAACTCTAAACATCATTTTGACTAGCGCGACCTTATCCAGAAGGCAGATACAATTCAAATGTTCAAGAATTTGGGACACTATCAATGAATATATGACATTTCAGCACTCTTGTTTTATATTTACAATTTATTCTTGTAGATACAGTTTGATCGGGATTATTAACAAATTGTCAGTTGTGAGCCTATTGCGGGAATATTATGGACCAGATGTTTTACAAATGATTTGTTTTTTCATTACATTGTATTAGAGGGCAAGTTTGACAGGAACATATTTGGATTTCAAGATTCATTATTTAGGCAAGTGCTATACCTGGATAATATTGTTTTTGGAAAATATTGTTCTTGCAAAATCTGTATTTCGTGGAACAGAAGGTGATTGAACTATTGGATGCATTGTGTATAGAGGGGAACCATATGATCTGGCCTTGGATTCAGGCAAATACACATTGTGATTTGTTTTGGCCACATAAGTATTCATGCATGCAGTAGTACTCTTTATATTGCAAATTCTACATTGCAATATTGCTAAGCTGTTGGGATATTAGCTCTTCCCTACTTAATGATTCATCTATTGGTATTTTTGTTTAATTACATGGCCTTCATGATACATTTACATATGCTGGACGGCCACTTGCATGAGTGATTACATCTTGGCTGTGTATGTGGATCTTATCAAACCTTGGTGGTGGTTGTACCACCTTTTCTCTAGGCGCATCTGATTTCACTGTATCGCAAGGTACAAGTAAGACTATATTTAGATTATACCAACTAAGAAAATCAGGTCAATCACCCAGAATAATTTAGGTTACTACCATCAAGGTCTTTTTTGGTCTTGATATTATTGACCTTCAGCCTTGTGATCTATTGATTATATCTACTTGCATTCCTCTCATCCAGTTATATATGTGTTGGATATCTATCTGGTATTATTCCTCTAGTTAGGTTATCACAATCTATCATTTTAGGAATATTATTACGTTGTTGAACCTTCTTCCCATATTAACCTTCCTGATTTTTCAGGACGGTGAATTAGTTTGGGTACTTTGTTGGGGCGGCTGGGGAGCCTCTTACCAACCTCTGCTACAATTGCAGCAATCATTGAAGTTTTTTCTGGGTTTGCCAACAACTGCCATTCTCTCTTGTTATTATTCATTTTATTATTTTCATTAGGCACTCACAGCATGGACCTTGAGAGCATTTTATCTGGATTATGTGCCGATCGGGAGGATATTGGAGTGTTTGGGATCAATACCTCACCAGGCAGTAATTCAAGTAATACGGATCAACATATTTCATCTGATTGTGATATGTCCTTCCATTCTCTTACCAAAGGACTCAAAACTTTGAGATCCAACATATGGCATCTGAAATTATTCAGAGCATATTCTAACAAGAATATTGCTCCAAGGGGCTTGAGAATACGGCTCCAACCACTGGTAGGTAGACCGGATGACAAGTTGAATTGTGATTGGAAGGAGGCTTTACAAATTGGGTCTATGTTATTTGTGAATGTTCTCTTACAATACTATGAGAGAATGGTAGATATGAACATTCAGGAGGTTAAAACATTGTGTTGTGATTGTAAAAAATTTGAGTCCATACCAAAATTTCAGGATAACATTAAGAAGTTATCTAGAGAATTGACAAACCACGTAAAAATTATCAAAGAAAGAAAGATTAAAAAATTTCATAGAGATTATTCTGACTATCAAAGGGGACGTCCCTTTGAGCTTAATCGCTCTGTCAGATTTGCAGATGTTGGTCAGGGTCCTGCCTCTGGTCGCCCCAAGAAAAGACCAAGATCTATTCTGAAAAATAGGGATGGGTTCAACAACAGCACTTCAGGAGAGGATTCCTCTCTTACAGATTATGACAGCTCAGGGGATAGGGGATCACCACACAAAAAGAAAACGAGTAAAAATATCCCTTTAGAAATGGTTCCAAACATAGAGAAGGAAGGAAACATAAGAAAAGATCCATTAGAGCATTCCCTGGAGGGTTTGATTCAGAACTTTCTAACATAAGTCAAGATGAACAACTTAACCAAAATGTTTTAAATTTATCTAATGTAAATTTGTCTGGTGATCAACATATTCTTTTGAATAAAGGGCTTAGTTTTATACCTGGCTTTTTTTCTAATGAATATCACATAGTTACAGATGTTATTGATTTTTGTCGTAGTCTTAATCTTAAGTTATTTTTTGCAGATGACACATCTCAAAGATCTAATGAATTCAGATTTGGCAAATCTGAATTCCAGCCTCCTATGAACAAGCATGTGTCGATTTTTATGCAGTCAGTGTTCAGGGATCTACATTTTCAAAATTATGGATACACTATGTTGAGACATAATCTTTCACAACAGGAGAGCATTGCCCTCCAACAGCTACGCAACAACAAAGATATAGTTGTATTACCAGCAGATAAGGGTGGGGCCGTGATTGTACAAAACATGAGTGATTACCTTCAAGAGGGTTTATCCCAACTATCGGATACAGCATTTTACATGAACATGGCCATAGACCAAACCCCGAATTTTAAGCACGAAATTGACTCTTTTCTGAATCTAGCATGTGAGGAGGGCATCATCAGCAAAAAATGTGTTATACAACTTTCAGTTAAGGAGCCTCGCAAGCAGATTATGTATCTACTACCCAAGATTTATAAATCACTAACTAAACCTCCAGGAAGACCAATTGTTTCAGGCATTGGTTCTTTGACTGAACCCTTGTCAGCATTCCTGACACAATATCTCAAACCTCTTTTGGGTTTGGTCAGGGCAAGGCTACAGGACACTACACAGTTCCTGAAAATCATTGAGGATACACAATTGGAGCCTGGGTGGCTAATGTGTTCACTGGATGTCAAGGCCTTGTATACCAGTATACCACATTGGGTAGCTTACAAGCCCTTAAATATTGGTTGGATAGGGCAGGTTTATATTCACCAGGGTTCAATACGCTATTGATTTGCATGTCGGAACATGTACTCAACAAGAATGTTTTTTATTTTCAAGGACAATGCTATTGGCAACTACAGGGTACAGCTATGGGAGCATCTTTTGTTCCCATTTATGCTGACCTGTTTATGGCATTTTTTGAAGAGTGCATGATTTATGATGCATCTCATAATATATACTTGGTTGAAATGGACATCTGGCGTAGGTACCTGGATGACTGTTGGATGGTATGGCGTGCGGATGTGGGATATTTGCATGAATTTGTAGAATATCTCAATGGCAACATCTGGGGAATTGAAATTTCTATTACCTATGATATGCAGACTATCAATTTTTTGGATGTAACGATTTCTAGAAATCATGACCATACAGTGGCTACCAGAGTGTTCCGCAAATACCCCCAATATAATACTCTATTACATGCATCAAGCATGCACCCACGTCATACCATCAGAAACATCCCGGTTTCACAATTTATGCGCATGAAACGCCTTAGCTCTACCAAATCAGATTATGACATTGCTAGTGTTGACTTATGTCGCAGATTTGCCAGTAGGGGGTATAATTTTGCAGATATCAACACTGCATGGACACGAGCATCTCAGATGAATAGGAACAGACTGCTAGACTATAAGACCTCTTCTGGTGATTCCAGATCACCCACCATCAGATTTATCACAACATATGGTAGGAACTATTACGTGATTAGGGACATCATAAACAGACATTGGAATATCCTATTAGCCAATGAACAACTCAGATCTTTTCTGGGTGAGGAATGTCAATTCTCATATAGAAAAGGCAAAACATTGGGGTCCCATCTTTCTCATTATAAACATATTAGTAGTGGTGGAGCAATTCATAAACAGCTCACAATAATGGGACATGAACTATTGGGTACAGACCCATGTGGCCACTGTGGGTCTTGTAAACAGATCACCAAGTCTCAGAACTTTTCGAGTCGCAACACTAGTAAGGTCTTCGACTGTAAAATCTTTGGAAACTGTAGCAGTGATTGGGTTGTTTACCTGGCATCATATCACTGTGGGGCATTCTATGTTGGTCAGACTTCTAGACCACTCAGGTCACGAATAAATGAACATCGAAGTGACATTAAAAACAAAAGGGAGACCAATGCCTTTTCTCGACATGTATTAAAACACCAACAAGCACAGTTCATGTTTATGATTATTGACCGTATAGTGGGTGATCGCAGCAACCCACAAGGGTGGCATGGTATCCACAACCACAAAGAAAAGTACTGGATAATCACTTTGGGCGCACTTTTTCCACCTGGTCTCAATGATCATCTCTAACACTAAGTCAACGGAGAAGGATGTAGAGACCTCCATTTTATTTACCAACTATATCAGGTATAATATCTAATTATTTAATCCCATTTTCATATTTACATATATTACAAGGAGTAGCCAGAGCTATTTATTACGTCTGGTTTCGAAATGGGCCCCTTACAGTTTCTTTTCTTTCATTTATATATATATTTTTATATTCAATATAATCATGACTATGGATGTACATATTTTATTATGTATAATTATAGCCTCTATGGTTCCACAGCCTATTATGATTTTGTTTTTTTTGTGATGTCTTTGGAACTACCTGTCTCAGGTGTAACACATATTTTAGCCATGGCCTCAGGTAGTGTGTTAGCCAGTTCACAATATATCATATATTCTTCATGAGTTTCAACAGCACATTCATGTGCTTATTGGTTAGCACTCTGTATAAATTTACATTTTTTATTGTGTCTACTTTGATTGTTTGCTCAACACTGAAGGAGGCATCATTTTGCCGAAACCGGTCTGTTTTTTATTTATAATAAAAGTCTGATTATTCACTATCTGGTTTTGGGCTGTACATTTGACTGCTAAACCTTGCTGGCCATCTTTGTTTCTTCATAGTTCGGGACAGATTCATAACCCAGAGGCTCCCTTCACTCTGGAATAAAATCCCAGTCCAGGTTAGGCAGAGTCCCTCGTTGACTCTCTTCAAGAGGAATCTTGATGAGTGGATGGGAGATCGTAGGTTTACCCCGGGTATCACTTCTGTGTCACTGTTAGACAGAGGCACAGTATACTAACCTCAAAAAAGGGCATAGCAAAATTAATTTAAAATGGGTGGCGAAAGCCAAACACACTCTGGCTAGGCTTATAAATGCCCTAGGGCAGATAGCCTAGTATGAACCTATGAACCATGGAACATGGCCATCATGCCTGATGTGGTCTGGCAGTATTGGGGCATGACTTCTGTTGATGCATGTAATGCAAATCAGATTGAGATGCTCAGTGTCATGGCTCACTCATTATGTTAGAGTACAAAGTCCATCAGAATCTCATGTTTGTCACCATAAGACTGGCATGGTGGCACAGATGCATCCCTTAATGTTTAATGGCCTTCCTATTTAGGAGGAAGATGAAAGGAAGATTGGGTGTGCACTGGTTATCCTACTGTGGGTATGCAAAATCAAAGCCTTTTGTAAAACTATATGTAACACATACCTGACAAGTCACTTCTTGGTAGGCATGTGAAGCTATTCCTGTCCAGTCACGTATATACATGCACATTATGTATAATATGTTTCACATGTGTGTGTTCAGTGTCCTGTCATATACTGCATTTTGGGGATCTGAGAATCGTGCTACACATCTTGTGGTGGTACTGTCATATGCATACAGTATACAGTGCTGTCCAACATACATACATATCAGAACTTGGGGCTGCAAAAGCAAACCTGTCCATTGGGGTAGGAACTCTGTGAACAGTGTCCCCCCTGCAGTATGAACTGTGGTCCTTTATGAACAGCATATAGAAGGATACGCTTACTGGATCCTTCCATCACATGCATGTTCATTTTGGAGCAAAGATACATAACATAAGGTATGTGATATCACATACCTGTTTCTGAATCACGGAAATCTTGTATGTATAGCTACCCTAAAGCAGTAGCCATACGTAGTAAACACCAGGTCTCTGAAACCCAGCAACAGAAAACTGTCTTGTTTGCTTACTTACTGTATATATTAAAGTAGTTTATTTACTACTGTCTATATTATAATGGTATATAATCTACAACTGGAAAGAATATCTTCATAAAATTTTTAATTACACAGAAATCTGTACATCTTACTGATTCCTATAAAAGTGATGCTTCAATATGCCATAAGCTGTTTACCTAGTTAAAAAAAGAAAAAAGCAAGGTGGAGCTTTCGACGACAGGAAGGCTCTGTACATGGGTTCTGCTTTGTAGTGGCTAATCTGGCTAACAAAATGGAACAAATAAACAAATGCATCTGGAAGGACCTTTCTGGCTTCAATTTTGACAGTATTAGACTATTTACTAATTTTCCACAGCCAAAAGAAGCTGCTATCAAACTGTTTACACCACGTAAGGCTTGTTAAACATGATGTGATTTTGAGCTCAGAGACATGATTAAGACGTCCCCTAATATTAATCAACTTGACATAATGGAGAGCAATTTTACCATATGATTTAAATTATGCAAGCCCAAAAGTGCACAACTATTTAATTTTGCACATTTAGCTCATTACACAAGTAACCACTGCTTGATTTGTAATAATCTGACTCTAAAAGGCTGCAATGAATTACTCTAATGTATAATCCTATCTATATTATAATCAATCTTAGCTGCTTTTGTTCAGTGTTAAATTTTGTCATAAATATTCTGCAAATTTTGTTCCTCGTGTTAACATGTTATTCTAAAATAAATAGATGGATACTTTAGGCTGTTCTATTATGTTTAAAACATGAAACAGTAAACTAAATAAAAAAACAGCAGCAGTGTTACTTTGAACGGCACTACAAGTTAGTTTTCTGATCAATGATTCAAAATGTATAAACTGTGCAAAGGACAAAATAATCTCTACTTTCCATTAGAAACCAATTAGTAGCCAGAATCTATTAAGAAAACACCAAAATAAGCATCACCACATTAATCTAGTCTTATGTACGCCCAAGCACCTATTATGTCTTCTTTGCACCTGCATTCAGTGAAACACTAGGGACATAGTAAGGAAACATAACATTACTGCAATGGATTTTCCTGAGTCTGTCACTTAGTCCAAAACACACTCTTCATGAAAGAGGCTGCAGCAATGGGAAGTCGTTTTCCCCAAGGAACAACAACCCTGGAACTGATTACATTACCTATGGGGGTGCAGAAAGTGAAACTCTATGCATGATGTACTGGGGGGGTGCTTTGTCCTCATCTGAATTTAGGATCTGAATTTCAGTTCATTTTCTCAGAATCAATGAAAATTCAAATTCCCATCATTCCTAAGTGTGACATGGAAAGGACATGAGAGCCTTCAGTTAATTCAATCTCAAGTCCTCTGCTGTAAATATACAATACTTCACAAAACATTCTAATGATAAAGTTCCCCAAAAATATGCTAAAGCAAAATGTTTCATTTAGATCTTTCTCCCAAATGCTTCTTCCATTTAAAATTAAAATTTAACAACAAAATATTAAATAATGACCATCCCTTTAAAATTACTCTGACCTAGAGAACTCAAACATTTTTCAAGCAATAACAAAACTACAGAATCTAATGTACAGCTATTTTCTTCTAAAATCAGTAATTTAAATACTTCATCAACTCAAATGCACGTTGAGGGAAGCTTTACTTTATAATGTTCATTCATTTTTCCATTTACCCACTTAATCCAATTTAGGATCATGGAGGAGCCACATGCTGTCCCTGTACTCAATAAGCAAAAGGCACAAAAGGAATCCTGAGCAGGATGCCAGTCTATCACAGTATGCTCATGTATGTGTATGAATATATGTATGTGTACGTGTATGTGTATGGATATATGTATGCGTGTGTGTGTCTCTCTTTCTTTCTCTCTCTCTCTATATATATATATATATATATATATATATATATATACACATGCATATATATATATATATATATATATATATATATATATATATACACATACATACACACGCACACACACACACATATATATATATATATATATATATATATATATATAGGTTCATAGGTTGGTACTGGACTATCTGCCCGAAGGTATATATTAGCCCAGCCACGTTGTGCGGTATTCACCACCCCTTTAGTAGTTCCCTAGACCCTTGCAATAGCGGCTAGTACCCTTGGCCCCTATTTAGTAGTGCTGTTGGTGTGATCCCCGGTGTGAACTTTCTGTTACCCATCCACTCATCAAGGTTCCTCTTGAAGAGTGATAGTGAGGGGCTCTGTCTTATGTTGATCGGGACTCTGTTCCATAGTAAGGGAAGTCTCTGCGAAGGGAATCTATCCCTCCAGCATGTTCTATTCATTGTTGTGTTGAGGTTTATATCCCTAGAGCGTGTAGCTCGAGTAGATTTGGTTTTGCTAAGATGGAGCATGTTCAACAATTCTGAGTTGGACATGGCTCTGTACGTTAGACAGAGATCGCCTCTGAGAAAGCGGTATGCAACAGAGAACAGTCTTAGCTTTTTCAATCGTGCTGCATAGGGCAATTGTTTGAGGCCAGTAATCCTCTTGGTTAGGTACCTTTGTGGTCTCTCCAGCTGCTGGAGATGTCTAGCCAGGTACATTCCAATTGGTGCATTGTACTCAATAATGGGTCTGATGAGGGAAGAGTAGAGGGGTACTATTACATCCTTAGATCTTGATGAGAACCCTTTCGTGATCAGATGGGTCACATAGAAGGATTTTCTAACCACTTTGGCAACATGGTTATCAAAGGAAAGCTGACTATCTACTTGGGTCCCTAGATCCCTTATTTCTTCTTCAGATTTCAGGGGATTACCTCCTATGTTGTAGTTTGCGGGTACTCTGTTTTTTCCAAAGGGGAATACTATGCATTTTTTTGCATTTAGCTTGAGACCATGGCTTTGACACCATGCATCAGTCTCATTTAGGCCCTTCTGGAGGATCTCCATGTCGGCCGGAGACTCTATTATAGCACCCAGTTTGCAGTCGTCAGCAAACTTAGTCAGCCACAGCCCTTCTGTGCTTGCCTGTACTTCTGAGAAGTATATAACAAACAGGAGGGGCCCCAGAACAGAGCCCTGAGGCACACCACTCATTACTGGTCTGGATTCGGACATAGATCCCGCTACTCTTACTTTATGGGATCTGTCTGACAGCCAGTTTGCGATCTATCTTGTGACGTAACAGTTTATGCCCAGGCTGGTGAGCTTATCAATAATACCTGAATGGGGAATGGTGTCAAATGCTTTAGCAAAGTCAAGGCAAGCAGTGTGCACCTCCTTTCCCTTATCTATAGCCTGAGTAACTGTCTCAAAGAAATCCACCAGGTTCAGGAGGCATGATCTGCCCTTGACGAAGCCGAACTGTGTGGGGTCCAGCGACTGGAGGTTCCCAGTCTCTCCATTTATGAGTTCCATAATGATTCGCTCCATGGCCTTACAGATCAGACTGGTCAAGCTTATTAGTCGGTAGTTCCCAGAGTCAGTTGTGGCCCCACCCTTGTGTAGCAGGACCACCATTGCCATGAGCCATTCTATGGGCACATATCCTGTGGAGAGGCTGAGACTGAACAGGGTATTAAGATGCGGGGTTAATTCCTTTTGGAGCTCGCATATGATACAGCTTGGGACACCATCTGGTCCGATGGAGGCAGTTTTTTTAGCTTTAGATAGAGCCTTGTTAACCAACGTATCAGTAATAATTGGACTTACACAATCCCCTAGAATGGTAATAAGCCCTGTAGGTGGTGGTGGTGGTGGTGGGGGGATTTGCACTGAACCTGTCAGCCAAGATGTTGGCAATGTCAGAAGGGTCAGTGTATTTTGTTCCATTTTGTACTAGCTCAGAACAGACCTGAGCGTTGCCATTTAGGTTTTTGACGTAGCCATAGAAGGACTTATGGTTATCCTTGGCAACTTTCTTTTCAAAATTAGCTTTAGTTGACTTGATGAGGGCCCTCAATTTTTAACTAATGCTGATCAGGGATGATTTTTCTACTTGAGATTTGGCCTTTTTTTATATGTCTCCTCCTTTTATTGTAAAGTTTGCTTATGGCCGGGGTCCACCAGACTGGTTTCTTCTTGCTTGAGGAAGAAGTCTTGGTTTTATACACACACAAACACACAGGGAATTTGGAGGATCATTGGTTCATCTAAAATAAATCTAAAAAATACTTGAGAGGTGCATCCATTCACAAATCTTGAACTATCTAATGACCAACAATTTTCTAACACTTAACATGGTTTCCATCCTAATCATAGCACTACCATTGCCCCTGTTAACTTTACTTACATTATTAACCACCATCGCAATAATGGCAATTTTGTTCCCTCCATCTTTCTTTATCTTTCTTTTGATACTGTCTCCTAATCTAAACTCTTAACTACTCTATCTGAACTTAAACTTAGCCATTCTGCACTTACTTGGTTCCAGCAATATCTAACTGGATGCCACCAAGATGTAAAATGGCAACAAAATCTCTCTTCATTACTGCCTGTAACCTTGGGAGTTCCACAGGGATCTATTCTGGTCCCTCTCCTTTTTATTATCTTTACAAACAATCTTCATACTGCCACCCCACTTGCCTATGTAGTTCAATATGTGAATGATTCCACCCTGATTTGTGCCACCCCAACACTACAAAAACTCCAAAAAAATCACCCAGCAGTCATTTAATGCTGTGGTATCTTGGCTAAACAATGCACCACTTATATTAACACTAGCAAAACAAAACTCATGCTCTTCTATCCAACTGGAGCTGCAGACACCCACCCACCATTCAGTATCTCGCCATTAAACCATACAATTATTTCTCCAGTTTCCCAAACAAAATTACTTGGAGTGGTCATTGACCATAATATAAAATTAGACATACTCATATCACAGACCATAAAAACGTTTATTAAAAACTAGGAACCCTGTAGAGAAATCGGCACTTTCTAAATAAATCTTCAAAGGCCACTATAGCAAGAACTCATCTTATCTCTGCACTACTACACGCGTCACAAATTCTTACAAACATTAAGAAATCTGACCTACCAAAACTCGAAACTTGATATAATAAAATCACAAAGTTTGCCACAGTAAGACATTTCAGATCCCATCACTGTTTGGCTTTAAAACAACTATGCTGGCTCGAACTACCAAATCTACTTGCTTATAATCAACTCACCTTTGCCCGTCAAATATAAATCAGCCAGAAAAAATACTAGTACTTCAAAATCTACTAATACATTACTCCAATAGCAGAGTATTGCGTTCCAGTAACAAATCTTTCCTAAATATATCCAAACCTAACAATGCAACTGGAGTTTCCCATTAGTCCACTTGCATAGCCAAAACTTAGAATTCCCCGCCATTAAACATCAGAACTACTAACGCGTCCAACTTCTCATATCACACAAGAATCATTGACCTGCTCTTGTACAAACTGTGGTTAGGAAACAGATGTCTTAAGTCGGCTAAAAGAACACAACTTGTTATTTTTGTTTTGAATAGTACACCCCTACTAAGCAAATGCGCACTTAACTTGCTTGTTTTCTACCTACAATCACAGTACTGCTATTCTTTGTAACCTAGCTAGACTACATAATTGTATCAGTGAAATGTGTAACATGTATTTTCATTTTGTACTTGTATCTGAGACTGAAAGAAGCCGCGTGGTGGTACAACGGTAGCGTTGTTGCCTCACAGCAAGAGGTTCTCCTGTTCGATACACGGCTGGAGTGCCTTCTGTGTGGAGTCTGTATGTCCTCCCCGCGGTCGAGTGGCGTCCGAAAGACATGTGTGAATGGGCATGCCTTCGCTGAAGGTTGGGCGTCGGGCTGGCAACTCGGCACCATAAAAAATCTACTGCCAATCATTAGCGGACCGGAATTCTGCTGTGGCAACCCTAATTGGGAAAAGCCGAAAAGACAAACAACAACTTGTATCTGAGACCGAATCGATATTTGTATCTGTACGTTGTATATGTAGCTCACAGTTACTTTTAAATGTGGAGCTTTTCTCCCCCCAGGCCTCACTGAAAAAAGGACATTTTGTCCAGGTAGACTTTCCTGGTAAACAAGTGTAAAATAAATAAAAATAAAATAAATAAAATCTACACCATGCCTTTAGGATGTAGGAAACAACTCAAGCATCTAGCAAAACCCAATGTGGACATAGGAATGATCAAACCTCTGCACAAGGTACAGCAGCTAACAACAAACTGGCGAACTAAGTGTTGTGATGCAACAATGTTCAGCACTGCACTGCTCATCTTCATCTTGGCTAAAAAGCGTGGAGTTAGGCCTTCAAAGCAAACAATGGCGTCAAACCTTGGCTTGCATCAACATTCTCAGCCAGCCTGTTAGCTAGCGACAAGGGACTGTTGTTCACTGTTAAAATATTGTGAAGCTAGCTTATTGCTTCTTCTTGGGTACACAAACCCTTACGGTATGAATACCACAGAGATATGAATAATGCAGTAATATACAGTAATAGTAAATTATAATTGCAGGTGCCAGCCAAAAAGACACTCTCCAGATATCTGACTGAGGCTTCTCTGTTTTCTTTTATAGTAATATAAAGCAAAATACAATTACTCCAACTATAAACAAGAGATTTTAAGTAAAAGAAGACAGCAAATCATGACAGAACCAGGGAAAATTCAATGACAGAAAAGAAGACAATAAGGAGTGTGGGTTACCAGTGTTTATAAAGGTCCATTTCAAGAGACTGAAGTTTAACTCACCGACAGAGGATACCACTGCCCAGCCCCAATAACTACAACTTAAACCTGATAAAACAGAAGGGGGTTTAAACATTTTTCTTTTTTACATGGGGGTTGTTTCCACCTTCACTCTCCACTGTGATATCCCTATCCTCATATCACCAGTCTCTCGCTATACTGCCTCTGAGATCAGAGGAAAAGGAGATCAAGTAGCTTCCATCTTCTCAAAGGTGGTGTGACCCAGGAGGTAGTATATTTACAGATCATGCTGTGGAAGCAGACCTCACACATCGAGAAGGGAGTAGGGGGTACATTCCCCCTTTCAAAGAAATTACATTAAATTGCACTTACTTCAAAGTAGCGTCATGAACTACAGGGCAATGGTAAGATTAACCATGATACACTGAACTCTGATAAGTTCAACTGACCTGTTTATACTACTTATGATGCCAAAGTTGAAATTAACAAAGAAGTGAATAATGCCTGCGTAGACAAACACTAACAAGGACCTCTGTAGAATTTTTTTTTTCACCTGGCGAACAACAGTCTCCAAGAAGTGTACATTTATGCCTGAAGCCTCCAGCTAGTTTGCTGTCATGCCTGAAAGCGGTTACCCAAGAAAGGACACAACAGTGGTGCTCAGGATGCTCAGTATTTAATTAGGAATACTGTGGGAATCTGCAGATTAGCAAAAAAAATTTTTTTTTGCTAACTCTCTCCCTGACCTCATTCTAGCCTCTCACAGGCTCTTGTTTGCATCTTCCACGCTCATCCATCCTTGAATCCCCCAGCTTCTCCTTGTTGGGTATCATGAATGTGACCCTTTGTCAGGTGGGCACCATGACTCCTCATGAAGTCAACCTCAGTAGTACTCACTGTTAGGCCTGGGATGCGAGGGATCCTACATGAATGGACAAACTCTAAGCTTGGGAGTTATACTTCCAATGGCTAGTCAGTTAACCTAACTGTGCAGGAAGCTAGTGCAATGTTGTCATGATGTCTTCACTGCCTTCTGTGTTAAACCTGCAAGGTACCTGGTCTCCATCACAGGATGCTACCCACTGGGTTTTTCCCTCCCTCCCCCAGGACAGGACAGCTGGCCATCAGCTGCTTCATCCTACCTCTAGAGCCACTGGCAGCACAAGTTTGTTCTGGAACTCAGGTTGCCACTCACACAGACGGATGCCCTGCCTCTGCGCCATTGGGCTGGTAGGTTTGCAAAATATATTCTTACTGCAACACCTACAGAACTGGTCCAAAAGTTATGACTAATGAAATTCTCACAGCTTCAGCTAAACAAAATAAATGGACCAGCATAATCTATTATATTCATAGTAGTTAATTTTGTTTTATAACAATAGGAATGAATGCTAACCTTAACTGTGAGAATATTAGATTATAAATCACCACATATTTTGTTATGTACATTCACTACATTCTGCTTTCTAGACAGAGTTATTACAGAATACAGTGTGGCTATAGTATGCATTTGGTTTTCAGAATGGTCTTTGAATGTTTTGTGGCAGTGCCTCTTAATTTCTTCTCAAAAGCATATTTTTCTATCTGGTTCTGTGTCACAGAGAGACAGAGTCCTGACTGCACTTTAAATGACCTTAATTAAAGTAGCACCCTGGGCACTAGAGGAGCTGGGTGGGTGGAAGTTTAAGTGACTGACACAATGTTTGTCCACCAAAGTGTGGGTAGTGGTCTAAACTGCTGCAGTGTTGGATCCCACTGTGAACATTGTACTGTGCCTGGGCCATGTACTGTGCCTGGGCCAAGGCAGTATGCTTGGCTTTTGCTAAGTTACTTCTACAGTAATTCTCCAATGGGGTGTGGCCTCTTGGGGAGTTGGTGTGAAAGAATATGCATGTCTGCCTCTAGAAAAGGGTACTGCCATCCTCCTAGAAGGAATATGCGCTGGAAGGCTGTTGGGTAAACATATCAGCTGCCTACAGGTACAGCATTAATGCTGCTGAGAAAAAAACAACTTGATGTGCACCTAAATGGCAGCCCATCTAAATCAGCTCTCATCCTCAGATCGCAGAAAGAGGGGTTGATGGCTGAGAAGCAGAAAGGTAAAAACAGAAAAAAAAATCTTTCCAAACATAAAAAAGTAAAAAGGAAATAACATGCATGGTACAGATACGGGCTATAAGACAAGATTTCAATAAAGAACATACTTAAATGTGCACAGACTTAGGAAAACAAAGAATATGCTTGCCATTACAAAGACATGTTTATAGTGAAAAGTCATGCACTTGTTCAGTATATGGCAAAAGTCAGATACAATAGTTAAATATAAACGAAGTACATCCTGATGACCTGGACTTCATTCACATAGTTTCCATTTGCACACAGTGTGACCATTCAGTCACTTAACTAAAGCTCTTAGAACATACCAGAAGGGAGTACCTTTACCAGTTCAGCTTTATCTAGTTAAATGACAAAGTAAATAAAAATAATCAAATATCTAAACAGAAAAAGAAATTACAGTGTGGGAAATTAAAGAGAAATGACAGAAGGATGCAAAAACAGTAATCTTGCTGAAGCATTAATGGCTGCATTTGGTCATTGTGAAGTGCTACTTTTCAAATGCAGTCAGCGGCAATACTAGTTTTACGTGCAGAAAGTGATGAAGGTTAATGCTTCTGACAGTAACCATCTTGGCTGTGAAATCATCATGGAGCGGAACTTGATATCCATATTTCTGATGCATATTCTGGAAAGTGAGCTTAGAATGACCACCACTATGCTCTAGTATGCACTACTGGTATCTTTATATATGAGTGTAGCAAAATGACTGGTATATCGAAGAATCCTGCAATCATATAACCATGCTGACTACCCTCACTCCAGCATACTGCTTATCCCAAAAGGGCAACAGCTCCCCAAAGAAAAGCAATTTTTAAATCAAAATGCCAACAGAAAAATGTTTCGATAGTTAAAACAGGACTCTGCCATCCAAGTGAAAAATGGTCATAATAAACACATATGTCATAAAAGAAACAGAAACACCTGAAAAAATGTGTAATTGGCTTTAGCTCAACAACAAAGTACAAATTGTGGTGAAGTAAAAGGCCCAGGGATTGGTCTGAAAAGAAGATTTCAAAAGAAGATACTTCAACCTTGTGGAGATAAAACAGATCTTTTGTTGTTTTGTGTAAAATGACTTTTACCAAAGCTGCAGTAATTGTTCTCTTGATAATTCTCTGCAGCTTAAATCTGTATTCAAAACTCCCTTAGGACCTTGCCAACATTTGACTTAACTGCCCCTGCCATTTTAATGACTGTGCTAATGGCAGTATGCATATGTTGTCGTTGTGAGAGGAGTGTTGTTTTTCTGTTACACTTGTGTACAAGGCAATGCAGCTTTGCTTCTCTGAAAAAAAATCATATCACAGTATGACAAATGACAAATTAAACAATGACTATTCAAAAGACATCACTTCAACGCAAAACGTGTCCTATTTAAATGAAAGTTGCCCTTGGAAATTTAGGCCATATTATTCAGCAGTAAAATAAAGAACTTTCATTTGCATAACTATTTTTAAAAAGGAAAAAAAACTAGTCTCAATAAAAGTATTACCATGACAGTTAAAAGTCTCATTGATCGCTCTAGTCAAACAATGGTATCTTAAAGAACTGAATGTTTCTGAAAGAAAACATTATTGTACCTGAAAAATGTTTATATTTACATGTTCCTTCAATTCCTAAAGATAATATTTTACCTTTTACCCACAACAATACTACAATATGCACTGGATGTCTTGAGAAGTCATATCATCTCATCCTGTTCTGGGCCATGTGACTCAAATATGGCAAAATGTTAACCACCTGAATGACTTGTAAGTCCAAATAATTACATTTTAAGAAAGCAGGCATTAAGTTGATATGTGATACAATACGCTGCTTTCAGATCACAAAACCGACCTTATGCACCTAATCTCTTGGGCATAAATAAACATGCATATTTGTGCAAACTTTAATCATAAAAAGGAATAAAATATATTCCACTATTAATATTTCAGTGACTAGCCATGTGGAGGAACATGAATGTTTAATTCAGACATCACCTCTGTCACTATATGTTACACACTGCACTTCTGATCCTCCGATGAGAATTCCAAAATGCAGTCAGTATCTTCAGCATCTAACTGAAGATGATACCACATGCATATGCATTCATATCGCAAAAGAAGCACATCATCTATTAGGGCATGCAAGGTTTGCTGTAGTTATGCCTGGCACATTAAGACTCTCCGAGCTGATTTCTTTTCAGGATGGTAGGGTGAACAAAAAATACCAATGATGTGTTGGATACTCATGTTAAAAAATGCCAGCAGAAAAGGACTCTGGTTCTGCCAAGGAAGAGAAGACATGCAAGGGTACTGAATATAAACCATGGGTATCATCACCACCACTACCACCATTTTGATGCTGAAACCTGAGCACTTTATGAAAAGAAACACTGTTAACAAGAGATGTTTTTCATTAAAGGGACTGTTTCCTTGCAATTCACAAGTACAGTTGTACTAGGCTTCCACACTGGGTGTCATGACCTGTTTATTTTTAAAGCATGGCAAACAAAACATGAAATTTTATACAAGTAAAAAAAAAAATCAAACAGCATGTATAACCCAAAATGCAGTTCTATATATGTGTTGACATTAAAATGCTATCTGATCAACAATTAAGAAAGGGATACAGTGAAACTGGTCATATGCAGAATTACATACCACTAAATACAACCAAAAGGGAATGGAGTTAAAGAACTTTTTGATTATGCAAAAAAAGAGAAAAATAACGCACAGTTCCATCACTGTAGGTAGTGCAGGGCCCCAAAGGTAGTTTCAGGGAGGAGCTAATACCAGTTACTGCAGTTTCAGCCACAGAAATAACATGATATTATACAATTTAGCAGTACAAACAAGCAGTAATGCACATGAAGTATGTAGAATGGTAGAGGAATGCAAGAAGTATTCATCAGTTATTACTGTGGTATCCATTATAAGACTCATATTTCACAAAGTAGCCTCAGCCAACAGGTACAATGAAAAAAAACTGTTGTAGCCCCAACTAACATGACTTTTGTGCTTAATAAAAGGCTTAATGTAATATACACACACACACACAAATACAAACATAACTATAAATACAAATGCATGTTTATTTTCTTAGTGTAATGACACCCTTCTTCTACACAGATGTACGTGTGTGTGTGTGTGTGAAATGGTGGGTATATTTGACAAAACTGGCAAAATAAAATACTGAAATATGAATGCTTTTACAGAACATCAAAAATTTCAAATCAACCTGGATCACTATCTTTATAGCTATTTTCCCAAATTTCTTGTTTGTTTATGAGATAACGCAATCTGATTAAACTAAATTGTTCCACAACTTTTCAACACAATGTGAAATATAGATTTGAAATTCAATTCACTTCTCCCACCATCCCATAAATCATAATATCAAAAAACAAGTGTAAATCTTGAACTATAATCACCACTTAATGACTCAATCTGCTTACAAGTACATTGTAACAGCCATTAAAAACTCACTTCTATTTTACTTATTTAAGTTAATTTTGTTTTCAGTGCACAGATGAAAGCTTCCTTTACAGTGTGAAGATTACCAACCACATTAGTGATTGTATTATGTTACTGGAGATTATTTCTGCATGCCCCTTCTAAAATGTGAAGTACCACTTCAAGACATTTGTCTGTCTGTGTTGCCACGATGATGTCATCACAGAGCTTTTGTTGCTGCAGCACGCACGCATGCACACAAAAAAAGGAACAGGTACTCACTACTCTTCCAATGTGGATCTGTACATATTCTACAGTTCCACTTGAGAATATATATGTGTATGTGCGTACATGGGGTCCAACCAGAAAACCTGTGCAATGGATAGATACTATGGGCCTGGGCCATTACAACACTGTTTGTGGCTGTCAGTGTGTGGCACGTGTGCCAATGGTTTCCATGAATATGGATGCATATCCCATTGTAACTGTTGTCCTTGATGTTTACCAACCACGTTATACTGTTGCCTGGCAGTTAGCACAAAGGATTAACTAACACTGAGCTGGTTCTTGAAGTCCAGGGTTTGATTCCCATTTACCTGTTCTGTTACTGGCAGGTCACTTAAGACAGCGTTGTGGGGCACCTTGGAAATTGTGCTAGACTTCTCAGTGGTGATTGGGACTACATGCCCAGTAACCAACTACCTATGAACCTATAATAAGTCGTATCAAACACAGTACTATAATGCTCTAATAGCATGAGTGTAAAATCTGTGGAAGTACAGAGACAGACTCAAATTGCGTATTCAGATTTAATTCAGCTATGATTTTTGTGCTGTACTTTTATAAAAGTGCCTTGTGTTCTTCATAAATCTCTCCAACTGTTCTGCTGAGTGGGATGAAAATAAATGAACATTAAAGGAGGGGTGAACACTTCTTGAAGCTTGTAGAACTCTAGGGCAGAAGAAAAGGGGCTATTATTATTACTTATTTGACTAGGTTTGGTGATTATCTACTCTTGCACATGTCTCTAGAATACATGCTACTGTTTTTTTAAGAACCACACTACTGAGGGGACGTACATAAGTAAATAACTGCCAGTTCTAGAACAGGCCATGAACATTTCTTAATACCTAAATGATGTGGAAACCTGATGCAAAAATTACTGTATAGGCAATGCTCTTATTTTCTGATGTTCTAAGAGGGTAGTCGGAATTTATACTGTTAGCTGGTACACAAAAATCTGTGTACAGCAACAAGGAACAATGCAGACGGCCAAGAATACTACTGAGGTCATAACATTTAATCTAACCACCAAGCATGAACTCTTTCAACAATGTGACTGAGGCACAACAACATATGAGTCACTGAAATGTTTAGAGTCCATGTACTAACAGACAGACACATGAATATATACTGTAGTGAATCATATTTATTACATAACACTGGAAACACAGAGGATTATGATCGGGTCTCCAACCATTACTGACTTACTGTACGTCTGAGACATGGATGCTACGAAATGCACTCCGAGAGAGGCATGCACTGTGAGAACATTGTTGTGATCAGTGATGCTGATCGTAAATGCTTGTAGTGCATGGAGCTTTATCTACTCCATGTGCTACCTATTACAGAAGTAAGTTTAGAACTGCAAAGTGTTTTACCTTATTTCAATGCCTTCAAAAGCCAGTAAAACACTTAAGCACTCATTCCTATATAATCTCCTACATAGGTTGTATGATGATTCTCTACTACTCTTTGGATCACCCCAAACATTAGTTGTCTCTAAATGCCTTATATACATGAATAAAATCTTCTCTTAAATATCTATATGAGACACTATACAAGTTCAGATATTTTAATCTTTCATAATAACTTACATTTTCACATCCATGGATGCCAATGGTATATCTTTCTTGCACTCTTTCAAATTCACTTGTGCTTGATTTTTTCTTCTTTGGGTATAATTTAACTTATAATCAATGGTTTCATTTTATCATCATTTCCAATTTCCTAGACTTTATCTGTTTTATACAGCCTATAATTTTATAACAATCATGAACCAACTGGTTGATATAATCAGAAGAACTCAGAGCTGGATCTACCAATAAACCCAGGTCCTTAAATGAATCTACAGTTTCAATCACTGTATGCTGTATTAAATATTCAGTATTCTGTATATGTCTGTCAAATAGCATATGCTTACTTTTGATGCATTTATCAGCATATTATTCTTCAGTGCCCATATGGTCAATTTTGTCAAGCTCTTTTGCAGACATCTATGGATGTAAACCTCGTCAGTGAAATAAACAGGACATGTTGGAGTGACAGATATGTGTCTAAGAGACTACCGTTTCCCTAGGACAGATTTCCCATACATGAGAAGCAGAACTCTTCCCTAATCCAGTTCAATCACAACTTGGACCAATGGATAAGAAATCAGAAATTTACCCTGGTCTGACATCTATGTCTCTAACAGACAGAGACAGCCTGTAAATGCTAGACACCGAAGCTCAAACCCTTATATAGTTCTTAAATAACCTTGGGTACCAAAAATTGTCAGATATAAAAAAAGCCCAAAGGGGTTGTTAGTCTTGTATACACCAATGAACCTATTTTAAAAAAAAAAAAAAAAAATATATATATATATATATATATATATATATATATATGTATTTATATATATGGATTCACTTCTGAAGACTGAAACTTCACAATCTCGAACTTCATAAGACTGAACCCCAAAATTCTGAAAACTCAAAATCATGAATCCCAAAAGACTGAAAACATACAGGATACATATACTGACTTCAAACAACACAAACCATATTACTTTCCACCAAGTATAAGTTGGAGGGCAAGCCCCCCTGCACACCCCATGTAGGGGGCTGCGCCCCTCCCCCCACTCCTCCCTGCTAATTAAATATATCAACTCCAAGATCGCACGCCACAGAAAAAAATGGTAAACATACCATCACATGTTTCATGACTGCCTGTTGTAACCTTAGTAATGTTCCCTTTTAACTTGCTATACTACAACATAATTCATGATAGTGTAGTGAAGTGCACACTCGGAGTTGATATATTTAAGTAGCAGGGGGTGTGAAAACTGCTATGCTTTGTCTTGTATGTGTTTCTATGAGTCCGTGTACTGGAATATTGTCATTATTTGTATCCTGTATGTTTTCAGTTTTCTGGGATTCAGGATTTTGAGCCTCAGTTTTATGAAGTTCGAGATTGTGAAGTTTCAGTCTTCTGAAGTGAATCCATATATATATATATATATATATATATATATATATATATATATATATATATATACACACACACACACATTATATATATATATATATATATAAATATATATATATATATATATATATATATATATATATATATATATATAAATATATATATATATATATATATATATATATATATATATATGTAAACACACACACACATACCTCTCAACCTCTTAGCCAAAAAATCTGGCCAAAGCCAGATAAAATGGGTGGACAAAGGCCCAAAAATAGGCACACATTTTAAATATTGCTCTTATAAACTTAGAAAGTTGCTAGAGTAACAGGGATTTGTGTTAGCATGCATTTTCTGAAGGATATGTCTGAAGCTCAAATGCATGTCATTATTTAGTGATTTTTTTTTTAAGGAACAGATCAAAAATATGAGGCAAAAATCTGTATAATTGAGAAGTGTGTATATATTGCCATACAGTCTAAACACTGTGTTTGAGTGTCCTTTAATGAATCAAAATCTAAGCATATTCTTTGGTCACATGCCAGAGACCGAGTGCTGTGTTTCTAGTAAACCCTGCATTCTAGGTAAAAAGTACAGTTTTGTACCTACCATAAATGTAGATGTTCGAGGATATCCATTGCTGCAGTCCTGACATATGGGTATTCCGCTGTCCACCATCGGCCCGAATACCAAAGGGCTAGAATCTGGCATCGGTCATGGCGCTAGAGGCTGACGTCAGTATGTGCCAGTACAAATGCGCATGACCGACGCCATATCCTCAGTCTTTCTTGCCTCAGACATCAGAATGCAAAAAACACCACCCAAAACCCAAACCTAAATAAGGGGGTAGGAGGGAGGGAAACTTGGACTGCAGCAATGGATATCCTCGAACATCTACATTTATGGTAGGTACAAAACTGTACTATGTTCTTCGTCTACCATTGCTGCAGTCCTGACATATGGGTAGAATCCCAGAGCAACGGAAAACAGGGAGGATGGCCAACTAAATAGAATTAGGAGCTGCTAACATGCCCTGTAGAATAGCAGTGGCAAACCCAGCCCTAGACCTAGAATAAAGAGGTAAATGATAATGCTTAGTAAACGTATGTACAGAACTCCAAGTAGCTACCTCCAAAATGTCCTTAGTAGCAACCCCTCTCAGAAAAGCAGTAGAGGTGGCCGTAGCCCTAGTAGAGTGAGGCCTGATCCCAGCAGGAACATCTTTCCCATGATGAGAATAACAAAAAGCAATACAATGGCCAATCCACTTGGAGATAGTGTGTTTTGAAACAGCTTTCCCTTGTGAAGTCAAAGCAAAAGAAACAAACAACTGTTGAGATCTTCTGAACACTTTGGTTCTGCTCAAATAATATCTTAATTGCCTATGCACATCCAAAGAATGCAAAACTTTTTCCCCTTTAATTCGGGGGTCAGCATAAAAAGTAGGCAAATGTATAGATTGGTTCAGTGCCACATTTGAAATTACTTTAGGCATAAAAGTAGGATTAGTACGTAAGGAAACTCTGTCCTTGTGAAAAATCAGAAATGGTTCTACTGCCATGAGGGCCTGTAATTCAGAGACCCTTCGAGTAGAAGTAACAGCCAACAAAAAAGCAGTCTTCCAAGACAACAACTTCAACTCAGCTGTAGCCGCAGGTTCAAATGGAGGCAGAGTCAGCTTCTCCAAAACAAAACGAAGATCCCAGGCTGGAGTGGGAGCTCTTCTCGGGGGGTCTTATATTCTTTGCCCCTCTAAGAAACTGCTTAACCAATGGATGAGAAAACAAAGGAGGGTCACATTCATAGTGAGCAGAAATAGCTGCAGCATGCACTTTAACAGAAGAGAAAGACAATCCCTTGTCCAACAAAACAGTCAAATATTGCAAAATACAACTCAAGTTAGGCAATTTAATATCAAAGCCTTGAGCCGCACTCCAAAGAAAAAATCTCTTCCATTTATCAGCATAAACTTTCCGAGTAGTAGGACGCCTGGCTTCCAAAAGAACATCTAAAACTTGTTGCGGAAGCTGCAGGCCTTCCTTCCTCAAAACTGAATTCTCCAGGCTGACAGGTGAAGAGATTGCACCCTGATATTGAGAAAATGATTGTCCTCCTGAGTCAATAAGTGAGGAATCTGTGGTAATGGCCAAGGTGTCCCATGAATTAAACTCCTTAAGAGAGGGTAGCAATGTTGTCGAGGCCAATCTGGTGCTATCAGAATCATTCGAGGCTTTTCCCTCCTGACTGTCAACAATACCTGTGGAAGAAGAGGCAAAGGAGGAAAGGCATACACGTGCAGGTTTCTCCAGCTGAAGGATAGTGCATCTATTTTCCAGGCTTTTGGATGAAATAGCCTTGTGCCAAACTTTGGCAGTTGATAATTCAGAGGAGAAGCGAACAGATCTATGTCTGGAGTTCCCCAAGCCATGGTCAACTGCAGAAACACCTGATGATCCAACTTCCATTCATGAGGATCCACAATCTGTCTGCTCAGAACATCTGTTAAAGAATTTTGTGCTCCTGGCAGAAACTGTGCTCGAAGAGTGATGTGCAGTTTTAAAGCAGTTTCCCATACTAGCATTGCATGTCTGCACAATGGATAAGAATGGGTTCCCCCTTGCTTGTTGATGTACCACATGACTGTTGTGTTGTCTGTTCGAATCAACACCAGTCCTGATTGAAGTAGGCTCTTGAATGCTTCCAAAGCAAATTGAACTGCCAGCATCTCTTTCATGTTGATATGTAAATGAAGTAGCTCTGGGGGCCAAAGGTCTTGAATCCATTTTCCTTCGAGATGAGCTCCCCAGGCTGACTCGGCGTCTGTCGTTAATATCTGACATGCCTCTGGCTGGGTCACAGAGAGTCCCTTGTTTAGGTGACATTCCTGAGCCCACCACAGAAATTCTTTGTATGCAAGGGAGAATCTGAATGACAGTGTCCAAATCGTGGCTGTGTTGAGTCCACACGCTTTTGAGATACCATTGTAACTTCCTCATATGCAGTTTGGCATTGGGAAGCACTAGAATACAAGATGCCATGAACCCTAAGGCTTGAAGGACTGTCCTTGCAGTCAGCCTGGACATTACTGAAAGCTGTTGGAAGTATTGATGAAGATGTCTTTGTTTGTCCAGGGTAAGAAATGCCATCTGGGTTGCTGTATTCAGTCTCACACCCAGAAAACACATCTCTTGTGAGGGTACTAGACTGGACTTTATTTCGTTCACAGAATACCCTAGGCATCTTAAAACTGTCATTACATAGTGAAGATGTTGAAGACGTTCTTGCTTGCCTTGAGCCAGAATCAAACAGTCGTCCAGATAAGGATAAATTTGAATTCCTTGTAGTCTGAAAAAAGCTATTACTGGAGCCAGGACTTTTGTGAATACCGCAGTAGACAAGCCAAAGGGCAATGCAGAGAACTGATAATGCAAATTCCCATTCCGAAATCTCAGGAACTTCCTGGAACTGGGCCTGAGAGGAATGTGAAGATAGGCCTCTTTGAGATCCAGAGTTACCATCCAATGATCTTTGCCCAGCATAGGCAGCAACTGCTGCAACGTTAACATCTTGAACTTTGGAATTTCCAAAAAGGTGTTTAGAATGGACAAATCCAGAATTGGTCTCCAAGTATTTCCTTTCTTTGGCACTAAGAAAAGACGGGAATAAAACCCTGTGCCCCTTTCTGCAGAAGGTACTGCCTGTATTGCCCTCAACTGAAGCAGAGAAGAAATTTCTGCCTGTGCTTCCAGTCTTCGCCGATGAGGCACATCTGGCATACCTTTGAAAGGAGGGAAAGTGTGGAAATAAAATATGTAGCCTCGATTTACAATGTCCAATACCCATTTGTCCTGGGTAACCGAATGCCAATTCTTTGCGGAAAGTCCCAGTTTTCCTCCTAGAGGAGCTGCCAGCATGGCAGAGTCCGGCAGCCGAAGATGCAGGTCATTGAGTTTGTTTCCGAAAGGACTGACCCCTGCCCTCCCCAGCAGAAGGGGTAGAAGAACCCAAAGTCCTAGGAGCAGCAGGGCCCTGAGAGGAAGCTCTACCCCTACCTCGCCTAGACCTGCCCCTAGACTGATAATCTGAAGAGGGAAAAGACCACCCTTTAGTAGGCCAATTCCTACTGAACTTAGGGGGCTGAACCTGTAAACAATCCTCAACTGTCTGCATAGACTTAGCTTTTTCCTCCATTTTTTTCAAAACTGATCCAACCGGAGGGCCAAAAGAACATCAGACTGCAAAGGAGCATCCATAATTCGAGCCTTAACATGCTCTGACAATGTCTGATCTTTTAAGCAGGCATGCCTGCGAAGAACTGAACTAGTAGCAGCCACCCTGGAAGAAGCCCGTAAAGCATCAAAACCACATTGCAAAGAATGCTTACCAACTTGGTCTGAAACATGCACTAAATCCTGAAGCTCTTTACATTCAATACCTTCAGATAAAGCATCAACTTTACATTTCAAGTGGCCCAGCAAATAATTTTGATACCTGAGCATATGAAATTGACAATTTAAAGCTCTCATAGCTAAAGTGGAAGAGTTATACAACTTCTTACCCCACCTATCCAGAGCTCTAGCATCCTTGTCCAAAGGAACAGGATTCTTAACCACAGCAGCCCTGACACCCTTGGGGCCTTGAGTAATGGTTTCTGGGTCAGCCCTAGGACTCCTGTATAAATACTTGTGAGCTTCCGGTACCCTGTAGTATCTATCTGGTTTAGCAGGGGCAGGAGGCAAAGAGACAGGGTTAAGAGAAGCCTCAGAAAATACATCCTGAACAACATCCAATACAGGGGGAATAGCCAAAGGCCTATGCTGAGGCAAAAACAAGAATTCTCTAAGCCTTTTACGAGAATCAGAATAATCCTGGCCTTCCCATTTAAAATGCTCCCTCATGGAATGCAAGGTTTCAGAAAAAGAAAAATCTTCAGGAGGGGACGCAGAGGGAGTAGAATCCCCAGCCTCTGAATCAGAGTAGGGAGGGAAATCCTGGAGCTCTTCCACAGAAGAATCAGAGTCATTGGAAGACTGATCCAGACCCTCTATCCCTGGCTCTACCCTGGGCCTTTTCTCAGGGGGAGGCATAGAACCCCTAAGTAAAGTAATCAAATCCTCCGCCAACTTTAACATGTGCTTTCTAGGAGCTGGACCCTGTGGACTGACACCAGCAGGGGCAGATTTAAATTTAGAAAGGCTTTTACTATGAGAAGGGGGAGGCCTAGAAACCCTGTGAGGGGAGGGAACCACCGACATCTGAGAAGCCCCCTCAGCCTGGCCTACAACAGGAGAAGCCACTTCCTGAAGTAGCAAAGGCTCCCCTTGAGACTCCGCTAAACTTTCAGAAGGAGCCGTTGAAGTAGTCGGCGGCACTAAATGGACTCATCTTGTTTGGACCGCAAAGATTTCTCTTTGCGTTTTTTAGGCGAACAGGGCGGAGAATCCGACGGCATGTTATAATTGCACCGTTTACCAAACACTAGCCTAGCACAGTCCAAGCGACGTTTAATAGTGCGCTTATTAAAGGTAGCACAAAAGCAACACCCAACAACGTCGTGCTCAGGCCGTAAACAAGGAATACAGAGTAAATGGTAATCCCTATGAGGAATCTGTTTCCCACAAGAAATACAGTTATTAACTTTTTCTGACAGCCGTTAATACTGAGGCAAGAAAAAGACAAAAGTGTAGCCAGCTTGGTCTCCGGTCTGAAACTCGAAAACCGACAATTCCAGAAAGCCGAACGGCACTTGCAAACGCTGCTTCTGCTCAGGACCACGCGGCAAGAAAGACTGGGGATATGGCGTCGGTCATGCGCATTTGTACTGGCACATACTGACGTCAGCCTCTAGCGCCATGACCGACGCCAGATTCTAGCCCTTTGGTATTCGGGCCGATGGTGGACAGCGGAATACCCATATGTCAGGACTGCAGCAATGGTAGACGAAGAACATCAGGACTCTGTCTTGGAATTTAAAGAAACAAATTCTTGACACATCTGCCTTTTGCCAGCAATTCCTAAATATTTTTTTATATGGGTGTTCAAGTTGTTTTTAATCAAACTCTAATATGAGTACATTTGAATAAATAGGTTTGATTCTACAATATTTTTGACTTACCCAGAGATGGTACGAAAATAGAATGGGCTATATTAACCCAGCATTAGGGGTGGGCAGCTGTCTCACTGCATCTTGGGTCTTAGGGTGAAATCTGTTCCATAAAAAAGGTGATGAAGAAAAGTACCACATTTCCTAACTGTCTTTAAAATGACCAAAGTTTTGACCTAGATGGGTAATGATGGTACTGTCTAACACTGCATGGGAAGGTGAGGGATAGAGTATGTCTGAAACTTCATTTATTTATTTTGAGTAAGTAGGTGTGCTAATCCGCATGGACTCCTTTTCCACCACACGTTACAATTTAACAGATTAAGACCAAACAGTTCAATATTAAATAAAATATCTATATGTTCAAATACAGCAAAATATTAAGCACCACATCAAATACATCTCTAAGTAAGAATACTATAAAAAGAAGGAATATGAGATCAAGGAAGTGACCGAGGTAAGAGACAGGAGAGCAATCACAGAGTTTAGAGGCAGGAAACAATTTGGAGAGATCTTACTATTAGGACCAACAAGCCACAGAGAAAAAATCTGTTGTAGACCAAGATGAGAAGATATGATAGAGGCTTAAAAAGATGGAGACAGAAGGACAATTTGTTAGCAGGGCCTTGACTGTAAGTAGAATAGTGTAAGAGTTACTGAGGTGATTCCAGAAGGACTTTACCAGCATTTATTATTATGCAGATTTTTTTTTAAAGTTTAGAAAATCCTTCTGCTGCAGGTCCAAAACATGTGTGACAGCTGCTGGTTCTCCTCATTTTTCTGATACTTTTCAAAAATGGTTTCAGGAAATAGGTCAGTTTGAAGACACTTGTCTGAAGAGAAACTGAAAGGTCTATTTTAAACCAGAGGTTTTCTTTTTATTCTTAATTAACTCCAGAAATACTTCTCCTAACTTCTAAAAATAAATCTCTAAATGTAAGTGTCATGCAAAAAATCTCGTAGACATCCTCTGGGAAGACATGAGGAGACAGACAGGCACAGTGTTTAACTGCAACTCCAGAAGCAACAGCTCTCATTAAAGATATTACTGGGAACATACTAATCACTACAGAAAGCAAAACTCGTGCCACTGGGGAATAAAGTGGTAAAGATAGAGATTTATGCTAACCTACTATGCTTTCCTAGAGAAGCAGACAAAGAGATACCGATATCAGGCACAGTATAACATTCGTTGACAGGCTACACCTGCGGGGACTAGATAACCAAGAAGTTTAACAACCATGCTTACAGCCTGGTCTGTGTGCAAGGAACATGAAGACCTTCAAAGGAGTTGATGGGAAGCAGTGATGGTGCTGTACCTTTAAAACATGCTGTTCATCACACTGAAGACTGAATTTTTCAAGGTAGATATTACATTTTTTAATATATGCAAAAAATGCCCCCAGTGTTACATGGGTGGGAAGAAGAAAAACAGCCAACAGAACATGCTGGAGGGACAGGTTCATAACCCAGAGACTGCCCATGCTAAGGAATAAACTTCCCATACATGTCAAACAGAGCACCTCACTGGCCCTCTTCAAGAGAAATCTTGATGAGTGGATGGAATATAGAAAATTCGCCCCAGGGATCACTCCAGTAGCTCTATTCGACAGAGGCACTGGGAACTAAGGTTGGGTGTCACGATGCCAGAGTAATCCTATGGGCTAGGCTTGTAAAGGCTCCAGGGCTATTAGCCTAGCACACACCTATGAACCTATTAACTGTCTAACGGGTTCAGTCATCTCTCTTTGAAATGGAGATGACAGCTGTACTCTTCCAAGTGGATGGGAAGCACACGGAGCACAGAGGCATTTTCAATAATGCACATAGTGGGTATAACCTCGGAATGCTGGGCTGGTGAAACATCCTGCTCAGTGCTATGCAGCATAAAACCAGAGAATGAGGGACTCATGCTGACAATATAAGACAAAGTTAACAAGCTGCTTGCAGAATTCTCAGCACTCCGCAACTGCTATAACATGTAGCTCCAAAACATATTGTCTTATTTTTATATTCCATTTAGTCTCCCATAAACATATTCTGATGGGGTGGGGCTGGAATTATCTTAAGTAAGGATAGCTGAATTTCTTTTTAATCTTAGCCTTTATGTTCCCTGCACCACAAGTTATTTTGTTTCGAGATCCTTCTGCACATATGCTACTAACCAAAGGCAGTGTTGTGCACTTAGCAATGTTAAGATAACTCCTGCTGCATTCTCGGTCTCTACTGGGGGGTGACTAAGTTGGGGTGTATCCCATGGCCAGATCTGATGCTTTTCATTTTATCTTTGAATCATTTTACTTCAAACAAATAAAGCTTAAAGAGACTAAAAAGCTATTACAAGCCTTAAATAGAAACTCAGAAGCAAAATTCAGTCATCTTCACCCAGCATTTCTTAAAGAAACATCTGCATTTTCCACAGCTAAAGTACTCACACACACACTTACAATCTTTTTCTAACCACTGAAACAGTCCCTAAGTACTTCAAATGCTATCATAATCCCCTTGCCTAAAGCTGCTTCTACAAAACACTGTACAATTTTGGACTTATAGCAAGCCTGTACCCCCTCACAAAAATTTCTAAAATTATTACCTACATACTAATCTTCGAACACAATCATTTACGGTATCATATGTGAAGTAACATGTTTATGTTAATTACAGTGCAATTACTTTTATATGAATGTAAATGTGCCTGTGTCACAAATGATAATTCAATAAAGGTATTTGGGGAAAAAATCCATCATTTATGGTACCTTGTGTGATCAACAGCAAGACCTTCAGTACTATAAACATTTTACTAACACAACATATTTAAAAATAATTACTAATAAAATATATTTTGAAAAACAAAAGGCCTATAGTACTATGACTGCTTTATATTCTACCATTAATCTGCTACAATATGAATAAAAGGATTCTAACAGGTGGTCAGTCTATAGACCTGACAAGGGCATGTAACATCATTCCCTCTGTCAAACAGGGCTAGGCCAGCCAAGACAGATGTGGATCTGTGAACACCCATCCAATTATCTAGTTCCCGTACAAAGCAAGATAATGTCTCACACTGCTTGATTTGCCATGGGAACCAATTCCAGAGATGCAGAATGCATCATGTAATGAACCTACCATATCATTGTGTTTTTTTCATTTATTTATTTCCTGATGAAAATTTGGATTCATGGTTCTGGTATTTATTGGACTATCTGATTTCTGAAGATACAAGTGATTTAGGATCACTGGGTCACTACAGTTATGAAAGGCAAGGCATAGATCTTCCCTCAGATGTCTATAAGATATTGAATAAAGAGTCTGTGTTTCTAATCTTTTCTGGTAGTTAAGGGTTTTTAAGAAAGCCACCTTCTTAGTTAGGAACGCCTGGAGTCTTTCTAGCTTTTTTGATACATCTAGGGAGATGCATCCAAAAGGAGGCATTGCATTCAATAACTGGCCCAATCAATACTGAATACAAAGGGACAATGACTCTCTACATCTGGATGATTAGAAGTCAGAATGACTTTCTGACTACTGTCATTACATGCTGATCAAAGGAAAGGGAATTAGCAACTCAAGTTATAGTGTCTTTACCAACATTCTCATTTTGGAGTGGAGTTTTGTCTGTGTTGTATGCTAGGGGGGTTGTTTACTAAATGTGACAACATCGCATGTTTTAGAATGAACTTTTAGCCCATTTTTACTGTGTTAGATATTTACAAAAAAAGAAGTTATGTACTCACCATAGCATTCCACGTGAGTTGCTTATCTCACCTTTATTCTCACTGATGGGTTCAGAGCCGATCCTCAGCTCCAATACGGCTGATAGCAAAGCTCAAGGTTTGCCAGTAGCTCGAGATCAAGCCCCTTATCCCACAACGCACTGCTGAAATTACCTCATATCTTGTTTGCTGCGAGTATATATACCTTTTTCTTTTTCTACAAGGAAGCACTTCCCAAAGGGGAAGAAGAAGTATTGAATAACCAGGATGGTACTAGCTTCTAAGTCAACTGTCAGCCAGGAGGGGGAAGGAGGGAGAGACGTGAGAATAAAGGTGAGATAAACAACTCACACGGAACGTTATGGTGAGTACATAACTTCTATATGTGAAGTTGTTAAATCTCGCCATTTATTCTCACTGATGGGTAGTGTCCCTAGCACCCTCAATCTTGGGTGGCTCATGGAAGTGCGTTTTTCAGTACCGTGGAACCAAAGGAAGACCTGTCCCTGGAAGCCTTATCTACTTTGTAATGCGTGATAAAGGTATGAGGCTTAGACCAAGTGGCTGCAGCACAAATATTGTCAAGGGGCAATTTAGCTTGAAAGGCAGAACACGTAGAAATGGCTCTGGTAGAATGAGCCTTAGGTTTGTGTGTCAATGGCATGTTTGCATTTGCATAAACAAAGGATATACAATCTGATAACCATTTAGATAGGGTTGTTTTAGCCACTGGATTACCTTTTCGGGCCTCCGAAAAGGATATGAAAAGTTTATCTGATTTTCTAATATCCTTAGTTCTATCAAGATAAAATCTGAGCTGTCTGTTTACATCAAGTTTGTGCAGCATGTATTCCAATTTGTTAGAGTGGTTGGGAAAAAAGACTGGCAACTCAATGACCTGATTGATATTGGATTCAGAACAGACTTTAGGCAAAAAGGAGGGGTTTGTTCTGAGAGACACTCTATCAGCATGGAAAATCATGTAAGGAGGTCTGATAAATAATGCTTAAAGTTCTGACACACTGCGGGCAGAAGTAATGGCTACTAGAAATATAGTCTTCCAGGACAAATATCTGAGATCACAAGAAGATGCTGGCTCAGAGGGGGGAGAATTATTTGAGACAGCATAAAATTCAAATTCCAGGGAGAATAAGGGATTTTGACAGGAAGTCTCATGTGAAAAGCACCTTTAAGAAAAGCCTTAGATAACTTATGGCCCATAACGTTCAACCCATCGAATCCAAAGTGGAAATTTGATATGACGGCTAAATGGACTCGAACTGTGTCAGCTGCTGCTCCTTCCTTAAAAATCTTTGTCAAAAATTCTAAAATGGATGATAGAGGAGCTCGGAAAGGGTCGATTTTCTGTATATTGGCCCAAACTGAGAACCTGTTCCACTTACTGCGGTATAGTTTCCTGGTGGATGGCTTGTGAGAAGACAAAAGGATTCGTCTTCTATCATCTGAGAGTGAATGAAGCCTGGCAATTAGGGGAAGTGGATTAGCCAAGCAGTCAGCTTTAGGGACTGCAGTGAAGGATGGAGGTCCCCTGACGGGTGTGTCAGAAGGTCCGGAACTAGGTCCAGGATCCATGGATCCTCCAGCAAATGATGGTGAAGGAAGGGGAACCAAATCTGTCAAGTCCAGTAGGGGGCTATGAGGATAACTGTCCTTTCCAGTGATTTTGCTTTCTGTAAAACCTTGGTTATCAATGGAATAGGTGGGAATGCATATAGGAGACACGGGGGCCAATCGTGTACGTGTGCATCTCTCGGGGAATGTCCTGGAGGTGGTATTAGGGCAAAGTAGCTTCTGCATTTGGTACTGATGTGACTGGCAAAGAGGCCGCAGCAAGGCTGGCCCCATTTGCGGAAAATCAAATCCGCAACTTGTTGGTTGAGAGACCACTCGTGAGGCAACAGTATTGCCCTGCTCAGCTTGTCCACTATCACGTTGGATTTCCCCGGGATGTGCGTTGCTGTCAGAAAATGGTGGGATGACACAGCCCACTGCCATACCCTGAGGGCTTCTCGACAAGGGGGGTAAGACTTGGTTCCGCCTTGTTTGTTCAAGTACCAGACCACTGACATGTTGTCCGTCTGAATTGCAATTGTCCCTAGAGGAAGAGAGTCCTGAAAGTACTGCAATGCCAGAAGTACCGCTCTCAACTTCAGAACATTGATATGCAGACGTGATTTTTGATCCGTCCATGTGCCTTGGGCAGTCTTTCCCTGAAAATGCCCCCCCACCCTATCAGGGAAGTGTCCGTGGTCACAGTGGCTACTGGGGGGGAGAAGAAAGGGTCTTCCAATTGTGACATGAAGAGACGTCAACCACCACCGAAGGTCTCTCTTGCAAGAATCTGTGATGAGAATCATGTGGTGCAACGGTAGCTTTTGGTAAGACCACTGAGCGAAAAGGCGCCATTGAAGGATTCGCATATGCATGCTTGCGAGTGGTACAGCCAGGATTGCTGCCGCCATCAAACCTAGCATCTTCAAGACCTCTGCTGCTGTAACTTTGTTCTCTGACACCAGTGAGATGACGTGTTGGCGAAGAAGTGAGACTCTTTCGATTGGAAGACATAGAGTGGTTGTTGAGGTATCTAACTCTCCTCCTATTAAAACAGTAAGCTGCAATGGCGATAAGGCAGACTTTTCAAAGTTGATTGTAATGCCTAATTGATGGCAGAGTGTCAGAGTATATTGTGTTGCCTGAGTCAATTGATGCCTGGTGGTAGCAGTGAGGAGCCAATCGTCTAGGTATGGAAACACCTGGAATCCTAGACGCCTCAGGTGAGCCGTGACCACTGCCATGCATTTGGTGAACACTCTGGGGGCTGTAGTGAGACCAAAGGGTAGGGCTCGAAACTGGTAATGATTGGCTCCCAGCCAGAAACGCAGGTGATCCCTGGAGCATCTGTTCATCTTTATGTGATAGTACACGTCCTTGAGATCTATGGAGCACATCCAATCGCCTTTCCCTAGAAAGGGAAGAATGGACTGAAGCGTGACCATTTGGAACTTCTCTTTCTTTACGAATTGGTCGAGTCTGCTGAGGTCCAAGACAGGACTCTAGTCCCCTGTTTTCTTTAGTACCAAAAAGAATCTTGAGTAAGTTCCGAATCCAACTTGGTCTGCTGGGACTGGTTGGATGACTCTTTTTCCTAGCAATTTTTGGACCTCTACGATTGCTTGTTCCCTGAGACTGGGTGGAACATATGGGATTCTGTTTACAGGAGTGGGAGGGGAAGAGAACGGTATGAAATATCCTCTGGAAATGATGCTTTGTACCCATGTATCTGACGTTGCGTTTAGCCATGCTAATGGGTACAAAGATAAGCGACCCCCGACTGCCTCCAGTGCCGGGCCTCCTTTCAGGAGCGCTGGTAGGGCTGACCAGAGAACTGGCCTCTGTCACCCTGTTGCAGCGGACCCCCTCTGCCACTCAGGTAGCGTCTTCAGTTATAACCCCCTCTTCTGCCTCTAGAGGGGGTTTCTCCACGTGTGTCCCGAAAGGCTCCCTGTGCTTTTCGGAACCACATTTTTCCGCTCTTAGGGCCCTTGGGATAGGGCCGAGTAGGGGTAGAATAACATACTCCAATGGCAGATAGTGTCTTGCCTTCCTGCTCACACCTGGTTAAAATTTCCTTTACTTTAGACCCAAACAGTGATGAGCCATCAAATGGGGTGTTGATAAAGGAAGACTTAAAAGGCTCCGCAAAGGAACAGAGACACATCCAGGCTTGTCTCCACAGAGCAATGCCTGAACTAGCGGCTGTACTCGAACCATCAGCTGCATAAGATATGAGACGCATGGACGAGTTTAGGGTAGCGAGCTGTGTGTTGACTTTGTCGGCAATCCCTGCAGCTACTGTACCCTGGAAAGTATCTCCTAGCTCTTTCAGGAGATCTCTTTGTAGTCTCGTGAAATATATTAAATAGTTCAGCGATCACAGAGAAAAAGCCGCTGAACTAAACATGTGTTTCCCATTTCTATCCATGATCCTAGAATCTCTGTTAGGAGGATGGATAGACGCGGATGTTTCAGCCACTTCCTTTTTGGTGGCTGCAGCTACCACAATGGCATCAACAGGCACTCCTTTGGTCAAAAAAGCTTTGTCCACTGGGGCAGAGATGAACTTATTCGGTTTCCGATGGACAGGTTCCATGGCCTCCGGTGACTCCCATGACTTATGAGAGATCAGCTCCATGAGCTCATTGTAAGGCGGAGACACGCAAGAAGTGGAAGGTTGAGACTCAAAAGCCTTCAAGAGCACTGACTCATCCTCAGTAGGGGTTTGGACTGCCAATCGCCCCTCTGGCTCAGGATCTCCAATATGTCCGCAAAAGAGATATCCTAAGATGGGGGATCGAGGGGACCCTTTTGACTCATCCAAGTCAGTGTCAGATGTCGAAGACTCCTGTGGGGAGTCCAAGTGCCTCCTCTTGCACAGTCTCTTCCTGGGTACCTCCTCAGGGAGGTCTCGGAAGAAAGTGCAGTTGTATACACTTACCATAAAGGTAGATGTTTGAGTGTATTCACTGTTGCAGTCATTACATTTGGGTAATCTGCTGGCAGGTTGCCCTCAGTCAGCCTGAATTCCAAAGTCTTGGGTCCTGCGTCGGTTGCTGTCTTCTCTTCCATGACATCAGGTCGTCAGGGGTATAAAACATGCAGCCAATGCCATTTTCTTTCGTTTTTCTTGCCCCCAATGTTAGGTGCCCCCAAAAAGGTAGCAATTATATATATTTATATATCGACATGCATCAATGTAATCTTTACCTTCATCTTCAAGCAAATACACCACATAGGTTGTAGAAGATAGAGAAGGAAAGGTAAACTGTAGAATGACAGGGGGATGGAGGAAGGGTAACCTGGACTGCAATAGTGAATACACTCGAACATCTACATTTATGGTAAGTGTACACAACTGTACTATGTTCTTCACGTTTCACTGTTGCAGTCATTACATTTGGGTAGAATCCCAAAGCGATGGTTGGGAGGCTGGAGCTAAACAGCATTAGGTGAGGCTATAAAGCCCTGCAGTACTGCAGTGGTAAAGCCTGCCCTGGGCTTAGAGTAGAGAGGCAAATGGTAATGCTTTGTAAAGGTGTGAACAGAACTCCAAGTAGCAGCCTCTAGAATGTCCTTGGTTGGTACTTCTCTGAGAAAGGCTGCTGAAGTAGCTGCAGCTCTGCTGGAGTGAGACCTAATGCCCTTGGGTACAGATTTGCCATGGTGTAAGTAGCAGAAATGGATGCAATGGCTTATCCACTTTGAAACTGTCTGCTTTGAAATAGCCTTTCCTTCTGATCCTGCAGCATGTGACACTAGTAATTGCTCAGTTTTTCTTAGAGCTTTAGTCCTGCTCAAGTAGAATCTTAGCTGTCTGTGTACGTCCAAGAAATGCAGAATTCTCTCTCCTTTGTTCTGCAGATTTGGATAAAAAGTTGGCAGATGAATTGTTTGGTTAAGAGCCGCACTGGAAACAACCTTAGGCATAAAAGTAGAATTTGTCCTCAGAGACACCCTGTTGGGGTAAAATATGATAAAAGGCTCTACAGCCATGAGGGCCTGTAGCTCTGAAACTCTTCTTGCTGAAGTAAGTGCTAGTAGCAGAGCTGTCTTCCATGATAAGAACTCTATATCAGCGGTAGCAGCTGGTTCAAATGGAGGAAAAGGTGAGCTTTTCCAAAAGATAATTGAGGTCCGATGCAGGTAATGGTGATCTTCTAGGAGGCCTTAAAAGTTTTGGCTCCTCTAAGATACTGCTTCAGTAAAGGATGAGAAAAGATTGGTGGCTCTGTACTGTAATGAGCCGAAATGGTAGAGGCATGGATTTTGATTGATAAGAAAGATAGGCCTTTGTCGAGCATTTCAGTAAAGTATTGTAATAACTGAGGAATATGTGGTTCTGTTGCGTCAGTTCCTTGTGCTTGATTCCAAGCACAGAATGTCTTCCATTTGTCAGCATAAGATTTTCTAGTACTAGGCCTTCTGGCTTCCAAAATGACATCCATCACAGCTTTACTGAGAGGTGTCATTTGTATGATTACCGGATTAGCCATGCTGCCAGGTTCAAAGTCTGTAGTTGATTGTGCAGGATCTGTTTTGCTGGGACAGTAGTTGTGGCTTTTGAGGCAAGGTCCAAGCTGGGTATTGAGACAAATTCCTTAGGACTGGGTACCAGTATTGGCGGGGCCAGTCCGGGGCAATTATTATCATCTTTGGCTTCTCCTGTCTGACTTTTAGGAGGACCTTGGGTAGAAGAGGCAGAGGAGGAAAGGTGTAAACTGATAGGTTTTTCCAACTGAAGGATAGGATGTCCACTTTCCATGCTTGTGTGTGGTAAGTCCTTGTGCAGAATCTTTTCAGTTGATAATTTTGAGGAGAAGCAAATAGATCTATATCTGGGCTCCCCCATTTCTCTGTTATCGTGCTGAAGACTTGTGGATTTAGTTTCCACTCGTGAGGATCCATAAGGTTTCTGCTTAAATCGTCTGCCAGAGTGTTTTGTTTTCCTGGCAGGAATTGAGCTTGAAGATGTATTTGGCAGGTCAAAGCTGTGTCCCACAGTGCCATCGCTAATTTGCATAGGGGGTATGAGTGCGTGCCCCCTTGCTTGTTTATATACCACATGACTGTGGTGTTGTCTGTCTTTATCAGTAGTTGTCCTGGATGAAATAAGTCCTTGAAGGCTGTTAGGGCATCTTGAACAGCTAGCATCTCTTTCTGGTTGATATGTAGATGCATTTGATTTGGTGCCCATATGCCCTGAATGCATCTTTCTGCCATGTGTGTCCCCCAGGCATAGTCTGATGTGTCTGTTGTTAAGGTTTGGCTGGCAGGGGTTAGAGTGAAGGGCTGTCCCATGTTTTGGTGACAGGCCTTTGGCCACCATAGGAACTCCTGTTGCAGACAGGGAATGAGAGGAATCATTGTTTCCAGATTGTGTGAATGTTGACTCCATAAACTTTTTAGGTACCATTGAAGTTTCCTCATATGCAGTCTTGCATATGGAATTAGTAGGATGCAGGATGCCATGAAGCCCAGAGCCTGCAGAATTAGTCTTACAGAAGACTGGGTTTTCATTGCCATCAGTTTGAAGTAAGTAGTCAGTTGCCTTTGTTTGTCTGGGGTGAGGTAGCAGTTGTATTCAAGCTTGCACCCAGGAATGTTATCTTTTGAGAGGGTACCAGTTGTGATTTATTTTCATTTATTGTGTACCCTAGGCATGTTAGAAGCCTTTTCACAAATGCCAGGTGTCGTAGAAGAGTGTCCTTGTTCTATGCCTGAATGAGACAGTCGCCCAAGTAAGGATATATTTGAATACTTTTTTGTCTGCAAAATGCAATTACTGGTGCCAGGCACTTTGTGAAGACCCTGGGCATAGTAGATAAGCCAAAGGGCATTGCAGAGAATTGGTAATGCATTAAGCCAGCCTTGAATCTGAGGTATCTTCTGCACGATTGTCTTATTGGGACATGCAGGTATGCCTCTTTTAGGTCTAAAGTCACCAGCCAAGCATTCTTGCCCAGCATGGGCAGAAGCTGCTGCACAGTGAGCATTTTGAATTTTGGAATGTCCAGGTATGTGTTCAAAATCGATAAATCCTGTATTGGCCGCCAGGCCTTGTCCTTTCCGGGTACCAAGAACAGCCTTGTGTAAAAACCTTGTCCTTTTTCCTGTTCTGGTACTGTCTGAATGACCCCCATATCCATGAGGGACGTAACCTATTTCTGTGCCTCTGCCCATTGATTTTTTGGCAGATCTGGCCAACCATTTGTCATTGGCAGAGTGTGGAAATGGAATCTGTATCCCTGTGATACGATGTTTAGTACCCACTTGTCTTGGGTTATTAACTGCCAATTCTGAGCAAAAAGTGCAAATTTTCCCCCTATGGGTGCTGCCAAAAGATAAGTGCTTGGTGTAGGCAGAGGGAAGTCATTGTGATTGCTTTCTGTAGGTTTGCACTTTATCTGCTCCAGATTTGGAGGTGGATGCACCCCATTGCTTTGACCTGTATGAGTCTTGAGCCTGGTACCTGGAACCCTTAGGGCATCTGGATTTGCCCCTTTGAGCTCTGTCTGACACAGGAAAGGACCAATTTTTTGTAGGCCAGTGTCTACTGAATCTTGGTGGCTGCACTTGTACGAAATCTTTAACAGTTTGCATAGACTTAGCTTTGTCTTCCATTTTCTTTAAAACCTCTTCTGCCTTAATACCAAACAGAGAATCATGTTGTAAATGTGCATCTAGCAATTTAGCTTTAACATGATCAGGCAAATTTTGTTCCTTTAACCAAGCATGCCTCCTAATCACAGATCCAGTAACTGCGGCCGTGCAGGAGGCCTCTAAAGAATCAAAACCACATTGCAATGTATGCTTTCCAACTTGTTCAGCTGCATGCAATAATTCCTGCAATTCTTTATTTTCTGCACATTCTGAAATTAACATCATTTTCTGTTTCAGCAATCCCATAACATGTTAGTACTTAAGCATATGAAATTGACAATTTAAGGTTCTGACTGCCAAGGTTGCAGATGTATAAACCTTTTTTTCCCCATCTGTCCAGTGCCCTAGAATCTCTGTCAGAGGGGGTAGGGTTTTTTGCTGTTGAGGCCTTAACTCCCTTTGGACCCTGTGAAATTCAGAATCAGCAGCAGGGTTTCTAAATAAAAATTTATGTGAGTCGGGGACTCTAATATCGGTCAGGCTTACTGGGAGCCGGAGGTAAGGAGTCAGGGGTCAAACTTGACTCCGAAAACACATCATCCACAATGTCTAAAACAGGGGGAATGGCTAAAGGCTTGTGCTGAGGGAGAAGGAAATCCCTGAGCCTCTTTTTTGATTCTGAGAAGTCTTGACTCTCCCAGTGAAAATGCTCCCTCAAAGTATGCAAGGCTTCTCCAAATGAATAATCCTCAGGAGGAGATGCAGACGGAATAGACTCCTCAGCATCAGAATCCTCATAGGGAGGTATAGATAATTCCTGATCAGAAGAGGAATCAGAAGAAATAGAAACCTGATCTGAAGATTCATAATCAGTGTCTTGCCTAGGCCTCTTATCTGGAGGGGGATGGGTACCCCTGATCAAGGTAATAAGGTCTTCAGCCATTTTGATCATCTGTTTTTTAGGCATAGAGGCCTGTGCACATGGCTCATGTGTCGGTTTTTTAGGTTTAGAAGTTGCTTTTGCAGCTGTCGTTGGTTTGATGTACAAATGTTGAGTTCTGAATACACCCTCAGAAGCCGGTGCCTGCTCAGCGGCTCCAGACCCATCCAAGGGAGATACATCTGTCGGTCCAATACCTTGAGTATCTAGCGGCATGCCAGACTCCACATGGGTGTCGGTAGAGGCCTGCGACTCGAAGGTAGCGGGTATCAGGGGCTGTGAAGGCGCCTCACTGAGTAACGGCAAACCGGCGGCTGGCTTAGGAGAAGCTTCGTCATCGGTTTTGGATCTCAACTGCCTTTCTCTGTCCTTTTCTTTGCATTTTATATGAACTCCGGTAGTTGGATTGCTATCCGACGACATTTCTGGGTAGTTAAATCTGTTTCCAAAATACTTTGATGCAAAAATATACCAACGCTTAATAGTGCGTTAGTTAAATCTAGCACAAAACCGACAGCCAGGCACGTTGTGATCAGGGCCTAGGCAAAGAATACAGTATAAATGGAAATCCTTATGAGGTATTTGCTTCCCACAAGTAATGCAATTATTAACTTTTTCTGACATCAGTAAAAAGCAAGAAAAAAGTTTCCTCAACGGGAGTACTTAGCTTTAATGAAGACTTCGGTTCTGAAACTCAAACTCGGATATTTCAGTAGTCGGCCGACCGGTACTTGTGAAATGCTTCTGCTTCAGGCACCGCGCGGCAAGAAAGACTAAAGAAAATGGTGTCGGCTGCATGTTTTATACCCCTGATGACCTGACGTCATGGAAGAGAAGACAGCAACTGATGCAGGACCCAAGACTTTGGGATTCAGGCCGACTGAGGGCAACCTGCTAGCAGATTACCCAAATGTAATGACTGCAACAGTGAAACACGAAGAACATCAGGGGGTGCCCTGTGGGGCTACTTGTGGCTCAGGGTCTCTATGCTTAGGGGGACCGGTAGACGTAGAAGTGGACACAGGTGTTTGAGGGGAGAAGGAAGCCCGAACTGATGCCGACGATGTCTTAGGAGACAGGACTCTCCTCATGGCATCGAAAGCACCATGGCTCTGACGAGAAGGGGTAGATGGATCCGGAGGGACTGTCTGATCCTCCCGCACCGAAACCATGGGCTCTGAGCCCGAGGTAGGAGCCGAGCTCATCCGAGCCGAAGTCCCGAGAGGAAGAGTCGGCACTGACAAATCGGTCTGACTATCCTCCCTGGACACGACAGGAGAGTGTTGGTTCCTAGCATCCTCGTTCGGTGCCGAGGACGTCCAAGTAGATGTAACCGATAACACCGGTGTGGGTCTCGGTTCCATAGGTTTGACAACTATCGGTTCGGGCTCCGAGAGTCCAGTATGGCTCAGAGGAGGAGTAGTCAAGTCTGGTTCAATGGTCTTCGGCTCCGACAAAATGGTCAGGGCTGATAACAATTTAGCAAGTCCTGGTGCCGGTAGAAGCTTCTGCACTAGCCGATCCATATCCATATCTGAGAGACTGACTGAAGACTTCGAGGAATGCACCGGAGGTGCTGACTGGAGTAGAGGAGATGAGGGAACCTCAGAGACCGGCTCCAAGACTGGGAGCTGGCTCCGAACTAAAGGGACACTCGGTTCCGAGGACTGTGGAACCAATGACCCTGTACCATCTAATCTTTTTGCCTTCTTAGTAACTTTAGAATCTCCTGAAGATTTAGATGATTTTAAAGAAGTGCTAGCACCTTCCTGGCTACCCAACGCCTCAGAGAAAGTATGCTGCAGCACCCCCTATCAATAAGTTTTCTCCTTCTCTCTAAGAGTACCCTAGAGGAAAAAGAGTGGCAAACACTGCAAGAGTCACGAAGGTGTTTAGCCCCCAGACAATAAACACATTGGACATACCCATCAGTGACGGACATTTTCTGTCCACAATCTGGACATTTCTTAAACCCCGATTTGGGATGAGACTTTTCCCTCTCATTCGACATGTTTGAAACAGGCACACCACAAAATTAACTTGTAGAGGTTAAATACAGGGCTAACTAGGCCCACACTAAAAAAATACTAATAACAAGAAGAAATTTGTTAAATCTAAATAGGGCTAACAAGGCCCAACACTCTAAGAAACTAAGCCAACACAGGGCACTATCTACTACAATCTAACCTACTTATAACTATAGTATTTTAATGAAAAACACACACACACACACACACACACACACACACACACACACACACACACACACACACACACTAAATAGAGAATAATATATCAAAAAGGAGGAGAAAGATTTTTTTAAACTTGCGATTTAGCAAAATATGGTCCGAGCTGACTGGATCACCGAACTCTCTCTTGCCGTGGCAAACTAGATCTGAGGTAATTCCAGCAGTGCATTGTGGGATAAGGGGCTTGGTCTCAAGCTACTGGCAAACACTGAGCTTTGCTATCTGCCGTGTCGGAGCTGAGGATTGGCTCCGAACCCATCAGTGAAAATAAACGGCAAGATTTAACAACTTCACATTATACGTTTTTGCAGAAGAGCTTTGGCATCACAGACACTTTACAATGACTCCCAGTTTACAGTCAATTGCAAACATAGTTGGCCAGAGGTATTAGTTCAAGGTCTGGAGATCAGAAATGTAAATGCCCAACAAAATATGTCTGGGCACGGAGCCCTGTGGGACACCACTGGTCATCTTCATATTCTCTGAATAGGCATCTGCTACTTGCACTATGCAGATTCTGTATTTAGCCAACTCGCTATCTATTTTACCACATAGTGATCTAATCAAGCTTACCAACTATGCTAGCCTGGGAAATGGTATCAAAAACATTGGACAAGTCAAGGTAAGCTGTAGATAGCATGACAGCTTCAACAACATGTATTTAACCTTTCAAATAAATTGACCAGATTCATTAGACAAAATCTACTTTTGATAAAGCCAAACTACTGTGGGTCTACCTTGCTGAGATTTTAATAACATAGTTTATCAGGTCAATAATAGTATGTTCTGTGGCTTTACAAATAAGGCTTGTCAGGCTGATGGGCATATAATTCCGAGGGTTAGTGATGGAGACCACTCATGCGTAGTGGCATTACTAATGCTGTGTGCCAAACTTCAGGGACAAAGCCAGTGGCTACATTCAGGATAATAGTTTTAAGGAGTGGTTCTGACAGGGCTTCTTTAATGCAGTTTGTTAAACACACAGGTATATTATCAGGTCCCATGGAGGAAGTATTATTAGTGCTGGACAGCACCCTTAGTACATGTTCTTTAGCGATGATGGGGATCTGGCAGATTCAGGGATATGTGGGCTTTGGATAGCTGTCCCTGGGGTAAAATTTGCACTAAATTTATTTGCTAATACATTAGCAATGTCTACTGGATCAAAGTAGATGGAGCCATTATTAAGAAGTTCAGAGCACTGTCAGGTGTTATTTCTAAGTTTCCTAACACAGCTAGAGAAGGATTTGCAGTTGTCCTTAGCTTCAGATGCTAACTTACGTTCCTTGGCTACTTTACTAGACCTCTTAGTATTTTTCAAGTTTTTAGTCAAATTATTGATGTTATTCCTGATATATTCTATACTTGAGGTTTTTTTTTTATTTTATTATAGAGTTTATGTTAGTGGACCTCCAAGATGGTTTGTTTTTAAGCTTCCCATTTTACTTAAATATGTTTGGAACGGCCAATTCCACACATTTATCAAGGTGAGCATATAATCCCTTAGTGAACCTACCTGCTGCATCTGGCACAATCCTGGGGAATTTTGAAACGTCATCACAGGACTTCATAGGTTCATAGGCATGTACTAGGCTAATGACCCTAGAGCCTTTACAAGCCTAGCCCAAAGGATTGCCCTGGCATCATGCCGCCCAATGTTAGTTTCTAGTGCCTCTATCAAGCAGAGCCACTGAAATGCTCCCTGGGGTGAATTTTCTATTTCCCATCCACTCACCAAGATTTCTCTTGAAGAGGGCCAGTGAGGTGCTCTGCTTGACATGTACTGGAAGTCTATTCCAGAGCATGGGCAGTCTCTGGGTTAAGAACCTGTCCCTCCAACATGTTCTGTTCATAAGTTCATTGGTAGGTACTAGGCTATTGGCCCTAGGGCCTATATAAGCCTAGCCAAAAGGTACCCTTGGCTTTCTCCACCCAAGAAAATTATTTTCTTGTGCCCCTGTCGAGCAGAGCCACAGAAGTGATCCCCAGGGTGAATTTCCTATCTGCCATCCAATCATCAAGATTTTTCTTGAAGAGTGCTAATGAGAAGCTTTGCTTGATATAGATAGGTAGTTTTGTTCCAGAGTATGGGAAGTCCCTGGGATAGGAATCTCTCCCTCCAGCATGTTCTGTTTATTGTGGTGACAAGGTTTAGGTCTCTAGAGCGTGTAGCTCGGAGGGATTGGGATTTCTTTAAGTGGAGCATGCCCAACAGCTCTGGGTTTGACATAGCTTTGTATGGTAGGCAGAGATCGCCTCTGAGTAGGCGATATGCAACGGAGTAAAGCTAGAGATTTTTGAGACTGTCTGCATAGGGCAACTGTTTGAGGCCGGTAATCCTCTTTGTGAGGTATTTCTGCAGTTGTTGTAGATGTATTGTGAGGTACATACCAAAAGGGTCATTGTACTCTATATAATGGGTCTAATGACTGATGAGTAGAGGGAAACAATGACCTCTTTTTTCCTGGATGAGAAACCTTTTGTGATGAGGTGTGCCACGTAGAAGGATTTTCTGACTACTGTGACAATGTGATTATCAAAGGAGAGACTACTGTCCACCTGTGTCCCAAGGTCTTTTATCACACTTTCAGTGTTAAGTAGACTACCACCTATGTGGTAGTTCATGGGTACAGAGTTTTTACCAAAAGGGACGACAATGCACTTTTTGGCACTGAGCTTGAGGCCACGGCTTAGACACCAGGCATCTATCTCAGTGAGGCCCTTTTGTAGGATGTCCACATTGTTAGGAGTTTTGATTATGGCTCCAAGTTTGCAGTCATCTGCGAACTTCGTTAGCCAAAGACCTTCTGTGTTGGCCTGTACTTCAGAGAAGTAGATACCAAACAGGAGAAGACCCAGGACTGAACCCTGTGGTATTCCACTTGTCATTGGTCTGAAGTTGGATTTGGAGTCTGCTACTTTCACAGTGTGGGTTCTGTCAGTGAGCCAGCTGGCAACCCATCTTGTGACATAGGGATTTATACATAGTTTAGTGAGTTTATCTATAATTCCAGAGTGGGGGATGGTGTTGAAAGTCTTGGGGAGATTTAGATAGTCTGTGTGAACCACCTTACCCTCATCTACGGCTTTGGTAACCGCTTCAAAGAAGTCTATCAGGTTTAGGAGACATGATCTGCCTTTTACAAACCCGAACTGGGTGGGGTCCAGAGTTTGGAGATTACCAATGTGATTGAGGTAATGAGGTTGAGGTCTCTGGAGTGTGTGATGTGGAGGGATTGGAATTTTATTTAGATGTAGCATATCTAACAGGGTTGGGTTAGACATGGCTTTGCAAGTCAAGCAGAGATCGCCTCTTAGTAGACGATATGAGACAGAGAACAGCTGGAGTTTTTTGAGTCTGTCTGTACAGGACATGTGTTTAAGGCACAGTATCCTCTTTGTGAGGTACTTCTGTGGCCTCTCCAGTTGTTGCAGGTGTCTGGTGAGGTACATGCCAAATGGGGCATTGTATTCAATGACTGGTCTTGTGAAGGAGGAGTAGAGAGAGACGATGACCACCATCTTCCTAGATGCAAAACTCTTATTAATGAGATGTGCCACATAGAAGAATTTTCTGACCACAGTGGCTATGTGGTGGTCAAAGGAGAGATTGCTATCAACCTGTGCTCCTAGATGTTTATAACACTTTCAGTAGTCAGTGGATTGCCATCGATGTGGTAATTCATGGGAACCGAGTTTTTTCCAAAGGGGTAACTATGCATTTTTTGGCACTGAGTTTAAGGCCATGGTTTTGACACCAATCATTGGTGGTAATACCATTCCCCACTCTGGAATCATAGATAGACTCTAGGTAAGGCCTTTTTGTAGGATGTCTACATCACTTGGGGAGTTAATAATGGCGCCCGGCTTGCAATCGTCTGTGAACTTGCTCAGCCAGAGACCCTTCAAGTCTGACTTGGAGTCTGCTACTTTCACCCTGTGGGTTCCATCTGTGAGCCAGTTTGCCACCCACCTAGTGATAGAGGGCTTGATGTCTAGTTTAGTGAGTCTATCTATGATTCCGGAGTGGGGAATGGTATCAAAGGGTTTGGCCAGTTCGAGGTAGGCTGTATGAACTACCTTGCCCTCATCCACACCAATGGTGACTGACTTGTGATTAGTGAGATTTGATGAGATTAATATGTTTGAAATCATTACATTCTGAGTTACAGTCTGATTTTGGTGAGTTTAGAGATTTGAAAGGTGAAGGTAACTAGTCTATGAGCTGACCTAACTGAGGAAAGAGATACCAGGGGATTAGAACACTAATAAGCTACATTTGTAAGAACCAGGTCAAGAATATTACGCCCTATAATGACCTATAATCTGGTCCAAGCAGTTTTGGTTTATAAAATCTAAGAATTTTTGTGCGTATCCTACATTGTAAGTATGGGTGTTCCAGTCACAGCTCTTAATTGTCCAGATTTTAATCACATACTTTGGGATGTTCCTCATAAAACTTGTGGTTTTCTGGAAAATCAGTGAAGACTGAATTCACAACAATGACAGGCATTTAAGTTTCATATTTAATATCCTTCAGAAAATGCAGGTTAACAGTTAAACCTTTTATTCTTGGAACTTTCAAAGATAATAAGATCAATATTTAAAACTTGTTCCTATTTTGAGGCCTTTGTCCACCAATTATTTTGGCGTTGTCCAAATCTCTGGCCCAAGTTTACTGAGGGGTAGTTAAAGTTTCCCAAAATAATGGAGTTCATGTTTATAGGGAACTCATCAAATACATTTAGGTGCCTTCCATGACCTTCAGCGAACGCAGAGAGTGTCTTGTAACAAGCTATAAACAGACAGCCAGTCCTGTTTAATGTGACTGGGAGTTCATTAAGTTCCATTTGTGGGTCCATGCAGGGAAGGATGCAAATCATCACCAGTGATGACACTGTTTGATGAAGTACAGGATGGTAATAGATATTCAGTCAGTCTGCTTTTCTACAATTTGACTTAGGAAGCACAGGTAAGTAAAATGGTAGAATGGTGAAATTCAAGGTTAATATAAACTGCTTAACAGTAAATTCTTTCACAAAAGTGATTTCATCTAAAGAGAGTGCAGTTCAGACGTACAATAATGGAGTCAAGTCTATAAGTCGTAATATGGGGGGGCATGGTGGGTCCACACCAAAAGAATTATGTCTGGAGTACCAAAACCAGAGTAAATTGAAACTTTGGTTTTCCAACGCTTGCTGCCACATTTTTAATATTTAGACACAGAAAAATAGCTATTAGAGGGATCACTATTAAAAAGATATTAATAAGGGTAAAGACGGGATTTTTGATGGGAAGGATGTTTTAGACAGCAATGAATAATATGAATGACAAACAAACCTTTGTCATAAGTGTGATATTTAGGTGGCAAAAATGGTTTTAGTCTTAGTTAACTTATTACAAGTGTCCATAGGGACGTAGAAAGGTCAGCTACATGCATGCATGCGTACATACATACACATACACACACACACACACACACACACACACACACACACACACACACTTACTTCTGATTACTGTCTAAAGAACTAAAGCTAACAGTAAGCAGAACTCTGTGACACCAGTTACAGCAGCCATGGCATTTGGTATGTAGTACTGTACATCCAAGGTGCCACACAGTTGTGACTAATGATATCTGGGGACACAACTCTATGAACAGCAACTCTGCTGGGATGTGGTCAGTGTAAGTGAACAGAAAGACACCAATGGTCAGGTACAATATGGTTAAAGATACTATAGGACACTGGTGGGTTCTGTGCAGGAGAGATCAGGCCCAGTAGTTTACTTTTAGGGTTCACATAATATAATTACAGACTCACAAGCCAATGACTGTGTGACTACCTACAGCTACGTCAGCAGTGGACTTGGTCATCAAGTTAACAGTAATTGGGCAGGGAGTTTACAAAAGTGACCTCTCTGCTGAGAAATCTAATAAAGAGAAGGTAAGTCAGAGTCCAATGATGTATGCCATTTTAAGTAGTTGTGAAGATATGTGAAGGCTGCCAGCCTAGATAGATAGAATTTTGAGAATAATTCTGTCTTTCTAAATATTAATAAAAGCCATAGGCTTGCTCTCTTAAATGTGAGAAGACTGCATTGGATGTTGAACTGCAAAAATGTAACAGTGCACTCTGCTGTAAGAAAGCTGATAAGTCAAGCATTTTATGACTGATCTCAGGGCTCAAAGCCATGGTGTCTGAACCAGCAGATTCTTTGTATTGTTTTAAGACCAGAATTAATCGCTAGATTTTACATATATAATGTCTTTAATTGCTGTAGTTTCCTGACAAGGTGCAAGCTTACTTCTTCTTCTTCTCGAATTAGCCGCGGCGGATGACTTTATCCCGCATGAATCAGCATGAGTTCACATTGAATTTCGTTGGTTGCCCGGCGCCAGCCAGTAGCCCCAACTTCCCACCCACCGCACCACATACACGCATATTTAAATAGAGAGTCAATCCACCTGCAGAATGTCTTTGGGATGGGGGAGGACGGAGAGGGCACCGGAGGAAGAGGAAAGACCACAGGAGAGCGAACAGAGACGCAGAAGGCACAGGCCCGAGGATCGAACCGGAGAACCTCTTGCTGTGAGGCGGCAATGCTAACCACTGCACCACCGTGGCCGCCCGACAAGGTGCAAGCTTACTAAGAAACATAAATGTAGAGTTTCTGTTAGCCTGGGAAACCGGATAATTGTTAAGAATGATGTAATCTAAAATGAGTCAGCAGGATATATTATCAATTTAAAGGACTTTCTCCAAGATAGAGGGAGAACATTTTTGGATTTTGTCTACAGCTGACAACAACTCACCAGTATTCTGCTTTTGCTCAATATGTAAGTTTATTTAGAACTGTGATTGCTCTTAGATATAGATAGAAAATAGTAAGTTTAGTCTATCTATTGTCTATATTTATGTCAGAACTATTCTACTGTATTACTTTAAGTGTTTTGCTATGATTTCTGAACTCTTGACTCGCACTGTGCAATAAGAAGTATTGTCTTGTGTTTTTTATTATTTCTTATTAAACATTTTTAAACTTTTCAACTGTGGCTGTTTTGTGTAGAGATAATTTCAGCTCTGGAGTACATTGCATGTGTATAGTGATACTGGTCAAGCCACTCCAATAGCTTTAGCCCTGGGTCACACTTACTATTTGGATAATAATATTGCACAGTAATAATTGGACACCCTTTGGTAAGGGTCTTTTTAGGAGCTGATATTAGTGGTTGGTGGCAGCTGGTATTACCTTATAAACTGGCAAGAAGGGGCATAGCTGGAGAGCCTGTGCCAGCCTTCCCCAGGAGTGTCTGTGTGTTTGTATATAATTCATACCTTAAATTGTGTGTCAGCTACTTGGGCAGGGACACGAAGCACTGGTTGGACATGGAGGGTGCTGGAAGTTTTAGCTTGACCACTAGGCTGAGATCTGCACCTTATAGCTGTGGCAGTGGGGAGTCTTATTGAGGATCTGGAGAGAAAGGGAGAAACCAGCTCCAGACTGACTGTGATCTCTATGTGCTCTTAAAGGAAACTGTACTTTACTGTGTGTGGATTTGTTATCCTTCCCAATGTGGACGCCCCCCACTGGTGTTAATGGTGAGGATTGAGGCTCCTTGATTACTGGGCCAGTGCACAGGTGTCACAGTACTACTACAGCATTTTTTTTTCCAAAGTGGCTTTTAAATCAGAAGGTTATAATAGAAAGCATTATGCTCTGGGATCTGTCTACGTTTAAGTTATATCCTGTCCATGAAATGCATTCATTTTGTTCTATAAAGAGAGTTCCAATTGATTGCCAAGGTCTAGAAAAAGGTCTGTGCAAAATGTTAATTTACCTTCTACATGGTGAGATTCACACATGCATATTGCATGTCTATACTAGAAATTCATTTGACAAATGCAGTTGAGCAGAATCCAAAGGCATACCTGCACTCTGCTGAGGTGCTTATGTCAAGCAGCTTTTCAATACAATTGTTTTGTCACAGTTTATGGAAACTACATTGACTTGTATTGGACAAGTCTGTGGTGTACTGTAGGAAGTTTTTCACTTTTCCCCACTGTCAACTGACCATGGAGTTGCTATACGTGGGGATGAACTCCCCAATATGAGGGTGCAGGGGACTTATCCTCCTGCCATTTTTTTTTCCTGCTTTTTTTTTTCTGGTTACACTGCAGGTTACTAAAAAATCATTGAAGTATTATATATCAGCTGTAAGGAAACCATGAGAGAGTTCTCATTCAGCTTCTGGAACCATACTATAATGAACCACAACAAACTGATACATTCCTCCAAATCCTTCACCCAAATGCAGCTTACCAGCAAAGAGCAGTGATATAGGAGTTCAAAAAATAAACACTGATGATTATATTGTTTGTAACTATATCATGGATATATGTAATTTAAAATGGAATTGTTTTAATTTATGGAACTCTTAACAGTTAAAGCAGGAAAGCAAGCCCCCATATCCCTGAAGTTGTGGGCTGCATCTCATACTCTCTTAATACACCTGGTCACTCTAAGTTTATTTTGTTTTAAATGGTTGCATAGTTTAGTTATAAACTTTTAGCTTATACCTTAGTGGATTCCAGTGTATATAGTTCATGTACATAACCTTTGAGCACTATTGATTTTTTGTGCCTTTTTTCAAACAATCTGTTGTAAGGTAGTGGGATTCTTTAACATGAAATAGTACCAACTAAAACAACACATTTAGGCACATATTTAAGATTCATTTGTGAGTTAGGGTAAGTTATGGTAATAACTAATATCACAATCACTTTTTTGTGAAATTACACTTTTGGTTTGGTAACATTCTGCTGGAATTTCTTATTTTACTTTATGTAAGTAAATAATGCTGGTTTATTTAATTACATGCATTTTTCCACAAGAGTAAAAAATAAGACCCACACAGCAAAATAGCCTCTTTTCAGAGATGAACCAAGACCACAGATATGGTTAACTGCCTTGCTGAAAGTCACTAAGCATGCATGTATGTGGAAACAACATTCAAAAAATAGAAGTTATGTTCTTACCATAACGTTCCATGTTAGTTGTCTTCTTCTCGCCTTCTTTCTTGCTGGATGGGTTCGGAGCCGACCTCGGCTCCGACTCGGCCACTCTAAAAGCTCGAGAGTTGGATCCACCGGCTCGAGGCTCCCCTTATATCCCACAATGCTAGGCGATATTACCTCAGATCTCGTTTGTAAGCTAGGCCCAGCTAATAATAAAAACCAGAACTACTGGAAAAGGGAGAACCCACCTCTATAAAAAGGAAGGGAAGAAGGTGACCTGAAGCCTGATCAAGGAATATATGCACAGCAGAGCATATACCTATAGCAATAGAGGTGGTAGAAAGAGAGGTCACAATCAAACTCCTCTAGGTCTGTCCAGGCTAGGGGGAAGGAGGGTGGGACGCAAGAAAGAAGGCGAGAAGACAACTAACATGGAACGTTATGGTAAGAACATAACTTCTATATGTTAAGTTGTCTATCTCGCCTTCATTCTTGCTGGATGGGACCGCGTCCCTAGCACCTTGTCCCGGGTGGCCTATCGGAACAGACTCTTGAGAACAGTGGAACCAAAGTTAGCTCTATGTCTAGAAGCTAAATCCAACTGATAATGAGAAATGAAAGTGTGAGGAGTAGCCCAAGTAGCCGCTGCACAAATGGTGTCAATAGGCAGCCTGTCTTGGAAGGCTATAGAAGTAGCCAAAGCTCTGGTGGAGTGGGCCTTAGGTTTGTTAGGCAGCTTTTAGTGTCTAATTTCATAAACAAATGAAATCAGAGATGTTAGCCATCTGGAGAGTGATACCTTCGAAACTGAAAGTCCCTTTCTGCCTTCTGCATAAGAGACAAACAACTGGTCAGTTTTTCTGATCTGTTTGGTCCTATCCAAATAATACCTTAACTGACGATGAACATCTAGCCAATGCAATTTTTGTTCAGACCTGTTAGAAAAGTTAGGAAAAAACACAGGGAGGTCAATGCTTTGATTTAGGTTAGACGCAGAGGCTACTTTAGGTAAAAAAGATGGATTGGTTCGTAAGGACACCCTGTCTTTATGAAATAATAGATACGGTGGTCGACTGCTGAGTGCATGAAGTTCTGAGACCCTTCTAGCTGAAGTAATGGCTACCAGAAAGAGAGTCTGCCAGGATAGCAATTTCAATGAACAGGAAGCTGCAGGTTTGAAAGGGGGAAGAATCAAAGATGTGAGAACTAAATTAAGGTCCCAAGAAGGAGGAGGATTTCTTACAGGAGGTCTGAGAAGAAAAACTCCCTTCAAAAAAGCTTTGCAAAGCTTGTGAGACATGATGGCAGAATCTGAAATGCCCACATGAAAGTTAGATATAGCTGCCAATTGGACTTTGAGAGTAGAAGGAGATGAACCTGCGTGAAAGAGTTCAGCTAGAAAATCAAGAACTATTTGGATGGGAGCAGTGAAAGGATCTAAGTCCCTTCCTTGAGCCCAATAGGCAAAACGTTTCCACTTACTAAGATAAATCTTTCGAGTGGAAGATTTATGGGAAGCTATCAAAATATCTCGAACGGTGTGAGATATTTGAGGAAGCCTGGCTAAGGTAGGAACTGGAGGAACCAAGCAGTGAGGTTCAAAGATGGGAGGGAGCAATGAAACTGACCTGACTGATGGATCAAAAGATCTCGAACTAGGTCCAGATGCCAGGATTACTCCAACAGAAATTGATGTAGAAAGGGGAACCAAACCTATCGAGGCCAGTAAGGAGCAATGAGGATCAATGAGGCCTTCTGAGCGATAGCTTTCTGTATCACTTGAGAGATTAGTGGGAAGGGAGGGAATGCATACAGAAGTCCCCGGGGCCAAACTTGGACTAGAGCGTCTCTGCTGGGCTGGCCTGGTAAGGGGAAGAGGGTGAAATAATCTTTGCACTTGCTGTTTTGGGGAGTAGCAAAAAGGTCGCAGCAAGGCTGACCCCACTTGAGAAAAACTTTCTCCAAGATAGAATCTTTCAGAGACCACTCGTGAGGCATGAGGATAGCTCTGCTCAACTTGTCCGCGATAAGATTGGACTTCCCGGGAATGTGCGTTGCTATCAGAAAACGCTGAGAAGAAATCGCCCATTGCCACAGTCTGAGTGCTTCTCGACATAGGGGGTAGGACTTGGTTCCGCCTTGTTTGTTGATATACCACACTACAGACATGTTGTACGTCTGAATTGCTATCGTTCCCAAGGGAAGAGAGTCTTGAAGGGCTTGTAACGCTAAAAGCACTGCTCTCATCTCTAGAACATTTATATGCAAGTAGCGTTCGATTGGTTGCCATATGCCCTGGACTGTTCTGCCCTGATAATGCCCCCCCCCACCCGATCAGGGAGGCGTCTGTTGTCAGAGTAGCAACCGGAGGGGGAAGGACAAAGGGTCTTCCTAGGAAGAGCTGGGGGGAAGAAATCCACCAAAGAAGATGATTCCTGCATGCTTGCGTAATCACAATGGTGTGGGACATCGGAAGTTGCTGGTACGACCACTGTGTGAAGAGCACCCATTGAAGGATTCTCATGTGAAATCTGGCTAAAAGAAGTAGAGGGATAGCAGCTGCCATAATCCCCAGTACTTTTAGAACCAATCTGACTTTGACTCTGTTGCTGTGGAATAGAAGGGAGACCAGTTTGTGTATGTCCGCTATTCTTTGGTCTGTAAGTCTTGCAGACATGTTGACTGTATCTAGATTTGCGCCTATGAAGGTAATAACACGACAAGGCGACAAAACAGACTTTTCGCAATTTATTGAGATACCTAACTTTTGAAAATGCGAAAGGTGTAGTCTCTGGCAATCAGAAGAAGATGCTTGGTAGGAGCTGTGAGGAGCCAGTCGTCTAAGTATGGAAACACCTGGAATCCTTGGCGTCTCAGATGAGAAGCTACCACTGCCATGCATTTGGTAAACACCCGGGGGGCAGTGGTGAGTCCAAAGGGCAGGGCTCTGAATTGAAAGTGACTGGTTCCCAGCCTGAAGCGGAGGAATCTCCTGGAGCGTCTGTTCATTTTTATATGATAGTACGCATCCTGAAGGTCTATAGAGCACATCCAGTTTTCCTTTCCCAATAGGGGTAGGATGGATTGTAGCGTGACCATCCGAAATCTTGTTTGCTTGACAGACTTGTTCAAGATACTGAGATCCAAAATTGGTCTCTAGTCCCCTGTTTTCTTTGGAACCAAAAAGAACCTGGAGTAGATTCAGGATCCTTGCTGGTCTGCTGGCACTGGCTGAATAGCTCTTTTTGCAAGCAGCTTTGAAATTTCCAATGCTGCTAGATCCCTTTGAGCGGGTGGAACATCTGGAAGGGATTTTTTGGATTGGTTTGGAATGCGAAAGAACGGAATGGAATAGCCTTCGGAAATGATGGACTGTACCCACTTGTCTTGAGTTAGGGATCGCCAGGCTTCTGGGTACAGTGATAATCTTCCCCCGACTGCCTCCGAAGGTGGACAGTCGGGCAACACCTTAGGGATGCTGGAAGGGCTTATCGGAAAAGGTTTCCCGATTGCCCTGGTTCTGCGGACCCCCCCTGCCTCTAGGGCGACGTCTACCATTATTGTTCCCCCCTCTGCCTCTAGAGGGGAACAGACTCTGTGCGTCAGGCAAAGTTCCTTGAGATTGTTTGTGGAACCACATCTTTCCACTTTTCTGGCCTTTGGGGTAAGGTCTAGAAGGAGTAGAAAAACGGACTCCGACGGCAGAAAGAGTTTTGCCATCTGTCTCGCACCTTGTCAAGGTTTCTTTCACTTGAGGACCAAAAAGAGACGATCCATCAAACGGGGAATTAGTGAAAGACGTTTTAAAGGGGTCCGCAAAATTGCACAGCCGCATCCAGGCATGCCGGCGTAAGGCCACACCTGTCCCTCCGGCTCTGCTCGCTCCATCAGCCGCATATGAAAGGAGGCGCATGGAGGAGTTAGCTATAGAATTTAGGGTAGCCAGCTGAGTGTTCATCTTATCCTGAAAACCCGCAGCTGTAGGATCCTTTAACATCTCACTCGCTTCCTTGATCAGGTCTCTTTGAAGACGAGTGAAATGACAGAGGTAGTTCAGCGAACGCATAGCAAAGGTCGCTGACGAAAACATCCGCTTCCCGTACCTGTCCACAGACCTAGATTCCTTGTTAGGTGGATGGACAGGCACCGAAGGATCAGCTAGCTCCTTCTTAGTAGCAGCAGCTACCACCATAGCATCCACAGAAACTCCCTTAGTCAGAAATTGCTTATCTGCTGGTGCTGTGATAAACTTTGAAGGTCTCCTGGGGGTAGGGTCCACAGAGTCAGGAGCCGTCCAAGCCTTTTTAGCTACCACCTGAATGAGGGGGACAAGGGGGGGGGGACACCCAGGAGGTGGAAGGGCGAGAGCCAAACGCCTCAAGATACACAGATTCATCCTCCGAAGGGTTAAGTGCTGGCCAATTTCCCCTCTGTTTCAGGATCTCTAGAATGTCTGCAAAGGAGACATCTTCAGAAGGGGAACGGGGGGAACCCTCGGAATCCTCTAAATCTGTGTCAGAGGTGACAGACTCAGGTGAGTCTATGTGCTTCCTCTTACACTTTCTCTTCCTAGGGGGCTCCCCTGCCAATTCAGGAGAGGCCTCGGAAGAGGATGAGATCCCCACAGGGGATTCTTGAGGAGCTGGCTCTCTGCGGTCTGGGATGAGGGAGTGAGTAGACATAACCTGAGGCACCGAAGAGGGAGGGGCGGACGGAGACGACTGTGGAGTTGAACCAGGTTCCAACACAGTCTGCATGACCTCGAACGCACCAGGCAGAGCCAGAGGTCCCCGCTCCGAAAAGCTGAAAACCTCCCTCGGCACCGACAGCGATGGCTCCGAGGCCGATGTCGGAGCCGAACTCACCAGCGCCGAAGCACCGAGAGGGAGGCGGGTCGGACAAGGGTCGATGCCACTCACCCCTCGAGCCGGCGAGGGAAGTCGCGCCGAGATTATTCCAAGGAAGAAATCGGAGCCGGCAGCGGGCGAAGACAATTGTATCGGCTCCGACGGTATCACAGTCTCGGGTCCGAAGCGCCCCGGCTCCGAGCTCAAAGGAGTCGGAGGAGGAATATTCTGAGAAATAGGGTTGAGCATCGACTGATGAGTCAGGCTCTGAAGCATCTGGGCCAGTGCCTCGGACTTAAGAAGTCGACTCACTACCCTCTGAAGGTCATGGTCCGAAAGCCTCGAAGACCTAGAGAAGTGCGATCTATGGCTCCGTTCAGACAGCAGGGGAGAAGCTGGAGCCGAGGGACGGTGACCTTGACCTCTTCCTAGATGTCGGCTCCGAAAGCCTGATCGGAACCGACGTAGCAATTTCCAAAAAGTACAGTTTTGTACCTACCATAAATGTAGATGTTCGAGGATCCACATTGCTGCAGTCCTAACCATTGGGTAGTCCGCTGTCCAGTCGGCCCGAATACCAAAGTATATGGCTGACGTCGGTCAAGGCGCATTAGACTGACGTCAGGACGTCAGGGTACTAATGCGCATGACCGACGTCATATCCTCAGTCTTTTCTTGCCCCAGATGTCAGAAGACCCTAAAAAGACAAGGCCCAAACCAAAAAACCAAAAAACCAAAAAACCCTGCACCAAACATATATACAATATATACAAATGTACAAGAGTATATCCTAACCCACACCACCACCCCTAAACACAGAGGGGAAGGAGGGAGGGTAAATTGGACTGCAGCAATGTGGATCCTCGAACATCTACATTTATGGTAGGTACAAAACTGTACTATGTTCTTCATTCCACATTGCTGCAGTCCTAACCATTGGGTAGAATCCCAAAGCAGAGGTAAGGGAGGCTGGCAAATCATAAGGAAGCAGGAGCTGTCAACATGCCTTGCAAAATAGCTGTGGCAAAACCAGCCCTAGATTTAGAGTAGAGAGGAAGGTGGTAATGCTTAGAGAAAGTATGCACTGAACTCCAAGTAGCTGCCTCCAAAATATCCTTAGTTGCCACCCCCCTTAGAAATGGTGTGGAAGTGGCAGTAGCCCTAGTGGAATGAGGCCTAATCCCAGCTGGAATCTCCTTGCCATGATGGGAATAACAAAATGAAATGCAAAACCCAATCCACTTAGAAATAGTTTGCTTAGACACAGGCTTGCCCTGAGAACTCAAAGCAAAAGAAACAAACAACTGCTGAGACTGCCTGAAATCCTTAGTCCTGCTTAAATAATAACGCAACTGCCTATGTACATCTAAAGTGTGCAAAATCTTTTCCCCCTTATTTTGGGGATCTGCATAGAAAGTAGGCAAATGAATAGTTTGGTTTAAAGCCACACTAGAAACCACCTTAGGCATAAAGGAAGGATTAGTACGTAATGATACCCTATCCTTATGGAAAATCAAAAAGGGCTCTACTGCCATAAGGGCCTGCAACTCAGAAACCCTTCTCGCAGAAGTAATAGCCAACAAAAAAGCAGTCTTCCATGACAAGTATTTCAATTCAGCAGTAGCCGCAGGCTCAAAAGGTTGTAGAGTAAGTTTTTCCAACACAAAATTGAGATCCCAAGCAGGAGTAGGAGCTCTACGTGGGGGTCTTATATTCTTTGCCCCTCTAAGAAACTGCTTGAACAAAGGATGCGAAAACAATGGTGGGTCACAATCATAGTGAGCAGAAATTGCTGCAGCATGAATCTTAATGGAAGAGAAGGACAAACCTTTGTCCAATAACTCAGTAAGATATTGAAGAGCCACACTCAAATTAGGCTCAGAAATCTCCAAATTCCTTGCTGCACTCCAAAATAAAAATCTCTTCCATTTTTCTGCGTACACTTTCCTTGTACTAGGTCTTCTGGCTTCCATAATGACATTTAAAACTTGTTGAGGAAGTTGAGACCTGCTGTGTTTCAACACAGAATATGCCAGGCTGTTAGATGAAGAGAGTGAAGCTTGACATTGAGTAGATGACCGTCCCTCTGAGACAACAGGTGTGGAATCAAAGGTAAAGGCCATGGAGGCTTCCTTACCAGACTCCTTAGTAGTGGGTACCAGTGTTGCCGAGGCCAATCTGGAGCTATTAAAATCATCCTTGGCTTGTCTTGTCTGACCTTTAGGAGCACCTTTGGAAGAAGAGGCAGAGGTGGAAAGGCATACACATGAAGATTTTTCCAACTGAAAGAAAGAGCATCCACTTTCCAAGCTGTGTGATGAAACCTCTTTGTGCAAAACTTTGGCAGCTGGTGGTTTAGTGGAGAAGCGAACAGATCTATGTCTGGAGTTCCCCATGACACTGTCAATTTCTGAAATACATGAAGATCCAGTTTCCACTCATGGGGATCCATGATTTGTCTGCTTAACACATCTGCTAAGGAGTTCTGCGCTCCCGGCAGAAACCTTGCCTGAAGAGTTAGTTGCAAGCTGAGCGCAGTCTCCCATAAAATCATTGCTTGCCTGCATAACGGGTAAGAATGTGTTCCCCCTTGTTTGTTGATGTACCACATGACAGTTGTGTTGTCTGTTAGAATCAACACCTGCCCTGGAAGAAGTAACTCCTTGAAAGCCATTAATGCAAACTGGACTGCTAACATCTCCTTCATGTTGATATGTAGATGCTGTAGTCTGGCAGGCCACTTGTCTTGTATCCACTTTCCATTTAGATGAGCTCCCCAAGCAATGTCCGAGGCATCTGTCGTTAAAATCTGACTCGCCTCTGGCTGGGTCACAGAGAGTCCCTTGTTTAGGTGACATTCCTGAGCCCACCACAAAAATTCTTTTTGAATGCAAGGTATTATTTGAATGACAGTGTCCAAATCCTGGCAGTGCTGTGTCCATACATTTTTGAGATACCATTGCAGCTTCCTCATATGCAGTTTGGCATTGGGAAGCACCAGAATACAAGATGCCATGAACCCTAAGGCTTGAAGGACTGTCCTTGCAGTCAGCCCGGACTGAAGAGATAGTTGATGGAAGTAACTGGAAAGATTCTTTTGTTTGTCCAGGGTTAAAAAGGCCATCTGGGCTGCTGTATTCAGTCTCACACCCAGAAAGCACATGTCTTGAGAGGGTACTAGACTGGACTTTATTTCGTTCACAGAATACCCTAGGCATCTTAGCACTGCTATGACATATTCCAAATGCTGTAGAAGGTCTTCCTTTTCTTGAGCCAGAATCAGGCAGTCGTCCAAATAAGGATAGATTTGAATTCCTTTTAGCCTGAAGTAAGCTATCACTGGAGCCAGAACCTTTGTGAATACTCTGGGCGCAGTAGATAAGCCAAAGGGCAATGCAGAGAACTGATAATGAGAATTTCCAGCTCGAAAACGCAGATACTTTCTGCAACTTAGTCTTATAGGCACATGAAGGTAAGCTTCCTTGAGATCTAAAGTTACCATCCAGTGATCTTTGCCCAGCAGAGGTAAAAGCTGTTGTAACGTCAACATTTTGAACTTGGGAATGTCCAGATAAGTGTTGAGGATAGATAAATCCAAAATTGGTCTCCACGTGTTCCCCTTCTTTGGTACTAGGAACAGGCGAGAATAAAATCCTAGGCCCCTTTCTGGTACAGGGACTGGCTGAATGGCCCCTATTTGGAGTAACAGAGAAATTTGCTTGTGAGCCTCTTTCCTTTGTGGAGGAGGAACGTCTGGCATGCCTTTGAAAGGGGGCAAGGTATGGAAATAAAACCTGTAACCGTGGTGAATGATATCCAAAACCCATCTGTCTTGAGTAATTAAATTCCAATTTTCTTTGAAAAGAGACAGTCTTCCTCCCAAAGGAGCTGCCAGGCGAGAATGTACTGGCAGCTGAAAAGGCAGGTCATTGGGTCTGTTTACGAAAGGACTGACCCCTGCCCTCACCAGAAGTCTGAGCAGGAGAACTCCCTGTTCTAGGCCTAAAAGAACCTTGAGCTCTGCCCCTACCACGTCTAGACCTGCCCCTAGACTGGGAATCATAAGCAGGATATGTCCATCCCTTAGTAGGCCAATTTCTGCTAAACTTTGGAGGCTGCACCTGCAAAAATCTTTAACAGTCTGCATAGATTTAGCCTTGTCCTCCATTTTCTTTAAAACTGCTTCCACAGGCGAACCAAACAACACATCAGACTGTAAAGGAGCATCCAAAATCCTTGTCTTAACATGCTCAGCTAAATTCTGATCCCTCAACCAAGCGTGCCTCGAAGAACAGAGCCAGTGGCAGCCACCCTCGAGGAGGCCTGCACCGCATCAAAACCACATTGCAAAGAATGCTTACCCACTTGTTCAGACACATGAACTAAATCCAGCAACTCTTTACACTCAATACCTTCCGCCAGAGCATCCACCTTAGATTTCAATTGTGAAAGGAGATAATTTTGATATTTTAACATGTGAAACTGACAATTCAACGCCCTCATGGCTAAAGTGGAAGAAGTATACACTTTCTTTCCCCATCTATCCAAAGCCCTTGCCTCTTTATCAGAGGGAACAGGATTTTTAACAACAGAGGCCTTAACACCTTTAGGCCCCTGAGAAACAATTTCTGGGTCTGCCCTAGGACTCTTAAAAGATACTTATGAGCTTCAGGCACCCTATAGTACCTATCAGGTTTAACAGGGGCAGGAGGCAAAGAATCAGGGTTCAGGGAAGCCTCTGCAAAAACATCTTCCACCACATTCAACACAGGAGGTATAGCTAAGGGCCTATGCTGGGGTAAAAACAAGAATTCCCTAAGCCTCTTCCTGGAATCAGAGAAATCTTGGCCTTCCCATTTAAAATGCTCCCTCATGGAATGCAGAGTCTCTGAAAATGAAAAATCCTCAGGAGGAGAAGCTGAAGGAGTGGAATCATCCACATCAGAATCAGAATAATGAGGAAACTCCTGCAAGTCTTCAGCCGAAGACTCAGAAGCCTCTGAACACTGTTCAAAACACTCCAACTCAGGCTCCACCCTAGGCCTCTTATCCGGAGGGGGCATAGAACCTCTAATCATAGTAATCAAATCCTCTGCCATTTTAAGCATATGTTTCTTAGGCACAGAACCTGAAGTGCTAGGAGAAGCCCCCACTGAAGCTAAACTTGGCCTACCTCTCAAAGAAGTCTTGGAAACAGAAGGAGAGGCTCTAACTACCTTAGGAAGAGAGGGAAGAACAGCTACCTGAGAAGCCCCCTCAGCCTGGCCTACCTCCTGAGAGGGCACATCCTGTAACAGTAAAGTCTCTGCCTGAGACTCCACAGAAACTCCTGGCAAAACCTCTGGCTCCACTGAGCCTTCTAAAGAACCGGCGTCCGGGGCTGCGGTTCTTCAACCCTAGACTTCTGCTTTGTCCTTGCCCTTTTTGGACGAAGCGGGCGTCGGAGCATCCGACGGCATTTTATAATTACAACGCTTCCCAAACACTAACCTGGCACAGTCTAACCTTCTCTTAATAGTGCGTTTGTTAAATCTAGCACAAGAGCGGCATCCAACAACGTCGTGCTCAGGCCCTAAACAAGGTATACACAAAGTATGGTAATCCCTATGCGGTATCTGTTTCCCACAAGAAATACAGTTATTCACTTTTTCTGACATCCGGTTAAATACTGAGGCAAGAAAACCAAAATGTTCCCCAGCGGGTACTTAGCCAACTTTGATTCGGTCTGAAACTCCGACTTCAGAAAATTTCAGAACGCCAACCTGCACTCGCAAAACTGCTTCTGCATCGGACCATGCGGCAAAAAAGACTGAGGATATGACGTCGGTCATGCGCATTAGTACCCTGACGTCCTGACGTCAGTCTAATGCGCCTTGACCGGCGTCAGCCATATACTTTGGTATTCGGGCCGACTGGACAGCGGACTACCCAATGGTTAGGACTGCAGCAATGTGGAATGAAGAACATCCTCAGCTCCGGCCGGAGCCGAGGGAACCACCGAAGTGGAAGTTAGAGTCTCATCGGCTCCAGCCGGAGCCGATGCAGGAGTAGACTTAGAAGTCTTAGGTGCCGACTCAGTAACTGGAGCCGAAGACCTAGAAGCCTTAGAGGGTTTGCCCGAAGATGCAGTCGGGGGACCCTCGGGCTTTAACAAGCCCCGTAAAATAAGCTTGTTCTTTCTTTCCTGCAGGACTCTAGGGCTGAAGCCATGGCATACAGCACAAGAGTCCTGCAGGTGTAAAGGTCCCAGGCAGTACACACAAGAAGTGTGACCGTCTGTCAGAGACATTTTCTGACAGCACGAGTCACACTTCTTGAAGCCTGAGACCTTTGAATCCTTAGACATGACACAAAACAAGTGCAATCACACTCAACACAAACACACCGATTACACTGTAGAGTAAGTAAAGGTAATTTAAACTAATTTAAACTAACTTAAACTGATTTAAAGATAGTAGTTTAGAAATCTTAAGTCCCTACAGAAAAACACACCCACTCTCTGAGGGATAGGAGGGCCCGAAGGCCTAAGGGAAGAACAGATAAGTTCTTGTGGTAAGGAGTGGGAGAAAAACACAGGAAAGGGAATAGAAACCTTTAAAATAAGGGGATACTAACCAAAAAACTAATTTAAAAGGGGTTTACTAAGTTTTTAAAACTATTTGGTACACTAACCTGGAGCCGGTAAAAGCAACACACCTCGATAGCTGTAGCGGCAAACGAGATCTGAGGTAATACCGCCTAGCATTGTGGGATATCAGGGAAGCCTCGAGCCGGTGGATCCAACTCTCGAGCTTTTAGAGTGACCGAGTCGGAGCCGAGGTCGGCTCCGAACCCATCCAGCAAGAATGAAGGCGAGATAGACAACTTAACATCTGTGGTTTTATTATATTGTTTATTTCAAAGCTCATTTTTTCTTGACTACAGCTTTTTTTTGTCTCTGAAAAACTGTTAAAAATACATAAGACAAAAAAGCTTCAAACTCAGTCAAAAGAGTATCATTCACTTATAATTTATTCTTCAGCCCACTTAACTAGCCTATAATGTCAAATCAATATCTAAACTAACCTACATGGCATACAGCTTTCCTTTTTTCAAGTAAGGCCCAATGTATTAACACAGTTAAAAAAAAAAAAGGATAAACATTTGCCACATGACATCACAAACAAAATAGCATTTAATAATATTCAGCAAATACACCATGTGGACTCGGTCACTACTCCAACAAAACAGTGTACAGCAAAGGATACCACATAATTTCAGCTCCTGCCTGTCTGTTTACAAGGTAAAATCTCTCAACCACGTGTTCAGCCTAGAGCGATGAAGCACATCAGATTCACAAACTGTTATAAAAGCATGTATTCCTAATATATATAAAAAGTAAAAGAACACCAGCAGAGATGACACCACTCCCACCAACAGCGTTCCTGTTCAAATTATACAGTATCTAACAAATAACACAATTCTGAATAAGGAGCAGCAAACTGGAAAAAATGCCTTGTCGCCAAACTGTACTGTATACATAAATTGTGCGAAATGGCTGCAATGTTTCTTGTATGCATGGCAGGAAATGTTAACACTAACAGCACAAGACGTTAAGTAAGAGAATGTTTAAATGGCATAAGAAACATATCACAATACATGATACAGAATTTGTAACATGAATTTTCAAAGTAGTACAAATCTGAAAAGCAGTGTTACATACTCTGCAAAACCATCTGTATGTACTGCCTCAAGGAAAGTTATTGCTTCTTTATGCTTCAGTGAGATTTGCTGATTTAAAACATAATAAAAACATTTATCTCAACAAGCCAGAACCACTGTTTCAGTGAATGTTTTTAAAACAGCCTTATAATTTTCTGGTTAGTATAGCGAGGTTTATGTAATTTCCTCATTACTGTTCATTGTTCACCAGACACCACAGGTACCTCTTTTACAGCGCAGATTAAATATTATAATTAGCACATTCACACACCCCTACTGTGTTTAACTAGGGATCTCTCGAAAAGCAGAGCAGCAGATGCTGGGAGGGGAGGGGGCTTGCAGTTTCCAGACTACCTGCCTACCACAAGACTTCAAAACAACTACAGTGGTTCACAGTGTCCCAAAAATCTGCTTGTTTGTAGTGGAACAGCAAGTAAGTTGTGTCCATATTTGTGTAACGAATAGTGTTACTACATGCAAAGTTACGTAAACCTTTTATAAAAAATGGAATTTCAGTTTTAAGGTCTCATTTTAGTTCTCCCCTTCCAAAAAAGAAAGTCTGAGCTGTTGGCCTGAGTATGTGATATTACCTTACGACAACCATCAGAGTTCAGACAAGTCTTGCAAGAAGTACAAAGAAACAATCACACTTATGTAGACACCTGATAGGAACATAAGTACTGAGTACATAAACACAGCCTCTATCCCTTTCACGTTAATGTATGTTCTCCCAGCATTCCCTCTCTCATACATCATACTCGTTAACAGGCAGTCTTCTCCAGTATGAATTATGCTCTGCCACCTGTATTTAGGGCACATTGCTCAGTTCTGATTGCAACAGTTATTGTACCCACTTGTGCGTACGTACACACATATTTCCTCCCAGCAATGCCCTCAACTATAAATTCTATCACTCTGCACAACCCCCTACTTCAAAACAAGCTGTCTCCCTACTCTGATACATCACAAAAAACATTAAAGAAATACTGCTGTCTCAGATACACTGTGTAGATAATTTACATAAATTAAACACATTTCTGTCACAGTTTGGGTTAATTTTGAGGAATCCGGCTTATGTTTTACAGAAACAAAACCATAAGTAGTAACTACTGGAAAATAAAATGTGATGACTTCACAGCACTTAATACTGCAAACCCAAACAGATGTAGATCACCGAAGAGTACGCACTACATTTTTCCACTCTTTTGCTCTCATTTTTTCATCCTACAAAACTTCTGACTCTCAATTTACACTTCAAGGTGTTGGCCATCTGCAGGCTGTTTTGCTACTAGGTTCTTTCCTATTTTAACTACTTAAGTATCATGCATAGTGTCACTGTTATAGTAATTATATTGTTACTCAGCAGTACAACATAGCCTAATGGCAGGCCTATAACGTTACGTTTTAGAAAGAAATGGACTCAAGAAGCTGTTAAAATATTTTAATGTGTTCTGACTTTGTGGACTCTTACCCTAATACACTCTCCTTTTCCAAACTAAAAATACGAGGGGGAGGGAGTATCTGGTTGAAAAAAAAAACAGACTTTACTGTGCCAAAATTCAAGGTCACTAATCTACGAGCAAAGAACAACCCATTCAGACAGGCCTTCAATTTTAAGAAGTCTGACTTTATCCCTTCTACTTACTCACTGCATAATACCTTCCAATTATTTGGTTCATTTTAAAAAATGTTCTATATCAAACGTGCATATAAGAGATGGATCCTTGGAGAAAAGGAGTGAGAATTACATTACAAAAAAAAAAAAAAAAAAAGGTGGGGAACTGCACATGTTCACACACAGGAGGTAATAGACGATAGTCTCGTGGAAGTAAGCACTTTCCAAAACGCTTCACAATGAACCTCACGGTACAACTTACAGTGATCATACTGATCAGATCAGGGAGGATGTGAGGAGCAGCACGTCCCAGGTACCTTTTTTATGCCTGGCCTGGCAAGTGACAGCAGAGAGTCTTACAGGTGGTACATATATGGAAGGCTGGAAGAAGTTTGACTTGTGAGGAGACAAAAGGAGGGGGGAGATAATTCCAGTAGCAAAGAGGAACTAGTTCCATCCTATATGGCCTGCATGCAGTACTGGAGGCAAAACAAGGAAACATATACACATATATATGGTTCCCCTTTACAATCTCGAAATACTGAAATCTTGAATTTCAGTATCTTGAAACTATAAAGGCGAACGACTCACAATCCCGAAACCCAAAAGCATGAAACACAATCACAAACATACACACACCATACACCACACAACACACACACCACTCTACCCATGTAAGCAGGGGGGCAAGCCTCCCTTGCACCCTCATGTGGGTGGCTGCATCCCCCCACCCCCCACTTATATATACCAACTCCGAGATCGCACAAACAGTAAAAAAACAAACTCACACCCAGACATTCTACAGTCCCTCACCCACACACACACCAGCACATCCAACACTCACACTCATACTTCCACCTCCCTACCCTAACCCATACGTACAACTTACAAAAACACTCACATACACTCACTCACCTTAAATTCCAGACACCATCCCAGCCAAACACTTCATGTAACGTAGCGTAAATACATAAGCGCAGATTCGAGATATTCGGATTTGCGCATATGCACTTTCATTATTTTGAAGTTTCGCCGTTATGGTCTCGAGATACTGAAATTCAAGATTTTAGTATTTTGAGATTATAAAGGGGAACTATATATATATATATATATATATATATATATATATATATATATATATACACATATATATATATATATATATATACACACATACATACATACATACACACAGTGGATATAAAAAGTTTACACACCCCTGTTAAAATGCCAGGTTTTTGTGATATAAAAAAATGAGACCACAATAAATCATTTCAAAACTTTTCCCACCTTTAATGTGACCTATAACCTCTACAATTCAATTGAAAACAAATCTGTTAGGGGAAAAAATATAAAAAATAAAAAATGTAAAATAAGCTAGTTGCAAAAGTGTGCACACCCTTAAACTAATACTTTGTTGAAGCACCTTTTAATTTAATTACAGCATTCAGTCTTCTGGGGTAGGATTCTATCAGCATGACATATCTTGACTTGGCAATATTTGCCCACTCTTCCTTTCAAAAGCACTCCAAATCTGTCAGACTGCGAGGGCATCTCTTGTGCACAGCCCTCTTCTGGTCACCCCACAGATTTTCTATTTGATTTAGGTCTGGGCTCTGGCTGGGCCATTCCAAAACTTTAATTTTCTTCTGGTGAAGTCATTCTTTTGTTGATTTGGATGTATGTTTGGGGTCACTGTCGTGTTGACAGGTGAAATGCCTCTTCATCTTCAGCTTTCTAGCAGACGCCTGAAGGTTTTGGGCTAAAATTGACTGGTATATGGAACTGTTCAGAATTCCCTCCACCTTGACTAAAACCCCAGTTCTAGCTGAAGAAAAGCAACCCCAAAGCATGATACTGCCACCAGCATGCTTCACTGTGGGGATGGTGTTCTTTTGGTGATGCAGTTTTGTTTTTGCATCAAACATACCTTTTAGAATTGTGGCCAGAAAGTTCAACCTTGGTCTTATCAGACCATGACACATTTTCCCACATGCTTTTGGGAGACCTGATGTATTGTTTTGCAAATTTTAGCTGGGCCTGGATGTTTTTTTCTGTGTAAGAAAAGGCATCCATCGTGCAGCCCTAACCCCATAGCCAAGACATATGGAGAATACGGGAGATTGTTGTCACATGTAGTATACACCCAGTACTTGCCAGAAAATCCTGGAGCTCCTTCAGTGTTGCTGTAAGTCTCTTGGTAGTCTCCTTGACCAGTTTTCGTTTTGTCTTTTCATCAGTTTTGAAGGGACGTCCAGTTCTTTGCAACGTCACTGTTGTCCCATATTTTCTCCACTTTTTGATGACTGTCTTCACTGTGTTTCATGGTATATCCAATGCTGTGGAAATTTTTTTGTACCTTTCGCCTGACTGATACCTTTCAATAATGAGATCCCTTGATCCTTTGCAAGCTCTCTGCGAGCCATGGCTTTCGCTGTAGCAGGCAACTGAGTAAATGTCAGGAAAATCCTACTAGGACAGCTGAACTTTATTTGGGGTTAATCAGAGTCTCTCTAATTGATGGCAGATGTGTACCCAAGAAGACTGAATGCAGTAATTAAATCAAAAGCTGCTTCAACAAAATATTAGTTTAAGGGTGTGTACAGTTATGCAACCAGCTTAATGTACATTTTTTTATTTTTTATATTTTTCCCCTAACAGATTTGTTTGTTTTTCAATTGAATTGTAGAGGTTGTAGGTCACATTAAAGGTGGGAAAAGTTTTGAAATGATTTATTGTGGTCTCATTTTCTATATCACAAAAACCTGGCATTTTAACATGGGTGTGTAAACTTTTTCTAACCACTGTATATACATATGTATATGTATATATACAATCCCCTTACTTGAAAATAAGAGAAACTGAGGGACATGATACTGGTGTACAAAGCTGCACCAGGGAGATGTGAAGGGGTCATTCTGAAGAGAGATGATAGTAGGAAAAGGATGGGCAAAGGCAACAATGTGTAGGCACTAAGTACTCAGTCAAAGTCCAAAAGTATTTTTTTTATTACAAAGAGAATTGCGGACACATGGAATGGTCTATAAGAATGGGTAGTTGAGACAGAATCTACAGCTAACACTGAAAACAGCATGGAAGAGGTGGAAAGAATATGGAGAAGGTATGGATAGATGGGAGGTAGAATGGTAAGGTACTTACAAGACAGGTGTACTGCCTCTTCCTACTATCAAGCAAAATGAAATAGAATGTAATATAAGAATATAAGGTCCAGGTAGGGCTCAAAAGGGTCAGTTGTCCATAGTACTTACCCAGTTACCAAATGTAAAATAAAATAAATAAATAATGTAAAAGAACAATTTGCTTTGTTTTGCAGGTAATGGTAGTAGCCCTGGTTGTCACAACAATTAGGTTTGTCCACTGTACCACACAGGTCGTATGACTCATTTATGGTGGTACGTGCAGGGCTTCAGTGAGCAGTTTACACATGCGGCATCTTGGTAACGGTTGCATTTGACACTGCTGCACAGATAAAGCAGCATAACTGGTGACAAGTAATGATGTCTCTCAGTTAAGGAGAGAGGTAGACAATTGGAAACAGTAAAAAACTAACTGCACTGTCAATAAAGGTGACAAAGGGAAATAATGTGCTGAGGGCCTCAAAGGATGTCAGAGTTGTGTCTTGTTCTACAATGTCAGAAAACTGCCACACTTGGAAGTAGTGCAGGTGTACAACAGCAGACACTTAAATGCATAATGTCCTCCAAATATGTTTTTACCTTTCAATTTAAAAACAAATTAAAAATCTTCCCCTAGGTGGTATAATGCCATTCTGCTTATAAAACTGTGATACATCATTACTTTGCCACTTATTCTTTTGTCTTTCTTGGCACCAGTTATGCTGATTTATCTGTGGAGCAGCGTCAGACACAACCATTACCAAAATGCCACATGTTTAAGCACAGTTTATAAACAGCTCGCCAAAGCCCAACACGTACCAGCACAAATGACTCATACGACCTGTGTGGTACAGAGGACAAACCCAATTGTTGGGACAACCAGGACTACTACCATTACATGCAAAACAAAACAAACTGTTCTTTTACATCTGTAGGACTGTATCATTATAACCCCTTAACCTACTGCCCCTTACAAAGCAGTAGTGTGGCCTGTGCAACTGACAGCATCACTGCCTGGTCATCCATCTTCTACAGTGTAAATTCTGAATGACTGGTGTGGTGGTGGCCCAGCTTCAACATTCCGGAGAAATTGGAGAAGAGAGAACCTGCTTACAGGATTATGGGAAAAACAGGGAGAGAAGGAAGGAAAGAAAGAGACAGATAGACAGCTACACTGGTATGAAGACTGACTGGTTGACTCAGTTAATTAGCCAATGTTACCAAAAAGAAAAAAAATATTTTTTTTACGGAAAAGGTACTATTTTAATTAACTAAGCATTTATACTCAGTAGACCACTTCTCCATACTTTTATAGTTCGATATCACACTTAAGAAGTAACTACAGAACCAGCAGGGGCAAGATCTCTCAAATGTGTTTATATGCACATGCTAGGGGGTACACGTGTGTACACACACACACACACACACACACACACACACACACACACACACACACACACACACACACACACACACACTCAGATTTCCACTTCAGCAAAGCAAGTGCTCACTGGCCTACAAACAGCACACGATACTTATCAAACATAATAAAAAAGTGATACTCAGCTGCAAGATGCCTAGATGGATTTACTGTCTCTCACTTGTAAGACCAGATAATAAGCATTCAGTAACTAGCGGTCCAGGCTGAATGAGTATACAGCCACTCTACTATACTACCAGTTACAGGAAACGTATGGTTGGAAATTAAAAAAAAATGTTTTTCCTTTTGCTAATAGTCTATGCAATACTATCTCTATATAACCCAAACATCCTGACTAGGACTACATATTTATGGGATTTTCCTTTTTTTTTTTTTTTTTTTTTTTTGCTGTCTCTAAGCAATACTACTTAACATGGTAGGCATTACCAGAGAATAATAAAATATCCAAGGTGAAGATGAGGTACAACACCTGTCCCACTCTACAGAAGGCATTACTGCACAAAGAATGCAAGTACTGCCAGAAAAAAATACAGATTCTGAAACAGTTTCATCAAAACAGATTTGGCAACAAATACTTTACCTTCCAGGAAATTAGTTTTTATAATGAAAACCAACAGTTGCATGTTCCTAGCGTCCTAGACCAGCCCAGTACTTATCTGCTATCCCAGACAATCGCGCATGTTTATGTGTGGGACATTGGCAGGCTCTACTTGAGAATGACTGTTAAATTTAACCTAGAAGATCAGTTTCTTTGCGTAAATCTACTGGGACATTTTTGCTGTGCTGCGGGAAGAATTAGCTGGACCTCTGATGCTTCTCTGCAGCTTTTAATTAGCTGGACCTCTGATGCTTGTCTGCAGTTTTTAATTGTTGATTTTTGAATTTTTTTGTGAATGCTACAGAAACTTCAGCGAGTTGCTTTGTGGCCCCTGCATCTTTGCTGGGAAATTTAATCTACTCACTGTCAGACGACATACGTGTTCTGAGCTCTATTTCCACTTGTGCCCAGTTGCTGCTCTCTGTCCACGTGGTATCTTACCCTAACAGAGAGCTTTGATTACTACAATGACGCTATCTTAGTTGGACTAAAATTTGTACCTCCTATTTTACAATATCAGTGGAATTTTGTTCAATATCAAATTTGCAGCAATATCCTAGCCCTGTCAGATTTCAAAACACCTTTATCTATCTTGCAAATGACTGTCTTTACTGATAAGAAAACAGGGCTGCAGAGCTACATTTTGGTTACTTGCAATTAATGTGGCTTGTAACACTTGTCCCATGCTGGCTTTTACAATGCTCAGAGGACATCTGAATGGGCAAGCCATTTATATCATTCCTTTAATATTTATGCTGGTGTAATGTTTTGAAATTTGACAACTATTTGTATTGCGCATATACTTGCAGCCTTTTTTTATTTTTATATATTATATTTTAGTCAAATTAATATCTGTATATTATTCCACCTTATAAAATGACTTGTGTTTTACTGCAGTACTTTATAACTTTGTCTGTGTTTAGAGTGGTGATTATTCCATCGCATGTACTGACCACTATACATCATTTTTCAATATGCAGAACAAAGCAGCCTGCTGATTAATATCATAGCATTTTATTGGGTATGTCTCAACCATGGCATGATATACAATGGGTTATTTATGCTGTTGCATGGCTAAAGATGTCAAACGTTCACATATTCTACACCTGTTGCTTATTTAGTCTGGGCCTTAATTATGTGGCCTAAACTGGTGACCCTTTAATTTCAGTCATTACTCCTTGATACATATGCTGTCATTCTGTTGAAGCTACTGTTACTGTGACAGCTGTCACTCATTTGGAGGGTTTGGATACTTCACTGCACACTTTAGATTACTTTATTGGCGAGACCGCAATGGTCAAGTTTATATCACTATTAGTCCCTTTTCAGACCTGCTGGTTTAGATCTAATTTGACAGCTCCATTTTTCTTAATTAGTGCTCATTTTGAAGTTCTTAAGATGCTGTACTCCTATGATGGTGGCCACATAGTTTGCCATCCAAACATGCGACTCTGGCTTTCTGGATTCTCACATCTCACTTAAATGTGGATGGGGTTACATACAGCCATCAAGATTGTGTGGGTAGGGGGTTAGTCACGTCAGGGTTAGAATTTGACAGAGAGTAAAGCATCACACTCACTGGTACAAGGGTCCTCCTCTGGAGAAGGACATCTTCGACCATTAGGCAGGGCCTGTCCTGTTCAGTGTTATATTCTTTAATCCCCACTGGTACAAGGGTCCTCCTCTGGAGAAGGACATCTTCGACCATTAGGCAGGGCCTGTCCTGTTCAGTGTTATATTCTTTAATCCCCACTGGCACAAGGGTTCTCTGGAGAAGGACATCTTCGACCAGTAGGCAGGGCCTGTCCTGTTCAGTGTTATATTCTTTAATCCCTGATTAGTACAGAGAAGCAGGACATTGTCTCAAATTTGCTTTGAGGTATGAACTGTTTACAGTATGCATGTTATCACTAAAGGAGGTTATTATAGGGAAAGATTTATTATTAATCATATACTCATGATATTCAGCTTTGCCTCTCCTTTTCTTAGGAGAATGTGTCTGACCTTAAAAGTCTTGAAGATTGCTCAGGTTCAATTGCCCACTGGTGAAGCCTTAATCGTCACATTGTCAAGACCAAGGCTTTACTCATTCTTGCCATAGTTCTATCAAACTTTGCCTGCCTTCTTCCCTTAATTACTTATGGGAGCACAAGATCATCCCTTCCCTAGTCAGCTCTCCTGTCAAAGAGTTCTTATCTGAACACAAGTCATTATCTTTTTAATGCACACATTCTGCTTTTTGCTGCAATGTGTCTATGAATCTATGACCATTTATGAGGACAAACCAGGTTGGGGGGGGGGGGGGTGGCACTGTCATCCACACAATCATCAGAGTGTTTTTCTTAATATTTTCTTTCCCTAAGTATGGCTTACAAAGCTTACCAAGCACTCATGCAATGTGCACATAATAAGGCTGTCATTTCTGCAAGTAAAATAAGCCCACAAACAAATTCGTTTTGATGGAAAACAATGCTGTTCCTTAGGGTCTCCAACTGCCAGCAAGGAGACATTAAAAATGTACATGCTCCCAAAACACATAGCTACCCCTCTTAGGATGGGAGGGGAGAGACCTCAGAATTATCTGCTAAAATGTTCAAGTCTTCCAAGTTTGATGTCAAGTTGTTCTTTATCTATCTTTCTTCTCTTATCTATCGGACAAATTTCTAATAACGGCATCACTCCAAGGAAATGTTCTGAAATGTTCCAGCACAACAGCAGCATTGCAGCATGTAAAGAGTCTGTGGAAGAACATGGTACTTCATGCAAAGCATGGACTAGCTGCAATGTGGCCATGGCCGCTTTCCCTTTGCTGGAACAGTCACCATTACATATCAATGACTTGCAATCCCACAGGATGAATATTTAGGATCCCAGCAATACGGTCTAAAGTAATGACAATACCTAGTACATTTTTTCCTGCAATCCACCAACAATACATTGAAACACATACAGTTTACTGAGTAAAAACAAATAAGAGACTTGAGTGAGATCATGTGAAATGCCAACTACTCAGAAACGTGGAGGAGGACTACAAAATCAGCAAGAGGAATCCTTCTTTCTCTACTGCCTGCAACACAGACAGACAGCAGCCTCATTTCCACGCTTTGGCTTCCTTCAGATAAGGAGCCAGCTTCCCTATCCTGCAAAAACCTGCTTTTCTCAACTACCAGCTACAATCTGCTGTCAAGCCTGCATATAAAAAAAAGAAATGCACTATTTCTGCAGAAGGGGACAGAAAGATCATGAAAATGTCTCCTGAAAATCACGCAACTCAAATTCTTATGGGAAAGCTCATGTAAGGTATTCAGTAGTACTCTGTAATTTTATAACAAAATTTAGACATAATTACTTCTTGATGACTCTCATGTTGACAAAATGAGCAACAAACAACTCTCAGTGTATCATTACACAATGCAGTTAGCAGACGCACAGTGCTTCCTTGAACACCTTCTTGGCCATAAGCAATTATGGTGCAACGCAAATCTGCAGTGCATCATCTAAATGCCTGAAACAAGAACACATAATTTAGGAAAAAGATGGCACTTACCACTAAGCCATAATGAGCAGCAAATGTGTTTGAAATAGACTTCCAGTGGTATTTTTGTTCATGTTGTTTTTTGTCCCCCACAGAAGGTAATTACTGTGGTTTGCAAAGTCAGACTTCAGTGCTGCGACTTTTCATACACTGTCCAAAAATACCACGACTGACTCCAGCCTTGTCCTGTATGGTCGCATAAAAGTCTCTAGCCATATTCCTGCCTCCAATAAACTAGCAAATTACTGAGGTTTCTGTAATGAAAAGTGTAGTCAAAACAGACGTACTTCTTTTCTAATTAAGTCTTGCCAGTTCTATTATTATCATAAAAAATGTAGAAAACTAAAGATGATCTAAGGTTATTAATTTTACAAGTCTATCTGAATTGATCCTCAATTAATTCTGGAAGGTATAACAAAGCATTCTTTTATGCACACTGGAAAGAATATGCACCAAGCATCCCCACTGCTACTTCACTTTACACACAGTACCATTTAAAGGATAATGACAGCTTTCAGTCAAGAAGAATTATATTGATTTTAAAAGCTGCTGTAATGTAGTAACAGTAATTCATTACTTGCCTGACCATTATAATAACTGGTACAGCTTAACATTTCTTGCACACAAAATTGTACCTTGCCCCCTTTGAACATAAATCTCATTATGCTAGTATTTTGGCTGTCTTGGCTACTTAATTCAGTAATATACGTGTTCATGACTCCTGCTGTTTCTGCTCGAGAGCTGCAATTACAGATCATTGCACAGTAAAGTGTAATTGCAGTCAGTGACTGCAAAATACTGGTGACAGAGTAGTGAATGCTGTAGCCTCTCAGCTGAAAAGTCTACAGGTTCAGTCCTGCAATGGAACTACTGTCTCAGTAGAATATGAATGTTGGCTTTCTCCAGATACCCCAGATTCTGCCTAAAAGTAAGATGCGCAAGTTGAATGCCTATTCTAAAATGTTCCTATGTTAAAAATATGGAGGTTTTCTCCATAATAAAAGGGCCTTTGGCTCAATTAGTTTACAAAATTAAACAGAAACATATGTGACTGTCAGAAGCTGCTTAGACTGCTGATGCATATGCTAAAGTCTGAAAACTTTTCTCTGTATCCCGCTCCAGTCACTGGCAAATATTAGCGATTGCAGGCTCCAGTTAAGCCACAACAAAAGTATAATTTCTTAGCCACACGCAAAAGTGACATTTTTTTCCCTCCACCTGCTTTATCAGAACACCTTAAGATTGTCTGACTTCCTTTTATCACTTGGACTGTTCCTATCCTTTCTGTCAGCTTAAAAGCACCAATTCTGCTTTGTTTTTTTCTGTTTCCACTTGCAAACTGTGGGAATCAGAGCATGCCAATTAAAAAGAAAGTGCTCCTACATCACATCAGGAAAGATTTGCTTGCGTCTAATGGGTTAACACATACAACAAAAATATAAGACACGATTTTAATATATCAGCTGATCTACAGAAAGGACCCTCTTTAATGAGTCCTTATTAGATTTAGCTCCCCTAGTAATCAACATCTGGAAAAAAAAATTGGAAGATTACACATGTCTGTGCACTTATTCCAACACAAACCGTGAGATGACCTACCGGACTGACATGCACAAGTGTCTCATGAGACCACCACTTTGCCATTAGTAAGCACTTTAGGGAAAGTGAAGAAATAACAATCTGGAAGTGGAGTATCTTTGCTTGACTGATGAAGAATGATCCTGCTACAGATCAAATGACTGTGTAAGAACATATCTGTTGTACCACCTTAGTGGGGCCTTGTTTGAGACAAATACCAAGCACTAACCACCAGAGAGGGAGGAACCAGCAGACATCTCAGAAAGCGGAATCTCACAACAGTGTGGCCTAACTTCTTGAAATGTGATGAAGGGAGTACTGTGTTCTGAATGTGTGCCCTAAAGGTCAAGTGGCCATGGCACAGATGTCTGCAAGGGTGGCATACAAATATTCTACCAGTGGAGTAAGCCTTATCTGTAGATGTTAGACCTCCATGTTTCTATTCAGTTCATGTTCATTCTCTATTAGTATAAATCTGCAACAAAGGCCGGACATTTCACTACCATAGCCCTCAACCTCTTAGCAGAAAAAAATATGGACAAAGCACCAAAACTAGGGACATATTTTAAATATTGCTTGTATAAACTTAGAAAATTGCTAGAATAAAATCTTGTGTTACCATGCATTTTCTGGATGATGATAGGTCTGAAACTCAAATGCCTGTCATTATTTAATGACTTTAATTCTCACTAATGTGCCACAAAAATCCAAAAATGTTATGAGGAACAGACCAAAAATATGAGCAAAAATCTGGACATTCTGTGAAAATGTGGACAATTGAGAAGCATCACTACTGTCCCCACACCCAAAATTTACAAGCTGGACTCCTCTGACCTTTCACATGTAGATCTGCATGACCCCATTAAAAACCTTTATATAATAATCAGGACATGCCAGAGATGCTCCAGCACATCCCATTCCCAAGAAGGCTCTATTACGGATGCTGTCTCCTCACCTACTACAACTTCATTACCCTCTGACACCCCGGTCTTCCTCTACGGCAGTTCAAGTGCCTCACCTGTACAGTAACATCTTCAATAACAACCTGCACAGCAACATAGTGATTCAGTCTCAAGTCTGAGAGTTGATACACATAGCAACAGTTTTGGGGACTAATCATAAATTGTCCAGGTCTGCTGTCCCTTCCCTCATCATCATTCTAGCCTGCACACTTCGTAAAACAGGTCAGTGCTTACTTTCCCTACACTGTGGCTCAATGGGATGTTAACTCTGTCACCCTGAAAGTCACCCCAAAATGTGGAAGACAAAAACCTGGCCCATAAGTGTGGTACTGTCACAATAAAAACTATCTCTGCATGTTCACAGGAAAAATATTGCTCGTTCTTCAGCTCTGCAGGTGAAGTTTGTGGTAGTCTCATGTCAATAGTGCCCCAAGTAAAGTGAAAACCCTCTGCAGGATCTACTGTTTCCACTACTAAAAGCTCTTCTCTCAAAAGCAGCATTTAATTTCTGATTTTTTACTGTCAGACTTCCTTTTCAGTATTTGTATTTCAGCTTAATTTACCTTTCTTAACTTTCACCTGTGACATCATGCATTCTTAGATTAGCACTACAATACTTTTCTCATTTCTCACTCCATCCTGTACTGGAAAATCTGTCTTCTTCTAACACCAGATAATCAAAACAGGGGAAGTTACCTCCATAAAGAGACCAGTCACCAATAGAAGTACCCCCACCCCGGCATCTATGCTGGGACATCTCCTCGTTGGCATCTACTTTTCTGAAGTAAAGGCCAATACCAAAGGTCTTGGGCTGACCATGTTTGCAGAAGACTGCAAGCTAGGAGCAGTCATTGAATCCCCAAATGACTTAGCCATCCTGCATGAAGGTTTGTCTCAAATAAATAACTGATTCCAAAATTATGGACTGACACAAAAAGCCATAAAATGCATTATTGTATCCTTCTGGAAATAATCTAACCCAGGGAATTAACACACTTGCAATATGTCCATAACAGGGAACTTATGCAGATAATGAACTAACCTTTGACCAAAAAGTGTCTATTGTTTTAAGAAAGTCCTTCTATACTGCACAGCTTATAAACAAAAGGATTGTGTCTAGATCTAGGGATGTCATTGTCCCCTCTACTCAGCCCTCATTAGGCCAGTTATTGAATATAATAACCCCATTTGGCATGTACCTGTCAAGACACATGCAACAACTGGAACTCCCACAGAGATACATTACTAAAAGGATGCAAAGTCTAAACAACATGTCCTACTTGGACCGACTCAAAGCCATGTCACTACACTTGATATTCAACATACAGCTAACAGGTGACCTGTGTCTAGTATACAAGGCATCCTCCAACCCATTACTGATATATTTACTGCACATTAGCAAGTCAAATGGCATCAGAAGCACTCAGTCTAGGGATCAAACCTCTTCTGCAACATCAACAAAATGGTTTGGAGGTAAAGTTATACCACTGATATGGAACAGACTCCCCCATCCACATAAAACAAAGTTCATCCCTGTCCATGTTCAAGCACAACTTAGACTTATGGATGAAAAACAGAACATTTACCCCAGGACTGCCCCTGTACTACTAATGGACAGAGGCAACTCCTAAATGCTTCATCCCATGCACGAGTCCCCGAAAATTACTTATGGTATGATGCCAGTTATTTTTAATAGGGGTAATATACAATTATCAACAATGGGATGGGTAAGGCCAAATTATAACCAAATAGGATAGGTTATTTTGGGACAAAAAGGGAATATGACTAGACTTAAAATGGCCGGCAAGGGTAGCTAGCCTAGTAGTTAGCTACGAACCCATGAACCTCTGAACCAGTACATACCCTGATGATACCGTTCCTGTTTCTCAGTACTTTGGCTCTATGAGTTCCTGACACCAGAAGAAGCCATGATGACTTGCTAACCACCCTTGGTCCCCTTTGATTGGACATCTCAAGTGCCAAGCCACAGCAAGCAAATGAATCTACCTAGGCAACGTCGTACCATTTGAATGTAATGACAGAGTTCTAGAAGAGTTTAAGTGGTACAGCAGCATTCCACATCACAGTTCAGTTATCCGGGGATATTTCCATTTTACACTGTCGAGGCATGCTACTTTTATCCTGAATGTTTTTGTTTCTTAATAAGGTGACTAAATCTTTCTTATTCACAGGTAGTGTTTACTGCAATCAAGCACAAGCTGTTAGAAACTTTGCTTTAACTTGACCACATACATGCCATTCCGCCACTGTTTAGCCTAAACCACCATCTAAGGGGAGAATGCGCACGCCTCTCAGTTATCTATGTTCAAATAAGTCAGACTGATGCTGCAACAATCTGGAATGTTCAAAGCAAACAAGGAAACAAAGGCATGCAAGAAAAAAGGAAAAATCCAGTAAGAGTTTTTAAAAAAACCTTCTCAGTATGCAAAAATATAATATCCGCTGCCTAGTGCAGCTAAGGCTCAAACTAAGCAAATTTCAAACTTTATTTAGAAGTGGCATAAACACTGAAAGTTGCAGAGTCACAAATACATACACAGCAACAGATGACAATTTAAGTGTTGCACTGCATTTCCCCTACTATCATGCCAATTTTGTGTGGTGAATTTCTTAATAAATCCTTTGTAAACTTTTTTTTTTATCAAGAAATACACAATTTTATTTTATACCTTGGTGACTTCACCGCAGGGATAGTATTGGAATGTACCCACAGACATTAATGGACATGACCTCATGTGCACACACTGGTGTGCCATTAACTGCGCTATTCCTTCACTTGACATCAGCAAGGACAATGTTCACGGAGCATTCCAGTGACATTAACATGGGAAAAACAGCATTTTACACAGGAATTTGTTAGAAAACCAGCCATATGTATTTTGTTGTTAGAAGAAAAAGCTTTACAGTACCGAAAGCAACAAATGCCATACTGCCAAAAGAAAGACAAAAAAGTGACTATACACTTTAATTTCTACCAAACAGGTACAACAGTACTACAATCTATTTTTCAGAAACTCAGGTGTTTCACTTTCTTCTGAACTTACTATTGTTAAAATACATAAGCAGCAGCAGCCAGAAAATTATGCAGTTATAAATACTTTAAATGGGGGAAAAGATAATATTCCATAGTGACAAATTAAATATAAAAAATCAGGGTCTGCCTTAGGTAAACAAAACAGGTACAATCTACCTTTTCTCAGAGCAGTAAAGAATTTAAAAAGTGTTCACTGGAGCCCCACAGATGTTATTTTTAAATAATTTTCTCAGTCATTTCTGCTTTTAATTTAAGGGTATGCAAACATTTTAAATGATCTCATTACAAATATTTTTGCACGGCTATCTCTGATTAAGAATATATCTAAAATAACCATTAGGATATTCAAACAACTTTTTTTGCATGCGACTCCTGCACCACCTTGCTGAGTGCATGCAGTAACCTTGCACTGATAATTTCCCCTTCATCACCAGTACAGTGAAAAGAACTAACAACATAAGCAGTCCTTCCCCCCTCTCCTGCCTGTAAGGTAATAGTATCTTTTTTTTTTTTAATAGCAGACTGTACTCTCTCTCTGCTGGAAGTGCGCACCTCATGAAAACAGAGCTGAGACATGTAGTACAGACTACCTCTGCTACTGCTGAAAGGCTCGTTTTGAAATAGTTAAAAAGCAGAAAGTTGCAAGTCAGTCGGACAATAACAGAGCTCCTTAATGCCAACCTCTGAAGCACAGGGTTTCATAAAAGAGTGACACTACAGTAGCTAAGTTTTGTACTTCGTCTTCGTATTGTTAACCTTCTACAGGTGAACAGCCTTGTTAAAAAAGCATCTTGTTTGTACCCAGTACTACAGTTATCCCTAATCTGCAATTTATAGTTGGGTTGAGAAAACATTTCCCAATTAAAATAAAGTAATTAACACTAACACAAATTGCACGACACTCTCAGAAGTGCAAGAAAGGAACTTTATAAACTGCAACAGGCTTAGTTAAGTAAGCTGTATCTATAACACAATTAGCCTTTTTTAAGCCTCAATGTGGGTTAAAAATTCAGTTTTCTTTAAACAAAACAATACGTTGCATGCTAGTCAGTCTGGGAAAACAAGTCATCTGACAGAATCTTAAGTATCATCTATTTTCTTTAGAAGTCAGTACAACACGCTGGTTAAGATACTCTGCAAGAAAAATAAATGCTTGGGTTTGAAGTCTACAACCACCATTTGAACACTGTGTAAATATAACACAGGTTATGTAGCCTCCCGAAACTCTCTCTCTCTTTGCTCTCCTGAAAACGAATCATGCCTTAGAAGGCTAACCTAGTTAATACAACATAATAAATAAAATTAGACATAACTGCTACAATTCTATCCAGTAGTCTAACCGGTTCCCCTTTATGCTGCAACGCATCTTAAAAACACACTTGCACTTTTATGAGTATTTTACGAGTCTCCTCTCGAAACCCGATCAGATATAGCTGACAAAACTAGTTAACAATATGCAAATAAATAAATACATAAGAAATGAGGAGAATGAATTTCCATAGCTCATTCCATCACTCCATATCAAGCTTTAAATAGTTAAAGCAACTTTTAGTAAACCTTCATCAATGTATTATACCCTTGCTCTTAAAAAAAACATGCATTTTTTTTGCCTTGTGCATTTCCAGACAAGTTAACCTCTTGAACTTGATATAACTGGGGACACAAGTGCACGGTTTTCATACAACTGAAATGCGCACCTAACAGAAAATAGAAACTGAGTGCAAATGTACACTGACTGCAATCCTTACTGCTTTACATAGCTTATAATGTTCTGAGACTATAGTAATTAGCTATACCATCAAGCACAGACCCTAACATTTAACCTTGCAAACTCAGATTTATCTAATGGGATTATGAGGAAAGTAATCTTATAAACTTGATATCTGCCCTCAAAATGATATGTTTTTTAACACAGACACAAATGTAACGTTCTTTCTAACCCCTCCCTACAGCAATGACAAGCCACAATATACAAACGAATAAGGACACAGTGCTTTCCCTTTAAGTGATGGAAAGAAAAATCTTGTAGCATCTTTTAGACTTTCTGTTCAGTCTTTTCAACTCCCTCTGAACTCCCCCCAGGGCTCAGCCTTCGACTAAAAGTCGTCTTTCACTCCGCAGCCCCTTGTCTCTCTATTAAGCATACCCACCCTGTGCCACCACAACACTGGACCCTTTGTACTTGCACAGTGAACTGACCAGCTCGGCTGCACAATGAAGCCAATTACTAAATTATACTGCCTGTCACTGCCTTTTGTATCACACCTCTAACAGGTGCCATTAACAGGCCTGGCAAATTATAATAATCCATTCACAGCTTCTGCAGCCTTAATAATGTGTTTTTCTAATCCATATAATCAGTGCATGAATACTGCAAGACATTTGTATTGCTACTTAGTACAGTGGATTGAAGGCTTGAATTGAATGGAATGCATTTACTAACAAAAACATTTTGATAATAGAAATGAATATTACTACATTCTTGGCATACTGAATGACAGATACGTTTAACATTATATCATAAAACAACTGCACTGTTTTCCTTATATTTAGCATGGAGAAAATGAATCAGTTTTGAAACACTGCTTTCATAAATGGTGTTAAACTCTGACCATGTTATTTTAGCTGGTAATAATAGAGGTAGGAATTTTGTGACATTTGCATATAAGTACCCTGCAACAATGACATTTCTGAAATCTTCTATTGTATTTATATAGATGGGTATTTTCATACAAATATACCCACATTTATATGCAGCACAATAGCCATGTTTAACATTACTATGAAACAACTGTACTATTTTCTTGCTGTAATAGAATAACAAATCAGTTTTTCAAATCCAATTTTTATTACAAACAGTGTAGTACTCCAGCTTAATTCAGCTGAAACAACAATGGACAAAATAACTTCCTTAAACTAAGCCAATGTCGGCTGCAGGAGTGACTTCTCAAATACTTTTCATCACCTTTAGAGACATGTTTGGCACATTTTATTTATACATCAAGGACATGCTAATGTAAAAGAGCAATGCATCCCATTTACAGCTAAACTGTGCTTTGCTTGCAATAATTATGTTTATTTACAAGTGTATTTATTTACTTAACTACACTGTCCATCTGTACTGATGCCCATTTTCACTGGAAACCTGAGAGTACTGTCGTGTTTTGTGACTTATTCAGCATCACACTACAGGAAAATGAAGACTGGGAAAATCAAATCCAGAAGTAGAGAATGAATCTTGTTAGCAGCTTTCTTTTTTAAATAAGCTCCCACTCTTTCCTTTTAAAAGTTACCATGTAATGCATCCTTTTACCTACCTCATACAAATGTATGGGTGAATTTCATGAAAGGGTCACCTAAACGCAGCTCAGAATACTACCTGAAACTCACATTACATTTACAGTAAGTACACAACACAAAAAAGGACACCAGAGAGCCAAATCAGTATGGTAAGAAAGAAAATATATATCTAAATATATATGAAATTGAAAACTCAACAAGCATGCAGATATGCAACTCCAAAAACATTACAAAATTATATACGACTACAAACAAAGGATAGGACAGAGGCACAAATAAAAGAAACTGAAACTTTTCTTTCATTTATTAATGCCATCTGAAAAGAAAACAAAACCCTTCTGTACAACACAGAATCCAACCCCCCCCCCCCCCAAAAAAAAAATGAACATTGTTAGTGTATGGTTACCCAAAGATGAGGAAAGGAAAGAAAAGAAAACAACTGGTTTATTATCAAAATGAAGTATTATCCTTTGAAAGATTCAGGCAGATTCCTCTACTGATGACAGCATAGTTTGACCTTCTACCTTTGCACTTGTGTCACATTTTGAACTCAACTACTGATACCCATAAACTGGTGTTATATGAAGCTGTACAGCCAGCTGCAGCTGCCTGGTGTTGCGACAAGTCAAAAGTACAACCCTGCAAATGAAGGAAATGTATGCATAGCATGTCATGGAAAATGCTGAAGAAGAGACACTCGTATATTAGAAATGAGCTAAAATATACTATCAGTGGCAAAAAATGCATTCAGCAGAGATGTAAAGAAAAAACCCACAAATCCTTGCATACTGCAAAAAAATCTTTAATCAAAACAGCAGTCGCCATTAAAGCTCCACCAGTCCAACTAAACATACAGCCTATAAATACAATGAATGGAATGTATACCAGTGACACATGCAGTCAGATAACCAAATACACAGACAGCAAGCATATATTAAACTACTGACAGTAGCAATGTACCGATGCAGGCCACAGACTGGACCATGCCAACACCAACAACTAAAAGCACCACAAAGGCCCAAGTAATGAGCAAACAAAATAATCTTGTGGAAAGACAGAGCCTGAACAACCACCAAGGTACACACACATGCACCATCACACTTCAATATAAAAAGGAGAAAAACAATGTGCACCAAGAGAATGACAATGCACACAACCATACAGTAAAAAAGTGCAGTAGTGAGTCACTTGTCTGCACAAATGTTCACACAGACATAAATATGCACAATGTTATGGAAGACAAGACAGCAAACATACAACATGGAAAAAATGCCATAAGAAATTAAGTGGAGAAGCACTGTGTGCATAGACGACCAGAAATGTCAGTTTATAACCCAATCATATGTACTTAGTATAATACATTTGAAACCATACATGCTGTATGCCATGGAAAAGTGTGTTGTGCATGCACAGAACAGCAGTCATAAACTATGCTCTGCAACTTCATACCTCCTGTCACAGAATATCTCTTGCACATGCTCTGTGTGGTATCACTAGTTAATATGCAAAGATGGCTCTTGGATTCCTTTATTGCTGTGTGATGTTGTGTGATGTTATTGAGTATGAACATATGACTGTTGCCATGGCTACCTCAAACCTGAGAAGACCTGTAGGTATGGATGCTTGCCACTGTGTCTTGAAGCACTGGGCGGTGCTGCTGATGCACTCATCTCCATCTAATGTCAAGACACATGTCTTCTCCTCCAAACATCTGACTCAAGCTGTCTGCTGCTGGTGCATACCATCATGACTGACCATCCTCACCTGCTTCCAGTAATTAATGCAGCTTTTCTGTCAGTCAGCAGTGAGCATGCCTTTATATATAATCATACTTCTCCTGCACAACACACATTGCTTTTGTTGTGCTTTTAACATGTCACCTGCTACTAGGGGATTCAAAGCAAGAAGAAAATGTAGGAAACAAATAAATGGGTGAGGCTATATTATGACAACTCAATGTATGTTTAGCTGTGATTAAAGCACAGATGTGGTCAGTCACTTTTACCTACAGAATACCTTAGTACCCACTCATTATAACCACAATACTAACAATATACAATGCAGATGACCAATTGTGATCACATAAAAATTATAATACAGGTCTCAGTAAAGTATTTCAGCTTGCTTTGCTCAACCACATACTAGCACTGCCACACAAGATCAATAAATGTTGAACTGTGATCAGTTGACAGCAGTGTTCTGTCAGTGTCACTGACAGAACACCTTCATCCCCACCAATTACAGCTACTTTACCGACTGTGTAAACCTCAGATGTTTGACAATGTTCAAATGAATTAATGAATAAAAATATAAATGAGGGCAATGTAATGCATTTTAGCTCATTGTTGTCATACACATACAATAAAACCCACTGTATTACAGGGTATAAACTGTAGAACCTATTTGCTGCAGTTTAAAATATGATTTTTTTAAAATAAAATATGTTGAAGAAGGGTTGGGGGTAGGGCACAGAAAAGGGACCTGAATTTCTGGGGCAGGAAATGGGGGGTGCATCTGGCTACCTGATTCGTGTATGCCTGTAAAGTGTTTTTTTTTTTGCTTTCCACTTGAGGAGCTGAGGGTGGGCCACTAGTTCACAATACTAACCCAGAGAGCTGGTTGAACCAGCTATGCTATCCCTTACAGCCATTCCATTGACTGTGTATATCTCAACTGTGTAGTTGTGATCAAAAAGTTAGAAAAAACAGCAGCCACATTAACATATCCTGGCTTGTTGCTGTAAGACACTCACAGTGCAGCCCATTACAACCTCCTCCACAAATACATACCCACAACGTACAGCCATTTTGCTGACTGTGTACAGCTCAGATGTTTGATTGTGATCAAATGAATGAAAAATAATAACATATTTGCACTACTTGCTATCAGATGCACAGCAATACAACCAATTACTCCCTGCACTCATGCAGATAGACATACACAGATGTGCCAACAAATTGCAGCCACTTTGACAATGTACAACTCAGATGTTTGATTGTGATCAAATAAACAAACACGGTAATGAGCTTTCATTTCTCTGAACAAATACCTGCATAGCCTCTCACATACATACAAAACATTTAACAGACAATGTTACTAAACTAGATTAAAAACAAATAGTATCCATCTTACAGATTCAAATATGCATCACAGCACATTGTTTGATTAAAAGAAAAAGTATTAAGTTTAAAAAAGTCTATTGCCCTATCTGCGTTATTCCACACGAGCAGAAACGGGCTTCTCAGGCTGCATCAGGAAACAGTTACTTGATCCATCTTTTGCCAATGGGAAATGTTTGCTCTCTGCTTCATTCAACAGCCCGAGCCTCCAATGAATTTGTTTCTGCTCTTCCAAAATGGCAGGAGTAACTGTGATTATTTTCTCTTGGGACATGCATTTAAATACAAGCTGACTTTTTAAAATAGAACTAGGAACTCACTGCATGTGTATTATGAGCTCTGAAATGGGAAATTCAGTTATTTTTAAGTACAAATTAACAGGAACTAAAAAAATGGGTTTGCCATTTGGAAAGGTGGCAACCAAGGAGCCAAATAGTACAAGCCATTCCTGCTAATAATGCAGAATATATACCTCCGTTTAAGTGGAACTAAGACAGAAAGCTGAAGTTTTAAAGGAGACACTGTAAAGTAGTCAGAGGAAGAAGCGTAGATACATCTCCTGTCCTGCCTCAAAACAAAGAAACGATAAAAAAGCATATTCTTATAGAATTGTTTCAATGGAATTGAAAAAAAAAAATGGTCGAGAAAGTAATGAGATGTCCCGAACATAGTTTCATATGGCTGGGTTTTAAAGGGCACAGATAACTCTGACAGGCTTGTGGATATTTCTGTGCTTGCTTTACACTGAATATCATTCAGTCCTTCCTGTCATATAGCCATTTTTTTCCATTTTTTTTTGTGAGTCATTTTCTTGATGTGATGTCCTTGTTATTCTTGCTTGGGATCCATTTCTGCTTGTGTTTTGTGCAGCAGGATGCATCCTCAGATATAATGTACTTATGCAAGAAATTTTGTAGAATACTAAAATTTCATGACTACACTTCTTGCAGTAGGGTGGCATCCTTCATTGTTGTTTGTCTTTCTTGTTTTCATAACATCTGATTTAGTTGCAGAGGCTACTCCTGTCTTCAATGCAGTGAACTTTTGCAGAGCCCTTGAAATAAACAAGGAACACTGCCCTTGATATGCAGTGGGTCACTGCCAGTGTTTGACTCTGGGGTGGGCAGCTCTCCAGCCACAGTCAGCTAACAAAAAAAAAACCTTCCAGTAGCTGTTGGTCCTGATTGCCAAGTCCTGTTAGTCGACTCGTGCCTGCTAAAGAGCTACATTTTCAAAGCTGCAGTTATGGTGAGTTGACATGCAACTGTGCTGATGCTGTCATAGCTCCTGTATCCCCGCTGTTCAATAGTGACTACCTGTCCACAGCCCTGAGGCACTTGTCAGAAAACTATACACTGCATATCATTATTTTCATCATGTCTATTATGCCTAGACTACCTCTAAAAATGATAGCTGCCTCAGGGTGCCTTCTTGGTTGCCTCCCTACTTACTGCAAACAAGCAAAAAAAAGAAAAAGAAAAAAGAAAAAAAAAAAGAAAGAAAATAGCCATTTGTTCTGCATTAGATTTGTTGTTCAGGACTGTTTCCTGTTTTTCCCCTGGTAGTCCTACCAAAGAACAGGAATGCAGTTACTAAGATTACGTCTTTCCAAGAATCCGAATACAGGAGAAACAATCTCCCTTTTTCTGTTAACATACCTTTTTTATAAGCAAATACCCAGAACCCTCCACTATATGCCTTCTTTAAGTAAATTAGTTGTTTCAGAGGCAGCTGGCATCATGTTCAACTATTCAGGCCTTCAGTAGCCCTGCACTTTTCATGTACCTTCTTGTTCAGTTCAGTTTACATGTTCAGCTTTTAAAGCCAGTGCCTGTGACAGGGTACAACTTCATAATACGTTGGTTTATAGATCTACCTCATCCAACTAACCCACGGCCTTTCAATTCCCTTAATGGGTGGACGTTTAGATACAGAGGGGCTGTATTATCTGCCACTGCAGTTTTATGGACTCCGTATGGGATTCAATACACTCTGTGCTCAGCTGCAAAAATAACTTGTGGTTAAGAATAGTATGGCTGATCGTGTTTCTCAGACTTTGATTCAGTGAAGAGTGTGCAATAGCTGGGTGCAGTAAGTAAATAAACTGCCCAATAGGCACTATACACAAAAACAAAAGAACAATGCCGAGTCGCAGTTGCAATTTAGCCCTGCACACCAAGAATCACTTTGTACTGACAAGTAACCTGGCACAAGAAACAAAACAACATGTGTACAGTAACTGCTTCAGCAGAAAACTCTTAGAGCTATATACCAGCCACAAAATGCTGACTTATTTATATTTCAAAAAAGTTGAGCCATACGCCAATCATCTCGGCTGGCTACACCCTCTACCTGAGGTTAGGGTAATGTCAGTTTGCTAAGAATAACAGCTTTCTGCCTTGAGTCACTGTATATCTTACCGTGCTTTGCTTATCTGGTAAAATAATTACTCATGACAGCTATGCGCAAAGTCTTTGTGAATCGCTGCTTACAGTTTATCTGGAGCATTCCAGCTCAACATAAGTCTTCTCTGGGTTGCAGCGATCTCTCAGTTTGTGCATCTTTCTCATTCCCCTTTGTAGGTGATAATATGAGCAAAGTATATGAAATGAAAAATAAGACAACGATGTTCAGAAATGTTGAGCTCTGAGTGCTAGGGAGCTCCTGTCAATATATAGCCACAGATTGTATTTTCTCCTTCATGAACACATTAAAAACTGAGCATAAGAGTTGAAAACTACACATATGCTGAGTATGCTCACTAGCATTAAATTAGTACACTGGCATGCCACTTTTGACTCAGAAGGCATTGTAAACAGTATGTTCATCAGCCTAGTCTGGAGAATGAGTAAGTGATACAAGCCAAGTAATTTCAGAGCCCAAATGGAAAGCTGACAGGTTTGCTGCATTGACCATAATCCTGGCACAGAAAGATGCCCTCACAAATGGCATCCTAATGTATGGTGCAGCACTGGGGTCTGTGTAGCAGCAGCTGTGGCCATGTAGGCCAAAGGTGTCATTTTAAATGCTAACTAGGAAATAATAGAGCAATTTAAGGTTTACAAAAGCCCTTGGCAAATGTGAGCTATAAACTAAAGGCACACTGTCCTACTTTGGCTGTGGGAGCTACAAGTCTTATTTTATTTTGTCGATTTGTTAACAAAGTATGATTAATGCCTTTCAACAGGGATAGCCTTAGAGAAGGTTCTGAATGAATGATTTGATTTTAGTCACACAGAAAGCAAGTGGTGTCTGAAAGAATGAAACCTGGTACTACAAGATACTTGGTAGCAGCTTGCCTTAACTCTTTTCACTGTACTGGAAATGAAGGTTATGCATAGGTGTGTGTGTGTGTGTGTGTGTGTGTGTGTGTGTGTGTGTGTGTATATATATATATATATATATATATATATATATATATATACAAAGAACAAGTAAATTCCACAGGTCCCCAGGAGGTGTCCATGGTAAGTAAGTGGAAGTAGCACAAACTATGCCGAGTATTGTTCTGGGAATGCTAGGAAATATAACAGTGATTCCATGTTTCTTAGGTGTCCTACAACACTGGGGGAAAATTATAGGCTTTCTTTGCCAAAGAAGAAATACTGTCTGTTCAGTTTGTTACAGACTGCAACCATGTACATGCAAAGACAGCTGAAGGACCAAAGGGTGGACTGTATATCAGCTGCAAGGGATGTATTAATGAACTTCAGAACTCTTGGGTCCAGGATCCAGTACTCATCTCTGTTCAGTGTCTGTGTGGAATTTGCCTGTTGTCTTTCTGTGCCCCCATGGGTTTTTCCTAGATACTCTGGTTTCTACCCTCCTCCCAAATTATGCTGGTTGACCGGTTCCTTTAAACTATCCATATATATGAGGCACAGACATCAGCATCTACCAGTGCAAGGAGACCCTCCAGTGGGTATATTTTCAGATTAAGGCTCCTAGCATTAAGCAGCATGACCTTCAATTTGCTTTTTGACAGATCTTTTATGTTGGAAGATTTGTCTTTGGGACACTGCCTAAAAAACCCACAATGGGGAAGGTGAGGGCCTAGGCCAGTTAATGTCTTAGAGCAAGAAATCTGGACAAAGCTTAAAATAATGGGGTCAAATTCATAAAACTAGGGACAGGTTTTAAATATTGCTCTTAAAAAGTTTAAACTTAGAAAGTTGCTAGAATAACAAGCTTTGTATTAGTGTGCATTTGCTGAAGGAAATGAAGTCTGAAACACAAATGTATGTATTATTTAATACGCTCAATCCTCACTAATCTGCCAGAAAGCCACACATTTTATGAGGTAAAAATCTGGACATTCTGCAAAAATCTGAACAACTAACAGGTATGGTCATTAGCCAGGGCTAACTATTCACCACGTTGCTTAACACTCTAAACATCTGTTTTGTTGGCTAGGTGAACTGAGGGGAAAATAAAATCAATCAAAAATGGATTTGTCCATTCCAAAATGATGCCTCACTCTGTACTGTTAATAGGCTTCTTAAGGTCTCCATTAGAGTGCCTTGAAATAATCACTCTCACTGCATATTTGCAGAATAACAAACTGTGCTGCCCAAAGTATTATAAATTTCCCATCCCAAAGGTAAGAATCAAAATCTGTACCTTGTGCAAATGAGATAAAACCAGCAGGACTCACAATTGTTAGATGCAATTTAATCCAAGGGATATGTTTTCAATGACTTTTGATTTCCTTTACTGCTTTACTTGTTAACACTTTGCATTTATCTTTACTTGTTATGTTTGGGGGTCATTTTAAAGCTGAAAAAGGCATGCAGAGGTACAGGCTACATTGTCTAGTAGGGCATAAACCTGTTGCTAAACAGTAAACATACTCAATGTAACTATCTAGTACCTTATGTCATTGGATGGCTGTTAGCATACAATAAACCATGCACTGCTGTGTAGAGATGATCCAATGTTCACTGAATTATCACTGACTAATAAAATATTTGTGTTATAAGGAGCTGTCAATATGATGCAAACTCCAGGTCAAATGGTGTCACAATGCACTCTAAACTTTCTGTGCAGTATACATTACATGTACATTGAAAGACAAGGATGTATACTTTAACTGCTCCTCCCTTGGGTCATGATTTTTATGTCTGTGCCACAGCCATAGTTAGTTCATGTTTTTTCCAAGCTGCAGATCATATTTACAAAGCTAATAATAATTGTGTTATGCTGTTGTTCATAGGTTCATAGGTTCATACTAGGCTATCTGCCCTGGGGCAATTATAAGCCTAGCCCAATTCTGTATGGCTTACGCCACCCCTTGATTTGAGTATACTGTGCCCTTTGTAAGGTTTAGTTTACTGTGCCTCTGTCTAATAGTGACATGGGAGTAATCCTGGAGATAAGCCTACGATCCCCCATCCACCTATCGAGATTCTTCTTGAAGAGATTCAGTGAGGTGCTCTGCCTCACATGAACTGGAATTCTATTCCAGACCGAAGGGAGCCTCTGGGTTATGAACCTGTCCCTCCAGCAAGTTCTATGTATTTCTGTGCTGAGGTTCAAGTCCCTCGAGCGTGTGGCTCTACGGGATTTAGATTTACTGAGGTGGAGCATGTCCATTAATATTGGATTTGACATAGCCTTGTATGTCAGGCATAGATCGCCTCGAAGTAGGCGGTATGCAACTGAGTAGAGCTGGAGTTTTTTAACCGAGCAGCATATGGCATCTGTTTGAGACCCTTGATCCTCTTGGTGAAATACTTTTGGGGTCTTTCTAATTGCTGCAGGTGTCGGGTAAGGTACATCCCAAAAGGGGCATTGTATTCTATGATGGGCCTGACGAGGGATGAATAAAGGGGCACGATTACCTCTCTTGATCTAGATGTGAAACCCTTCGTGATGTGGTGGGCTATTAGTGCTTTATTTATATCTAGTTTCATGCTAATTGGAGACAAAGGCTACACATTTCTTTAGGAAATGAGGCAGATGGTCTGCCAAAGTGTCTTTTCAATATTTTGCCTTCCATATGCTGTAAAAATATGTCATGGCAGAGAGAGATTGCAAAATCTGGGTGAGAATGGCATAACAGGGGGCAGTGTTTTAAGACCCTGGATTAGAGCATGTTACAGCAAGTACTGCCATGATTAGGCCAGCTCTCAGCTTATTTACACATTTACACATTACTCTGATGAACTGGTTAAAATCAAAGGTGTATGAATTTTGAGTGTGTGGGTGAAATTATATGTAAGCACATTGATCTGGAAAGAGGCTTAACATTTTTTTTTTTAACATTGCCCAGCAAATTTGTTTATTTGTTTATTTTTAAGGTAGGAAGACTTTGGTCTCCTTACTGCTTTTTCATTTAGTTTCAAAGAATGAAGTATGTGACCCTATAGATAAGATCATTAAGCTGTTCCCACTTGACCTTCTTACCATCTATAAGCTTAGAAGCTGTTTGAGGCAGTGGACATACAATTCTTGATTCTCACCTCCAGTTATACTACTGATCAAAACTGAGAACTCATGCTGCCGATCAGGGCATCCAAAATATTATCAGTTTGCAAGATGGTGTTCCAGTCAGTGCTGTGGAGTGTTTCATTCAGGATAAACAGGGCTTTACCCAAGTATTTAGTGGTGCAGTACTGAAACAGCTGGTGTGGTTTGACTATTTTGAATGACTGCAAGAAAGTAATGCCAAATTCTAATACAAAATACGTTTTCTATAATGCAACCATTGTAAGAAGAGGGATTTGGCCTAGCTTCTTGATTCACTACTTGTTTGAGGTTAGGATGCAAGTCATTTATCTTTGCAAAAATTATGTTTTTCTAAGATGTAAATATTGAAGCTACCCATAATGATAAGTCTTTTTTATGGATGACTACTGCCCAGATAATAAGGACAATAAGGAAATAAAGCACAGGCGTCAGGTTTACATACCCACCATTTAAGACACTGGCAAGATACTAATCTGGCAGCTGGTTACATGGGTGTTTTCACTACTGATATCAAAACAGTGATCCAAACTCAAGAGGAGTGTAACACCATTCAATGTTGTCACAAAGTGTGTTTCCTCTGTGATAGCAATGAATACTGAGTAAGTGAGACAAGAAGGGGCAATTAGGTTTTTATAATTCCTCTGATATCAAGTTGTTCATTTACAAGCCAGAGTTCACGTGCATCAGATTTATCAGTACTGTTAGTGTTACAGAGGCATGTCATAAAGCATTTTTTGTTGTCATGTCATGTGGTGTAAGAAACCACAACCATTTAATATGAGATGCAGGGACACAATGGACCTGATTAGGATTTACATTATTCATTATTACAACAATATTTTATTCGAAGCCACTGACTTCTAGGAATGCTGGGAGTATTATGGTGAAAGAAGGGCTTCTAGGAGGATTGGCCAACAAAAAAGATGTCTGAAAATCAGTTTTCACCTGCCATGCAGGTAAAGTAGTATTTGTACCCTTTCCCACTAAATATAATCATCTCTGAAGTCACTTCACCTCTGGGGAAAAGGGAAAACTTATTTCAGTGTTTTCAGCAGTCATCTTTTGTCCAATACTCAGCCATTAACTAAGCAATTTACTCAATGATACAAAAAAGATGTGTGTGTGTGTGTGTGTGTGTGTGTGTGTGTGTGTGTTTCCAGATGAATCTCAACACTCCTAGCATTGCCAGTTCTGTCTCTTAAACTATGCACCTTCACTCTGGTTTTGGCCTTTCTACTCTCTAGATGTGGTGCCCAATTGCCTTCACTTATACAGTGAAAGAAAAAAAAAACACAACACTAAAACAAGTTTCTATCATTTCCAAAGAAGACATTACAGTAGTAAGAGTGCTGGTGCAAGTCCATTTTTGATGAATATAGATTGCATTTGGAAAAAAAAGGCCCACTTTAAAGAGATCTGATCCAGGGATGTACAAAGTTGGCAAAGCAAACCTTTATGGCATGTGTGCTATAGCGATAGTTCAGTTCATGGCATGCTGCCAAAACTATTGTGCCTGATAAAGCACTTGGATAGATAAGGGGATAGATACTGGAAAGAAACATCAAGGAGGAGAAGACTTACAAGAGGATCAAAGGGCTCAAACAGATGCCATATGCTGCCCGGTTAAAGAAACACCAGCTCTACTCAGTGGCATACCACCTGCTCAGATCTGTGCCTGACATATAAAGCCATGTCGAATTAATGGACATGCTGCACCTCAGAAAACTTGAACCTCAGCACTGAAATAAATAGGACATGCTGGAGGGACAGATTCATAACCCAGAGGCTCCCTTCACTCTGGAATAAAATCCCAGTCCAGGTTAGGCAGAGTCCCTCATTGACTCTCGTCAAGAGGAATCTTGATGAGTGGATGGGAGATTGTAGGTTTACCCCGGGTATCACTTCTGTGTCACTGTTAGACAGAGGCACAGTATACTAACCATAGCAAAATTAATTTAAAATGGGTGGCGAAAGCCAAACACACTCTGGCTAGGCTTATAAATGCCCTAGGGCAGATAGCCTAGTATGAACCTATGAACCTATGAACCTATGTAAAAGGTCTTTCTAACCACTTTGGCAATGTGGTTTTCAAAGGAGAGATTGCTATCAACTTGGGTCCCCAAGTCCCTAATAACTTTCTCTGTACTTAATGGGTTTCCGCCTATGTGGCAATTTGTGGGCACATTGCTTTTGCCAAAGGGTATGACTATACATTTTTTGGCATTTAGCTTTAAACCATGGCGCTGGCACCAGTTATCTGTCTCGGTGAGACATTTTTGAAGGATGTTTGTGTCAGCTGGAGAGTTGATTATGGCGCCCAATTTGCAGTCGTCTGCGAACTTGGTGAGCCATAGTCCTCCCACGTTTGCCTGTACCTCAGAAAAGTATATACCAAACAAGAGTGGTCCCAGGACAGAACCCTGTGGGATGCCACTTGTGACCGGTTTCGAGTCTGACATGGCTCCAGCAACTCTCACTCTGTGGGTTCTGTCTTTGAGCCAGTTTGTGACCCATCTGGTGACATAGGGGTTTATATTTAAGCTGGATAGCTTATCTATGATGCCCGAGTGGGGTATTGTGTCAAATGCCTTTGCAAGGTCCAGATAGGCTGTGTGGACTACCTTCCCTTCATCTATGGCTTTGGTGACTGTTTCGAGGAAGTCAACCAGGTTCAAAAGGCAGGATCTGCCCTTGACAAAGCCGAACTGGGTAGGATCTAGTGTCTGTAGGTCCCCAATGTCTTTGTTTATGAGCTCCATGATGATCCTCTCCAAAGCCTTGCAGACTAAGCTAGTCAGGCTTATTGGGCGATAGTTTCCAGGGTCCGTAGAGGCTCCACCTTTGTGGAGTGGGACCACTGTTGCTGTACGCCATTCTGTGGGCACATATCCTGTAGTGAGGCTGAGATTGTATAGCTGTTTTATTTGAGGGATTAATTCCTCTGGAGTTCATGTAGGACGCAACCTGGGACGCCATCTGGTCCCATGGAAGCAGTGCTTTTTGCTTTGGAGAGGGCAGCCTTCACCTGAGCATCAGAGATGTTTGGGAGGCAGCCCTCTGCCGGGATAGATACTTGCTCTTTGGGGAGGGGAGAAGTTTGCACTGAACTTGTCTGCCAGGATATTGGCGAGGTCTGTGGGTTCAGTGTATTTTTTGTCATTTAGAATCAACTCAGAACAAGTCTGGGAGTTGCATCCCAGGTTTCTAACATAACTGAAAAAAGCTTTATGATTGTCTTTGGTGTCCTGTGCAATTTTTCTCTCGAAGCTGGCCTTCGAGGATTTTATGAGGATCGTAATTTTTGCTAGTACTGATCAGAGATGCCTTCCCTATTAGGGATTTTGCTCTATCATGTAGTAGCTTCCTCCTTCTGTTGTACAGTTTATTTATGGCAGAGGTCCTCCAGACTGGACGCCTGCCTTTGGATGATTGGGTCTTGGTTTTGTTTGGGATAGCATGATCCATGCATTCCTGGAGATGTCCGTAGAATGCGTTTATATAGGATTCTGCAGTTTGGGCCGTAGTTTCCACTGGCCCTGGGGCCTTGAAGGATTCCACCGGTTTTGAGAAGTGAGAATTAAGCTTTGAGAAGTTTTTCACTGTGGTTTTCTGGGCTGGGGGTGGGGTCGGGATGTGGACATCCAGTGAAATTAAATTATGGTCTGATCTTACCAATGAGGGATATACTTCTGGTGTGGAGCATAGAGTCCCCATGTTGGTAATGATCAGGTCTAGTATGTTGTCCCCTCTTGTGGGAGTGGTGACTAGTTGTTCCATAGCATTTGAGTTTATAATTTCCAGGAACCTTTGGGCTAAGGTGCTGGGGCTTGAGTAGTGCTCCCAGTCAATGTTTGGGTAGTTGAAGTCGCCCAATATAATGGTGTTCGGAGAGATCTTCATGGAATGTACCTGCCAAGAGATGTGGATTGTGCTGAATTCTTCTTTATTCTTACTATTTGTGTGGTTTCTTTAAATTGCTAAAGCTGTGTTGTGTTTCGTTATGTATCACATGACAAGTACATTATTAACTCTGAAAATGCATTAAACTTTCAATAAAACTTCCTGCTTGGACAGGCTTTTGAGCCTCTTGATCTATGTTTTTGTGTAACGTTGCCGTTGGGACATTTTTGTTCCAACCCCTGTTCAATAAAACATTTTTATTTATTTTTTTGCTCTGTTGGGGTGAGGCTCCAAATGGTCTAGCAACTCTTCTGGTGGCAAAGTTCATTTCAGGCAATTCAAAAATTAAACATAGGCAACTACAAAGTTAAAACCAGGCAATATTAATATAGAGAAAATCTATCATATTAATGTATTATTACCATGGAAAGAATTAGAAAGCTCCGTGATTGGCTTAAAAGCAAAATGTCCGACAGTCTCTGCCTGAAGTACAGCTAAACAAATCCTTGTTAAAAGTAGAAAAGCAAGAAATTAAAAGAATTTCTAATAAGAAATAAAGGAGTCCTCTCAGAAACGCTTGGGTGGACTAAAATGACAGAACATAACATTGAGAAAACACCTAAAGTAATACCGGGCACAGAAATAATCTGTAAAAGATCAAAAGATGCTCAAATTACGAGTAATACAGAAGTCACACACACACTCCTAGAACACATTTTGAAATAAATTATAGCAGGAACATATCTGTTTACCTGTTCCTGCTTGGTCTTGGGGGTCCTTTCCACTTGAGAATTAACACATGGAAGACTCCGATGGTTTCATTCAGGTTTTTCATAGTAATGAAATTATTTACTTAGTCTAACAAAATGTAGCACTATATGTAAATAGTTGTAAACATGTTGATAAAATGTATCCTTCCTAGTCACCATTTTTTTCTAAACATATGCCAGTTATACTCTAAAGAATTATAAATGTATATACCTATGACCTGTTACTTTAAAAACTTGATTATGACATTTCAAGATAAGAAGTTTAAAGGCATTTATTTGCTATTTGTCATTTCATCGGTTTATCTGTCTATAAGAAATTGTCGTTTTGTACATCAAGTACTGGAAAATGCAACAAAATAAAGACTGGGAAAAAAAGAAAGAAAAGTCACACACACAAACAATGGAACAGCCCAATATTGTTAAATTCAAAATGTGAAGGAAGAATCAGATTCTTTAAAGACATTACAAAACTGAATGGCATCTCAAAGTTTGGTAGTTATTCCCAAGCCCAGAATTGACCAGCCAATAAGGAACCTATGAAAAAAGTACAGTTGTGTACACTTAACATAAATGTAGATGTTCGAGTGTATTCACTGTTGCAGTCATCACACTTGGGTTATCTGCCTGCAGGTAGCCCTCAGTCTGCCCGAATACCAGTCTTAGTATTTCTGCTTCAGATGCTGTTGCTTCTTCCATGATGTCAGGTAGTCAGGGGTATAAAAACGGTCAGCCAACGCCATTACATCAGTTTTTTATGCCCCAAATGTCAGAAGCCCCCAAACAGGGAGCTACTATATGGTAAGGAAAACACCACCAGTAAAAAGTAAATACCAATACCAGTAGGAATAGCCATAGGGAGGAGAGATAGAGATAGAGAAAACCAGGGGGTTGGAGAGAGGGAAACCAGGACTGCAACAGTGAATACACTTGAACATCTACATTTATGGTAAGTGCACATAACTGTACTATAGTCTTCGTGTTTCACACTTGGGTAGATTCCCAAAGCTGAAGAAGGGTGGAGGCATTCAAGAAGAGTTAAGGCTGGCTAGTATGCCTTGCAAGACTACTGTAGCAAATCCTGCCCTGGATTTGGAAAAAATAGACAGGTGGTAATGCTTGGTGAAGGTGTGTACAGAACTCCAGGTAGCAGCTTCCAGGATGTCCCTGGTAGGGACTCCCCCTGAGGAATGCTGTAGAGGTAGACGTTGCCCTAGTGGAAAGTGTTCTGACCCCCTGAGGGGTTGGTTTCCCATGGTGCTTGTAGCAGAAATGAATGTAATGTGCTATCCATTTGGAAACTGTTTGCTTTGAAATGGTCTTGCCCTCTACCCCTGTTGCAGAGCTGAGTAGTAACTAGTCAGATTTTCTGAAGGGCTTAGTCCTATCCAGGTAGAATCTGAGCTGTCTGTGCATGTCCAAGGAGTGTAGGATCCTTTCCCCTTTATTTTGAGGATTAGGGAAGAAGGAAGGCAAAAGGATAGATTGGTTGAGAGCCACACTGGACACCACTTTAGGCATAAAGGAAGAGTTGGTCCTGAGGGAAACCCTGTCAGCATGGAAAATAATGAAGGGTTCCACAGCCATAAGTGCTTGTAGCTCAGGCACTCTTCTAGCTGAAGTGATGGCCAGAAGCAAGGTTGTTTTCCAAGAGAGGAATTTTAACTCTGCTGACGCTGCAGGCTCAAAGGGGGATAGTGCAAACTTTTTCAGTGCAAACTTAAGGTCCCAAGCAGGGCTGGGTCCTCTCATTGGCAGCCTTAAGTTGTTTGCCCCATTCAAGAATTGTTTGAGAAGAGGGTGAGAAAAGAGGGGTGGCTCAGTGTTGTAATGAGCCGAAACGCAGAGGCATGGATCTTAATAGAAGAGAAAGATAGGCCTCTGTGGAATAGATATGCTAGGTAATCCAGGATTAGAGGCAGGGAGGGCAGAGTTGTGTCTTCTCCTTTAGACTGAATCCAAGAGCAGTACCTTTTCCCTTATCAGCATAGGATTTCCTTGTACTAGGTCTTCTGGCTTCAAGGATGACGTCCAGCACCTGCTTGCTTAGGCTGGTTACTGGGAGAGAATTCAAGGAAAAAGCCAGGCTGCAAGATTTAGGGTTTGCAGTTGTGTATGCAAGATCTGTCCCTTCTACTGAGAGAGCAGGGTTGGGTTCTGGTGTAGGTGCCAGGGTGGCACAGGTGGCAGGCTTTGCATGAGTGGGTACCAGTGTTGGCATGGCCAGTCCGGGGCAATCAGAATTGTCCTTGGTCTGTCCTGTCTTATCTTGAGCAATACTCTTGAGAGGAGGGGCAGAGGGGAAAGACATAGATTGAGAGATTTTCCCACTAAAAGCATAGGGCATCCGCTTTCCAGGCCCTGCTGTGAGGTGTCCTGGTGCAGAATATTCTGAGCTGATAATTGCAGGGGGAGGCAAAGAGATCCACCTCTGCTGTCCCTCATTTCTGAATCAGAAGTTTGAAGGTGTGTGGCTCTAGTAGCCATTCATGTGGGTCTAGGAGATTTCTGCTTAAATCGTCTGCCACTGAGTTTTGTTTGCCTGGCAGGAACTGAGCTTGCAGATTTACCTGAATGTACAAGGCCATGTTCCAAAGGGCCATGGCTAGCCTGCAGAGTGGGTTCCCCCTACTTGTTGATGTACCACATAACTGTGGTGTTGTCTGTTTTTATTAGCAGGTGTTCTGGAAAGAGTAGGGATCTGAAAGCTGTCAGAATGTGCTGCACAGCTAGCATCTCTTTCTGGTTGATGTTCAGATGCATTTGACTTGGGCTTCAGTGGCCCTGAATGCTCTTGCCGTCCATGTGTGCCCCTCAGGCATAGTCTGATGCATCTGTGGTTAGGGTCTGGGTGGCATGGGGTTGGGTAAAGGGCAGTCCCTTGTTGTGGTTGCATGCTGCTGCCCATCAAAGAAACTCTGTCCTTAGACAGGGTAATACGGGAATGACAGTTTCCAGGTCCTGAGAATGTTGGCACCAAAGACTTTTAAGTACCACTGAAGTTTCCTCATATGCAGTCTGGCATATGGAATTAGTAAGATGCATGAGGCCATGAACCCTAGGGCTTGCAGGATTTTCCTTGTGGATAGCTGGGTTCTGGTGGCCATATGAATAAAATAGCCTGTCAGACAGGCTTGTTTTTCTGGAGAGAGGAATGCCATCTGGGATGCTGTGTCCAAGCTTGCTCCAGAATACAATCTTTTGACTGGGGACTAGTTTGAGGTTAGTAGTTTTTTTACAAATGTCAGGTGCTACAACAGCATTTCCTGACTGTCTGCGTGAATCAGGCAGTTGTCCAAGTCTGGGTAAATTTGTGGCTGGAGCCAGGCATTTTGTGAATACTCTGGGAGCAGTGGATAAGCCAAAGGGAAGTGCAGAGAACTGATAATGCATAGATCCTGTCCTGAAGCACAGATATTTTCTGCAAGATTCCATTATAGGGATGTGCAGATAGGCTTCTTTTAAGTCTAGGGTGACTATCCAAGCATCTTTGGCTAGCATAGGTAGGAGCTACTGCAGGGTGAGCATTCTGAATTTTGGTACCACCAGGAAGGCGTTGAGAATTGAAAGATCTAGGAATGGGCGCCAAGTGCCCTCTTTTCTGGGTACCAGGAAAAGTCTGGAACAGAATCCTTGACCTATCTTTTCTGCAGGAACCAGCTGAATTGCCCTCATAGAGAGCAGGGATTGGACTTGGTTTTGAGCCTCTGCCACTGGTTTAAAGGGTGGTCTGGGAACCCTTTTGGGGTTGGCAGTGAGTGGAAGTAAAATCTGTTCTCCTGGGATACAGTGTTGAGGACCCATCGTTCTTTGGTGATGGGGATCTAATTTTTTGCATGAAGGGCACATTTTCCTCCTAGGGGCACAAGCAGTTGGGTAGGGGGTGGTGGAGTTGAGAGGTCATTGGGAATTCTTTCCGTAAGGGGGTGGTTTAGCACTCCCTGCTTTAGAGGTGGAGGCACTCCATTTCTTAGATCTCTGCATACCCTGAGACTGTAGTCTGCGGGGGGGATCTGTTTCCCTTGGGTCTAATTTGAGATTGCCTTGAGAGGGCTGGAAAGGACCAATGTTTCGTGGGGCAATGCCTAAGGAATCTAGGACGCTATACTTGCAAGAATTCTTTGACTGTCTGCATAGATTTAGCTTTTTCTTCCATCTTTTTAAGAACCTCTTCTGCTTTGGTGCCAAACAGATTGTCCTTGTTCAAAGCAGCGTCTAGTAACTAGGATTTAACATGATCTGGCATGGTCTGCTCCTTAAGCTAAGCATGCCTTCTCAGTAAAGAACCAGTGACTGCTGCCCTGCGAGATGCTTCTAGGGTGTCAAAGCCACACTGCAATGTATGCTTGCTGGCTTGGCTTGCAGAATGCATAAGCTCTTGCAGTTCTTTATTTTCTGCACAGTCTGTAAAGGTAGCTATTTTTAGCTTTAAAAAGTTCCATAATATGTTGTTGATACTTCAACATGTGAAACTGACAATTCAAAGCTTTAATGGCAAGAGTTGCAGAGGTATATATTTTCTTACCCCATCTGTCCAAAGCTCTGGAATCCCTGTCCGAAGGGGTGGAATTCTTAGCTGTAGTTGCCTTGATACCTTTAGGCCCCTGGGAAATGATCTCTGGGTCAGCAATAAGATTTTTGAAAATAAATTTGAGAGAGTCGGGTACTCTGTAGTACCTGTCTGGTTTCCTAGGGGCAGGGGGTAAAGTATCAGGAGTAAGATTGGATTCCATAAAGACATCAACAACTTCCAGGACTGGTGTTATTGCTAAAGGCCTGTGCTGTGGCAAGTCTAGAAATTCTCTGAGTCTCTTCTTCAACTGAGGATAGTCTTGGCATTCCCAGTGGAAATGCTCTCCCAAAGTATGTAAGGTTTCACCAAAAGAGAAATCCCCTAGAGGAGTGGCAGAGGGAATGGATTCCTCTGCATAAGAATCCTCATAAGCAGATAAGGGCATGTCTTCATAATCATAAACCTCAGAGTCGTCGGACTCTTCGTCTGTTGAAGCTGCTGGGGACTGGTCCCTTTTTCCTCTTAGCAGGGGAAGGCTGACTTCCCCTATTCAGCATAATATGGCCTTCTGCCATTCTAAGCATTTTATTTTGTGGCAAGGGAACAGGTGCATGTGCTTTGGTCATCGGTTTTCTAGGCGTAGTGCGTACTCTTGGCCTTAGAAACTTGGTCGATTTAGACAGAACTGAAGTAGTCGGTTTGTGTCTAACATCGGTAGTACGAAGAACTTCCTCAGAAGCCAGTGCCTGCTCAGCGGCTTTGGACTCATCCAAGGTAGAGACATCCGCCGGTTCCATAGTCGAAGAAGAGTCTCGCGGCATACCAGACTCTGAACCGGTCTCGGTAGAGGCCTACGAATCCATTGAAGCGGGCATCAGGGGCTGAGAAAGCGCCTCACTGAGTACCGGCGAACTGGCGACTAGCTTAATGGAAGTGTCGTTGGCAGCTTTGAACCTGTGCGGTCTGTCTCTGTCTTTATTCTTACTTTTTTTTGGAATATCGGTAGTCGGATGTCTTACCAAAGCCATTTCGGAATACAGAGAACTAAAGTATTTAGCGACAATAAGGACCCGACAAGGAATAGTTTGGGGGTTGAACAAGGCACAAAACTGACAGCGAGGTATGTCATGGTCTGGGCCTAGACAGGTGACGCAGTAAGAATGAAAATCTCGGTGTGGTATTTGCTTTCCACAGGCAAGACAATTATTAACATTTTCTGAACTTGGTTAGAGCAAGAAAAAAGGATCCCCAACGGGGTACTTAGCTTTAGAAGACTTCAGGATGATTCAATTCGTAAACGAAAACTCAGGTAGCGGTCGACCGGCACTTGCAAACTGCTTCTGCTTCAGGCTACTCGGCAAGAAAGACTGTGTAATGGTGTCGGCTGCCTGTTTTTATATGACTGCAACAGTGAAACACGAAGAACATCACTTGGTGTACAACTGGTGGCTGAGAAGTTCTGAAGGCTGGTGCGTGCAGACGTCACTTTTATGGCACTTATTCCTTGAGCCACGTCAAACGTCCCATGCACCATTTAGGGACTGAAAACTTCTGCATACTGGCCGGACATACGCAAAGCAAAAGGAGTAAACCCATATGTGGAATACTGCAACATGGGAATAGAAGGACATCAGTGCTTTACGTGGGGTTCTCTGCCCTGACTCTAACATATTATGTATACCAACTACACAGTTGGACAACTAAGATAAAATGGCAATTGTACATGCAGTGCTATAATCAACAACAGACTCAACTATACCTCTATTTAACAAGTGATCCTGATGGGTTGTGAACCCTCACACACCTGTTGATAAAGTATACAAACATTTACCTATACCTAAGTTGTAGGTGAAAAGGGTCCAAGAACCAATTCACTTACAATTAAATAATCAAAATTAAAAATAAAAACAAATTTATCATGACTAAGGCATAACCAAACTGCTCACATGCACTGAAGTTTCAAAAACATGCCTAAAAATTATACAATGACATTTCCCCTCCACCCTAAACAAATTTATATACACACACACACACACACATATGTGTGTTTGTGTATATATCTATCTCTCTCTCTCTCTCTCTATATATATATATATATATATATATATATATATATATACATACACACACACACACACACACATACATATACATATATATATATATATATATATATATATATATATATATGAATCTACTTTATATTATGAAAGTACTATCCACCAAACATTAAATAGACGAGCTCACACAACCAAAACCAGACTTTCATTAAAACCTATATTACAGAAGGTTAAATTAACAAAACCCATTTCAATGCACTACACTACAGAAAACAATAAAACACAACAAACACACTACATTACAGTATTTCACCCCCCCACACCCCCACAACTGATATATACCAACTCCAAGATCGCACTACAGTGGGGAAAAGTGGAAATTCCCTTAGCCCCACTGTACCACGATCTCCAACAACTTTACAAATATACACATAACCTGCACAATTCAGTTATCACCTTCTCGTTCTTACATACCTCTAAAATATATCTCACCCGGGACTCCGGGAACTACACTGCAGACATCCACTATAGTACATACCGCTACTTTGGTACAGCTACAATCACTTCCTTACTCTACTTAAAGCGATATCTCCTATTTACGGCATGGCAGGCTGTTTTGTTAATCTAGCCTTCTGTAATTAAAGTTTTCTTGAAAGTCTGGTTTTGGTTGTGTGAGCTCGTCTTTTTAATGTTCAGTGGATCATACTTTCTTTAACAGAAAGTATATATATCGAGAGAGCGAGAGACACACACACACACACACACACACACATTCAGATCTTCTTACCTTTCTCTGCATACAGTTATTATTAAAAAAAACTAAAAAATAAATATATTTTATATGTAGGTAAATAAGACAGACAAAATAAAGGCAATAAAATGCTGACAAGTGAGACAGTAATTTTTGAACCCTGCAAAGAATGTACTGAAAATAAAGAATATGACGGCAAGGTATTATAGCATTCTAATTAAAAATATACTGAATATCTCAAGTGTCAGGACATAATGATACTGCAGTCTAAGGTATGTTACTTTGCAATGCTGCCATAACATTTCTTTGCTGCACTCCAATTTTTTTCTACCGTTATTTCTCATAGTGATCCATCACTGATTGTTTTCACTCAGGAAACAGATTTAGTCTGCTTGTCTCCACTTCTGTGTTCTACCCTAGCCCCTATCCCACCCACCACAATGTTACTGGCCTTTCACTTTGCACTCCCTCTTACTAATTACCCCTCCCCCACTCCCTCATCTCACTTGGTGTTGCATTCCTTACTAATTACCCCTCCCCCACTCCCGTCATCTCACTTGGTGTTGCACTCCTTACTAATCACCCTCCCTCACTTCCCTTATACCCCTTCCTGTCATATATCAGCTTCTCATCACATTCCAATCTACCCTTCCTCCATAAACACTCCACTACCCTCCTATACATAAATCCCCAATTTCAATTCTTCCCCTCACCCTCTCCTACTTCATTTTTATGAACCTTCTTTGCTGTCTTTCTACTTCCTAGTGCCACATCACCTCTTATATATTCTACATTTTACTGCTGTTTCAAATTAATTCAAATTCCTTTGCATTTCTCATACCCAATACACACTCATTACCAGTCTTACCAAGCCATTATGCCATCTTCCAATTCAATTGTTTTCATGTTGCTTATTGTGCTAGTCAGGACCGGCCATAGCTCAACTGGTTCCCTAGGCAAAATAGCTCCATGGCACCCCCATCCTGGAATAACTGCACCAAATAAATAGTAGAAAAGCGCCCCTGATATCATAAATTACTCATAGCTGGTGACTTCAACCTCAACTGGGCAGGACAACAAAAAACTCCGTTGACTAGGTTTGCCTTTTCACTTAATCTTACACATTTTGTTTCTAGATACTCTAGACCTAATATTTCCAATGGCAAAGTTCCTCTGCTGGATTTCTTACTTACTAACTTTTCCGATAGGCTTCTCCAAACGCATGTACTGCCTAACACTTTAAGGATCACTGTTCTATTATCATTACAAAGTCACTAAAACATTCAAATAGTTGACAACCACAGTACCATACTCTAGCACCACTCCAGATTTCTCTATACTGCTACTAGAAGAACTGTAAAATACCAACTGGGAACTAGTCTACAGTTGGCATGACCATACCACTGGATTAACCACCTTCTACAATCTTCTGTGGCCCCCTACAGGATACTCTTTCCACCACCTGAAACGCTGGCATCAATCAAGGCAAATACTATGACTTACTAAAGAACTTAAGCATTTTATTAAACAAAGAGACAAACCCTGGAATGACTGGAAGAAGGATCTCCCCAGTATCTCCAAACACACTACTTTTCTAAAAGTAAACAGCGTCCAAATATCCACCAATCATGCTAAAGCTGATTACTGCCAAAAATTTCAAGCCACATATTTCAATTGACCAAATTAGTTCTGGACAGCCTGAAGATCCCTCGGATCCTCCAAGGTATTCCCAAAACTTTCTAGTAATCAAATCCTACTCAAAGCTATAATGCAGGAGGTTTTTCATATCTTCTTCAACCCCCACCAACCTCACCCCATATTTTTGACAATATCCCTGAAAGCACACCTTGCATACCACTTCGGAAGATCCTTGACTATACAACTTTCTATGTTATTCGCATCATTACATCTGAAGTTCAGAAACTTCTTGCAAATATCAACTGTAGTTATAACCATAACTTCCATCACAAAAATAAGAAGGAAATAGATGCCCTGTACCTTGACCAACAACCAAAATTCAAAAACTACAGGGCAACAGGAGCATTTGGAGTATTCAGTAAATAGTGAATAGTAATATCAAGCAAACTTCGCCAAACAAAAACCATAAACTTTATTAACGCTTAACAAAGTTCCCAGCATTTTCATCCAATACATAGGACTCCATCAGATATTAAGGCAAACGTCACCTCCACAGTTTAAATAGTATCATCTTGTCATCATTCAACCCCCTAGTTAACACTTGTATATTAATCCACATTTTATTAACAAACCTTTCAATATAAAATCCTACTTAAAAGAACACCTTATTCAAGTTTAGATTCATGATAATATTAAATTGAGGGTCAAGGAATGTTTGTCAGGAAAAATACTTGTTAAAAGGGCAATTGTCCTAATAATAGTGGTCAAAAGAGTACCAAAAACCAGAATAAATCCTAAAAAATAATTAATGTACTAAAATTCCTTACTTATTAAATATTACCATAAACTGAATGCCTAAAAATTAAAACAGAAAATTAAACGGTACTGCCATCTACTGGCTTCACCATTTAACCTAGTAGGAAAACAATCAAAGTCTTGCTGCCCTAAGTTTTAAAACAGGTGCTAGGGAGACATGTTCATTTAAACCTGGATTTCTATTTGCTTCAAGGATCAGTTGCCAAAATAATTCACAGTATTCTATTTTTGTCTCCCATGATCCCCCTTAGGGTGTTGTTTAACTTTTCTAGCACAAAAAATGTGAAATATGCTTGTTGACAAATTTGTGTATGTTTATATAATGTATTTTTCCTTTTTCTATTCTTAATATCATTCAGATGTTCATAAATCCTTTTTAGTTTACGTGTGTTTTTTCCTATATAAAATGCATCACATTTTTTGCATAGGGCTATATAAATCAATCTGCTACTACTACAATTAGAATAAGTTTCTTCTTTAATCATTCTATCTCTTCCCCCTAGATATACAAATTCTTTATTAACTATATAGTGGCATTGGGAGCATGCTGCACATTTATAAGTTCCCATTCTTTTATTCCGTTTTCTTTTCCAGCTATTGTTCTCCAATAACTCTTTGATGTTACCACTTTTTTGTAGAAAAATTTTAAGGGGTTCTTTGAATAATTCTTCCAGGTCAGAATAACATGCAAACCTTTCCCAATTTTTCTTAATAACTTCCATAATTAGGCATTACTATTTTCATCACATATGAAGCTTTGTAGTTGCTCCTTTCTCCTTTCTTCAGGTTCTCCATCCCATCCTTACATTCTCCCCTGGTGTTGTCCTGAATTTTATCTAAAATCAGATGGCATTTCCCTTGTCTGTCATTCTGGACTTCCGCCATAATGTCTTCAACTAATTTCAAGGGGCATTTTCTATCAATAAACATATCCTTGAGTTTATTACATTCTATCACAAAATCTCCATCACTGGAAGTTATTCTCGACCCTCTTATAAACTGCCCTTTAATTATACTCTCTTCATAACTATATGGATGGGCACTAGAGAAAAATAAATAAGAATCTGAAAAGGTTTCCTTCCTATAAATAGTAGATTTAAATTTCTCAGTTTCATCCATTTTTTGTATTGTTACATCGAAATAATTCATTGTATCTCTAGTTATAGAATAGGAGAATCTATAAAAATCAGTAGTGGTATTAATGTAATCTAAAAATGTCATTAGGTCCCCTTCGGACCCGGTCTAAAAAATACAAATGTCACCCAAGATTCTCCTATAAAAATTCCACTTCTTAGCATAAAATGAACCAAATATAAATTTCTTCTCCCAAACTGATAAAACTATATAGGCATATGTAGAAGCATAGCAAGCCCCCTCGCCACTCCTTTTTCCTGTTTAAAAAACTCACCTTCGAAAAATATAAAATGATTACAAATCACTATTTCCATTAGTTCAACACACAGTTTAAGGTCATCATTTTGGCAACTGGTTCTTGAAGCAAATAGAAATCCAGGTTTAAACGAACATGTCTTCCTAGCACCTGTTTTAAAACTTAGGGCAGCAAGACTTTGACTGTGTTTTCCTACTTAGTTAAATGGTGAAGCCAGTCGATGGCAGTACTGTTTTAATTTTTAGGCATTCAGCTTATAATTAAGGAATTTTAGTACATTAATTATTTTTTAGGGGGTTATTCTGGTTTTGGGGTACTCCTTTGACCACTATTATTTGGACAATTACCCTTTTGACAAGTATTTTTCCTGACAATTGTTCCTTGACCATAAGTTTAATATTATCATAAGTCTAAACTTGAATAAGGTATTATTTTAAGGGTCTATATTAGAACATCGAAGTTTTAAAACTTTGAATGTTCTAATATCGAACCCTATTCAGCGAAAGCTGAAAACATCAAACATACAGAACAATGATTTTTTCTTAAGGAAAAAATTTGCTGTTCCAAAACACATACACACAACACAAGCACACCAAACAAACAGCAATCCACACACATACACCTAAAATCTTACACCTAACCCTACACTAAACTATACACACACCACTAACTATCCACTTACCTTAACCCAAACCCTAAACCTAAGGTCCATCACTATCGCACACTCACCTCACCCATGCCCTAACCCTAACTCACCTACCCCACCCTAACCCTCATGTCCACACAATCGCATACTTACCTGACCCGTGCCCTAACTCACCTAACCCTCGCATTCACACAATCGCACACATACCTAACCCACTCCCTAACCCTAACTCACCTAACCCGCCCTAACCCTCACGTCCACACAATCGCACACATACCTAACCCACACCCTAACCCTAACTACCCTAACCCGCACACTCAGTCACACACTTACCTGAACCCAACACGTAACTTTCCATCACAGTGCTGAAAATACCGAAGCAACAGAAAAGGACAACTAAATTCTTTCCCTAGGAAAAAAATTGGTTTTCTGTTGCTTCGATATTTTCATCTTTCACTGAATAGGGTTCGATATTAGAACATTCGAAGTTTTAAAACTTCGAAGTTCTAATATCGACCCTTATTTTAAGAGGAATTTTATACTGAAAGGTTTATTAATAAAATGTGGATTAATATACAAGTGTTAACTTGGGGACTGAATGATGGGAAGATGATACTACTTAAAGTGTGGAGGTGGAGTTTGTCTTAATATCTGATGAAGACCTATGCATTGGATGAAAACGCGGTGAACTCTTAAGCATTAATAAAGTTCATGGTTTTTATCTGGCAAAGTTCGCTTAATATCACTATTCACTATTTAGTGAGTACTCAGAATGCTCCTGGTGCCCTGTGGTTTAACTTTCATCAGATACAACCCAAGATATTTAGATTAGGCAACACTATTTTCTACAAGTCAATCACTCATATTTTCAGTCTATCAATTTTTTCTACTACTATACCTTACAGTTTCAAGCATGTTCTTATACCTCCTGGCAAGGTGTTCTGTCCTGATTCTGCCAATGACAATGTAAATCTATGTCCACTAAACAAAATCCTCAGAAAGCTTATCTACAGTCAAATGCTAGCATACATTGCAAAAAACATTTTTTTCAATAAACATGACTTTTGTCCTCTGTTTTCTGATAACACCTATATCACAACAGAGCTCGGCAAAGTTACCACTCCAATATTCTTAGATCTAGAAAAGGTCTTTCACACAGCTGACTACTCTCGTCAATACTTTAAACTTTCTGACATAGGATTATCTGGCAATGTCCTAGCCTGGTCTCAGAACTACCAATGCATTCCTCAAGGGTCAGTCACTGGCCCACTTCTTTCCTCCCTCTTCATAAACAATCTCTCATGTTATCTACTCCACACTAGATGTGCACTTTATGCCTATGACACTGTCTTTATCAAGGCCAATAAAAATGGGGACATTAGGAAAACTTCAAAGCCATCTTGATCTGGCTCCGTAATATCAACAAGCTTATATCTAATACTCAAAAAAAAGTATGGTAGTGCTGCTTGGAACTACACGGAAACTAAGAAATGCTCATGGCCTACCCATATATAACCACATGGGCAAGTCTCTGGCATTTACCAAACAATAAAACGTTTCTCAGACTTCCCCTTGAAGATAATCACACCTTCAGTGCACATAGTGACTCTAATGAAGTCCTTGCAAAGCTGAAAGCATACTAAGAGATTTGCAAACTCTGCCCACAACTTGAATATGCTCTCCCTATCTTTGTTCCTCACACAATATTAGTACACCTCAAACAAATGAAAAAAATTCTTAAGTTTATACATCTTGACAGTAACCGACAGAGCCAGTATATCACACAAGAACAAAATAAATGGCTCCCTACATCATCCAGAGGCTCATTTCTTCTTAGCACCTACATCTTCAAAATTCTGCATGAAAGATTCTTCCCAACACCTCTCAAAAAAACCTAGCCTAAGATTTCAAATATTCTCACTTTGGAGTGGGGTACTGTCTATGTAGTATGCTTGAGTGGAGGGACAGTTTGCTAAAACAATTATGTTCCACTTTTTAGCATTAAGTTTAAGCCCACAATTATCACACCAGGTGCTTACAAGTGTAGGTTCTTGTTGCAGGGCTTGGGTGTCAGGGGATGATTTGCTTATGACTCCAAGTTTGCAGATGCCTGCAAACCTGGTTAGCCAGAGGCCTTGGCTTGTGATCTGGTGATGTGTAAAGCAAATGCCAAACTTAAGGGGTACCAGTACAGTGCCCTGTGGAACACTACCGGTTGTCATACTCTGATGAAGCATGTGTTATCCACACCATACAGGTTCTGTTCCTCAGCCAATATGATATCCATCTTACCATACACGGATCTATCTTAATGTATTTAACTTACTAACTCTGCTAGCATAGGGTATATCATCAAGGGCTATGGCTAAGTCAAAGTATGCCTTATGTACAGCATGACTACCATCCAAACAGCCTGTGTTACTCTTTCAAAGGAATTACACATATTCATGAGACAGGATCTGTCTTTAACAAAGCCAAACTGCTGTGGGTTTAGCCCAGTGTGATTTTTAATGTCATAGTCAGGTCAGTTATAATATGGACCATGGCTTTGCCTATGACACGTGTCAGGCTGATGGGCCTGTAATTCAAATGGCTACCCTTGTGGAATGCCATCACAACAACTATTAACTAAAATTCAGGTACGAAGCCAGTGGTTAAACTCCAGTTAAATAGTTTAAGGAGTGGCTACACCAGGGATTCCTTGGTACTGCTTATTAAACAGCCTAGCATATTATCAGGCCTCATGAAGGAAGTATTTTTATTAGTTGAGAGCACATTTAGTATCTTTAGTACATGGTCTTTGAAGATAAAAAAACTCACTGCACACAAACATAAATTTAACGCTGCAGATGACAGCAACACTATTGCCAAACTAGAACCTGATCAAATCAACCAAAGCCAGGCAAAGGATAACCACAAAACCTTCTTTAACTATGTTAGAAATATCAGAAACAATGCCCAACACTGCAGAGAGCTAATAGCAAAGGATATCACACACTAAGATGCAGAAGTCATAGCCACTCAACTAGCAGACAAATTTAGTTCAAACCTCGCCTCATCTCCCCTCCTATATTCCCAGCTCACATACCTGCATCTTCACCCCATACATCCTACACGAACAAATCCTTAAGGTGCTATCCAGTGCAAGAACACTAATTCTATGGGGCCAGATAACACACCAGGCTGCCTACTCATCCACCTGAGACATGACTTATCGGATCTTCTTCAGAGTTTATTCAATATCAGCCCTCCAAATAAGCTTTATGCAGGCTGAATAGAGGACAGCAACTGTAATCCTCTTGGTCAGAGGTGAGGCATCAATGCACCCAGATCATTACAGACCCATAAGCCTGACCAGCCTCACATGTAAAGCTACAGAAAGGATCATTGTGGAATAAAAATAAGACATAAGTCACTAAGGCCATTGATGAGGGTAAGGCAGTTCACACAGCCTACCTTGACCTAGCATCATAGAACCATATGTCACAAGATGGGTTGCAAACTGAGAACACACAGGGTTAGAGTTGCTGCATTTATTTTTCTGAAGTGCAGGCAACAGATGACTGCAAACTGGGCACCATAATTGAACTGGTGCCAGAGCCATGGCCTTAAGCTAAATGCCAAAATACCACATAGGTGGTAATCCATTAAAAGTTATCAGGACCTGGGGACCCAAAAGTGGTTCGAATGTACACCCGACACCTGCAGCAGTTGGAAAGACCCCAAAAGGATAAAGGAAACTCCAGCTCTATTCCTGCTCAGAGGTGATCTGTGCCTGACATACAAGGCCATGTCCAACCTGGAATTAATGGACATGCTCCACCTCAAAAATCCAAATCCACCAGAGCCACGAGCAAGACTTAAACCTCAACACGGATATAAATAACGTGCTGGAGGGACAGACTCCCTACACTATGGAACAGAATCCCAGTCCATGAGCCCTCACTGACTCTGTTGAAATCTTGACAAGTGGATGGGAGATCGTAGGTTTACCCCGGGAATCATCTCTGTATCACTGCTGGACAGAGGCACAGCAAACTAATGGGGATAGTATTCTCATCCTAAGGGGTGGTGAAAGCCACACACACTCTGGCTAGGCTTATAAATGCCCTAGGGCAGATAGCCTAGTATGAACCTATGAACCTATGAACATAGGTAACCTAGTAGAAGTGAGGGAACACACCATTGCCAGTTTTTGGAACACTGAAAAATTGGTTAGGCCTGTCAGATTTGGAAGAGGTCTAAGGCAGCTTCATTTTTTTTGGGAATGATGAAAAGTTTTGAACAGTAACCAGCCTCTTGTGAAGGGGAACTGGTTGGTTCCTTATTGTAATTCCTAGAATCTTAATCGTGAGTCCTGGAATTACAAAAAAAAAAGAGAGAGAGAGTGAGACAGACAGTGGATGTCAAACATTGTTGTTCTCCTTTAATGTTGCTTTTTGAACAGGGGACATGGGTGGGGTAAGCCCCCCCGACTATACATATCAAATATAGATAAATATATATGTATAAATAACTCCAAGGTCGACATACCTTTGAGAAAAGAAAACAGAGATGATCAAGAAGGTTTGTCAAGTCTGGTATCCCACGTGTGACCCACAGGATGACAGGACTAACAAGAAACAAAGAATTTGTCCAGATAAAATCACCTTAGTTAACAGATCTAGGAGACTCTCTCTCTCAGATATCCTCCCTGAACACTCATCCATGTACCAATTCAACTGAATAAACTACATGAAGCTTCAACAATTTATTTATTTTTTTATTTTATTTTACATTTGTTGACCGGGCTAGTCTAACTGGATATATGTCCATTTTCAGTAGAGGCCCGGGGAGATAAGCTCCAACATTAAGGTAATGTATCAGGACTACAAACAAAAATAAAAGTAAACTGTAAATAGTACATTATTACAAAGAATTAATGCAAGCTCCAATATAAGGTAATATAACAGGATTGCAAATAAAAGTAAAATTGTGAACAGTAAAATATTACAAAGAATAAATGCAGTTCATAGCTAAAGGGTGTCTATTAATGAACTAAGGTAGCTTCAATAGCAAACAGATAAAAAAATACAACAATAATGGTACAAGGAAAAAAAATTAAGATTAAAGAAGGATTGGGTTAGCAAAGAAGTAACAAACAACATTAGAGAAAGAGAGGTTAGCAAAGAAGTAACAAACAAGATTAGAGAAGGAGAATTTTGGGTGTCGAGTCAGTAGTATTAAGTGCAGTATATACAAGACGAATAATGATTAGCAATATTTGCACAAGAAAAAAGAGTGGAGGGGGTGAAAGCTACCATCTGGTTATGTTAGACAAGGTTTGCTTGAAATGTCGTAGGTAGCATAGAAGAATATCAGGAAGTGTGAAGTGTCAACGGTAGCATAGGAGTTAACACTGATGTAGAACAATATTGGTAGGTGGAGAGTGATTATAGAAAAAAGAAGAGTAAGTTTAATGAAGTCAGAAGGAAATAGAAAAACTACATTATTGACTATGAATGAATAAGATGTGATTGTGCTCTAGTGGGGAGTAGAGGGGGGAAAGGAAATATGATAGCTGGCAGGTGTTAATCTGGATTAGTACAAGGCATCTTTATTCCTCCTATATGTACAGTATCAGAGAGACAGCCACCTAGATCTGCTAGCTAAAGTGATTTTACCTTGACAGATCCTTTGTACTCTGTACCTGTGAGAAAAGTGTAAATTCAGAGAACAAACGGTTACCAAATTGGTTCTAATGCTTATTTTTTTCAGAAATTAATTCTGCACCTGCCCCCAAAGGAGAGAAATTAAATCTGAAGGGTTTATATAATATTCTGCAGGAATGGGAGTGTAAAATTCTATTACTTCCAAGACATATTTGTTAAAATCTTTGAGCTTACCAGCATACTTTGTAATGCACTAGTAATGAAAGAAAATTGTGAAGGACTTGGAAGATGTCCTAAATTACTATTTCTCTGATGAAAGTCCAGTTACCTCCAGAAAGTACCAGAGTGCTTCCCATGGTCCATCCATTTCATCTGACAAATTCTGAATAAAGGTTTCTTTGTACTAGGAATGTTTCTGGAGTAGGACATAAGAAAAGTTTATAAATCCTCATTAAGGCCTTTCTTATGTTTTTTTTTTCTCTCCAGGGTCTATAGGATTAGGTGGGTCTTATCCCTAAACAGGGTGTTAGGAATGAAAACAGAATCTAACAGTGCAGACTTAACATCCTTAGAGTAAGTACAAGGTTTTAGGTAAGCATGCCATATCATACACAAGTCAGAAGTTCCTGCCCTACAAAATGCATCATTTACATCATAATTTCACCTGTATGTGTGAACTTCTAGGCTAATTGCTGTCTTATTTTGCTCTAACAAATTATTGTTGGTCTAGCCTTCAAGAAGTTGATCAAAGAAGTCCTACATCTGTTCCAAGACTGCAAACTGTTATGAGGTAATAAGATCCTGACAGCCCTCACTGCTAAGGCGGAGAATCTGCATATAGACGTTTCTACCATATCAATGCAGTAACAGGAGCTTTAGGAAGAAAGAGGCCTGCATGATGTATTTTTTTAAAGACAAGCATTGCATTGTGGGATACCTAGAGGCAGACTAAACAATCAGGATCACATCAAGATGCTAGACCCCATGTGGTCAGACTTATTTTAAAAACCTGTAAAGAATCCCAGAGTGGTGTTCAAATGTAGGAAACACCAAACCATGATGAAATAAATGTTTGAGTCTGTGGGTGCGGTTCTCCTTTAAGCTTACTGTTTTCGAAAAGGAGATAGCCCCAAGAAGTGAACCTAATGAAAGGAAAGACACATCTTTATCCTCAGAGTAACAGCCAGCAGGGAATTAAGCAACGGAATTAAAACATTCCTCTTATTCTTCCACAGTAGCTTCTGCTATCTGCCTTTTATCACTTAAATGCAGGTGATAAAAGTGCCAGAAATTTCAGATAGCCTGATCAGGCTACATCAAATGCAGCAAAAGCAGATGGGGAAGAGGCTTATGATTCTACAGGTGATCACACTATTATAAACTCATAGAGAACCATCTGCAGTCAATCTGTGACATGGCTGTAACTTGCAAACAACCTCCACTGCTCCCATCTTTGATAATCAGATCTTCCCCACAACCACGTTCACAGGTTGCCTCTTATCCAGCTAGGGGAAATGTAAAATATCCCTCATCCCTTTTGGTTACTGAGAAAGTCCTTAGTGTTATCACTCACTACATAAGTTTTTGAAAAATTGTGATCTCCAAGTTTCCTGGATGATATCAACTTCTCTAACTTGTTCAGTGACTTTTTTCATCATCTCTACAGCTCTTAGCTAGAAGTTGAGTTTTTAACACCTTTATTAAATTATCAATTAAAATATATGCAAACATACATTACTGGAAAAGAAAACAAACCATATACTTTTTCAGTTTACATACATTATATATCATGCATCTTTTCTTTCTTTGTCATTATCATCAATCCAACATTACATACATTCTTGAATTTCAGCCTCCCCTAAACCTCAATCCACCTCCCCTGAATATGATTCTGCAAGTACTGTTCCCACAAGTTCTGTTTCTTTCTATGCAATCAGCTCGTTCCTTTTCTAAAGCCCCCCCTTCCAGTTCATATTTATTTTACAATATTCAATACTTCAAATACAGTTGGTTTAGTTTGTGAATTCCTTTTTCTAGCCATTGCCTTCTCAGCAGCCAACAGAATTAAACTTAAGAAGGCCTAAGTCTAGGCAATTCAGATCTTGTTTCCCAGCTCAAAAGGATAATTTCCTGAGTTACAGCTATTTGCACAACCAATATTTCTGAAACAGTATTTTGTACGGAGTTTTAAAAATCTGCCAACTCATTACACTCCCAAAACACAAATTCCTGTTACCTTTCTCTTCAGACCAATAACATTTGCTATCACCAGAGAATAAAATTCTTTGAAGTCTGCTTGTGGTATAAAAATACCTATGCAAACCTTTCCAAGTAAAGATCCTAAACCTTCTAGCCTTTGTTGCATACTTGAAAGCCATATACATGTCTTCCCACTATTCGCTTGTAAACTGTTTTTCCAGTCTCTGTTCTCAATCTATTCTAACCTCCTCTGATTGATTCTTTTAATTATCATGCAATATTTTATATATCACACCAATTACCCCCTTTTTAACAACAGCTTCTGTTCTAGACTCAACTAAAAACTCTACCAGAGCAGATCTTTCATTTAAGCGTCTCCTATCCCTTTCTCTTTGCCTATACTATGATATCAATCCCTGGTTGGGAAGTCTCTAGCCTGCAGTCAAGTGACAGACTAGACTTTTTACTTTTTTACTGAACAAGTAAAAACATAAGCTCTGTGGCAAGCTTACACACACACACACACACACACACACACACACACACACACACAGACTCCACCCCCCAGCAGTTACAGAAAGTTCTGTGTACACTACAGATGCTTGGTTGTGAGATTAAAAAGATAGCCATTCAATACAGTCCAAATATTTTCTTGGCCTCATCACACTCTGTTGTTGTTGTTCTCCTTAAGAATATGAATCCAAAATCACACACACACTAATTTCTTGAGCCCCCCCACTTCATCATCATCCCTTTTAATTTTGAATTATAACTTTCTGCTTGTGTTACGTACATGAACCTTAACTGTATAGCTCTAAAATATCCCTTCAAATCAGGAAATCCTAAACACTGTCTACACAATATACAAAACTTCTTTACTATATCTATAACACATGGTTTCTATCATGAAACGTTTGATAAAAATAATAATAAAACAACTGTTCGACTTAGTTCCTTTTAGTTCTTCTAAACATTAATGACATAAGTGGGGTATATGACTTACAGTCCACCTACAAGTTTAACAGTCAGAATGTTCAGTCTTTCTCAGCCACATTTCACAAATGTTATCGATGCTTTACAGTCTCCTATTTATTCACTAATTTTCAGTGTTGCTAGCCTTCTTGTTCATCTCCCAACACCAGAGTCTGGTTCAAGTCCAAGGTACTCCTGATTCTTCTAGTCAATTTCTGTGCTTTTCCCCCTCTTTCTCTCAAGCATTTTCCTTTGAAACACTGGAAAAAGTTTAACTGACAAACTTTCTCTATGAGCTTTATTGTCAGAAGAATAAGTAGAATCCACTCCTGTTTGTTGTTTTTTTTTTTTTTTTTTTTGGAGTAGCCTTTTTTATTTTCTCCTTAGCCAGTTCTATATCAAAAAAGAAAGTAAGGCACCCATATTTGTGGCTAACTTTGGAAATACTCTAAGTAAGATTAGTGCCGTAAGCTATACTGTCTACTGGTAACATTTACAAACTATAGGATTACAAAACAGAAATCACAGGGTCACAATAAAACCAACCAAGTATGAGGAAAGCGAGTCAAGAGAAGGTACTTCATGGAGAAGGAAGTGCATTTTATCTTAAATGCATTCTCTTTTCTTAAACACTGGGAATTTACAATATTCCTTACTGAAACCATCTGGGTCAAGCACATACAAAGGTGTATCTTGAAATAAGACACTAGAGCAAGTTCTTTCTTTAAACTATAAGTGATCTGATAGGTGTCTCAAGTGATAAGGGACAAGAGGACGCTATTTTTAATCTCCGACTCATGACTGGAAAAAGGCTTCTACTATAATTAAGTGGCACAGATGACCACAAAGAGATTTAGGTCAAATTTAGTGATGCTGACTGATTTGTGAAAGCTTTATGCTCATGTGTTCTTGATTGCTGCATGAAAAAGTTGAGTATAATAATGATAACAATAGTGATGGTGGTGATGTTGGTTAATAGTAACAAAACTAATAATAAAAGGTGAAAGCACTGCAACACAAAACAAACCTTGAAGTGCTAAAATAAAATTTATTTTTGAAGGGCATGCCCTCTGCAACCCCATTCTCCCTTATGTACATATACCAATTCCAGGGCTGCACAAAGCTGGAAAATGAGAAAACCCCATAAAGTAATAAGGCATCACGCAGAAAACATGACCCTGTTGTGCCTAACTTCAATTACACACACAGAAAAAAAAACACAAATCCAAAGAAAACAATCCCAGATAACTGCATAGTGATCTCACACGCAAATAAATCCTGCTTGCAGTAATAAATACACTGCAATCTTACTGCTCTAACTATAGAAGACCACTCAAATGAAAACCAACATTTGATAAATAGACAACCAGCTTACAATTACAGAAAACCTGCTCAACAAGTGACCCTGCTGTCAAGAAATAAGAAAACTCTCCAACACAGTCAAACAGAAAACATGATTCAACCCAAAATGCCATCTGAAACATAAGCATAAACATACTGACAAGAGTGTGCTGAAACAAGAGTCATAGAAATGTCTCTTTCTTATCTTTCCAGCATGCTAATCTGTTAAACACTGTCCACATAGCTCAACTTCTTAGTACAACAAAATCTGACAAAGCCAAAAATAATGTTGGGACAAAGGCCCAAAAATAGGGACAAGCTTTAAAAAATGCTCTTATAATTTTAGAAAGGTGCTAGAATAAAAGGTCTTGTGTTACCATGTATATTATGAATGATATAAAGTCAGAAACTCAAATGTCATTATATAGTGAATTCAATCCTCAATGATTTGCCACAAAAATCCAAAACCTACAAATTTTATGAGGAACAGACCAAAAATGTGAGTCAAAAATCTGGACATTATGTAAAAATCTGGACAGTTGAGAGGTATGATTTCCCCACATCTGTAAAATTAGCCAACAAGGGTTCGACATGCCTTGGCTTCACAATGTAATTCATATTCCAAGGATGCCTACAGCAAACTCTAACTAATAAAAGGTGTAAAGAATCAAAGGACCATAGCAATTATAAGGCAACTGAGCCAAAGGCTATTTCTACCTTGCCAGTACCCACCCTTAGGCCTACACTCCCTTTTCAACTGGGGCCAATCCAGTCATAACAGGGTGAATACCATCACAGTTTTCCTGTTCCATTTTAAAGGCAGACAGTGTGCCTCACTGTTTAACTGGGAAAGGATGTTTCTTCCAAAGAGGAGGTAAGTGCTTCATGGCGCACACATCCTTCTAACTTGTCTTATTTATTTGCTGGAGTAGATACAAGTCTCTAGTGTTGGTAGGACTCTCTGATTTTTGGACGTACACGAGTTCTTGGACTTCTGGATCCCTTATGGCTTTATGAGCAGGCACACATTGCCACTAAGGAGTCTATATGATGGTGAATACAGAGATAAAGCCTCCAGTCTCTCTTGGCAGTTCAGGTCTTTTAAGCCCATAATCTTTTTAGTAAAGAACCTTTGGGGTCTTTGCAACTGTTTGGTTGTTTCATAGGCTTAGCAAGATACATTCCAAAGGAGATTTATACTCCATGATGTGTCTAGTCGCTGTGGAGTCAAACGAGGTAAGGATCTCTTTTGATATACAGGAAATACCTTTTGCTATGACCTGTGTAAGGTAAAATGTTTCTTAATCACTATTGCAACAGGAGTGTCAAATCTGAAGAAGCTACACACTCAAGTACCAGGTCTTTCACTACCCTCTCATTTTGAAGTGGTTTATTTTCTATACTATAAACTTGGGCTAAGAGTTGGTTACTGCATGCAACAATGTCACAGTTTTTTCTTTGAGTATGAGCCCATTTTTAGCACCAGCTATCAACAAGTGTAAGCTGAGGTGCCTATATGTCATCCTCAAACTTTATTAACCAGAGATTCTAATTTGACACATGGAGATCTGAGTAGTAGTCACCAAATAGCAGAAGTCCTAGCACAGATCCCTGAGGGACTCCACAGATCACCTTCATGCTCCCGGGGGATGCAACTCCTGTTCATACTGTTTATGTCCTGTCCCTAAGCCAGCTAGCTATCCACCTAACCACATCTGGGTGAAACTGGAGGTCCTTCAGCTTGTTTATTATATATATGCATGTAGTATGGTACTGAATGGCTTGACAAGGTCAAGGTATTCTATGTGGACAGTTGGCCAGCAGTCTATGGCCTGAATAACCCTTTCAAAGAAGTTCACTAGATACATCAAGCAAGATCTACTCTAGACAGGGCCAAACTGCTAGGGGGTTTTGACAATTTTTGACATCATCTTTATTTACGTCAATTTTGATAAGTTCCATGCCATATAAGACTCGTTAGACTGATAGGTGTCTAATTGTAAGGGTCGGTGATGGGGCCACCTTCTGCAGTGCATCACAGCAGATGTGCCTCACATCTGTGGGATAAAGCCCGTTGCTAGGCTCAGGTTGAAGAGATTCAGGAGTGTGTCCGCTTGTGCTTGTTTAGAGCTATTTATTAGGCAACCAAGTATGTTATCAGGTCCCAAACATGAGTTTTTCCCCCCATTTTGGAGAGTACTTTCAGCCCACTTTCTTTTGTGATGGTTAGTGCTCTGATTCTTTCTGGGAGAAGTGGCTTGAAATAGAGTTCTGTGCGGGTGAAGCTGACACTAAATTTATGTGCCAGTATGTTGTCAACGTCCACTGAGACAGAGTTAGTAGCTCCATAATCTCTGGGCAATGTTGATTGTTGTTCTTTATTTTCCTGACATAATTAAGAGGAATATGTAGCTGTCTTGGCTTCTGTAACCAGTTTGAGTTCATGTGAAACTTTTGTTTTTCTGATGTCCTTTTCAGTTTCTCATCTAGCTGCTTGATGCTTTTAATTAATTTGGGGATCTTTTTCTGCTACACAGGTTAAGGAGTTTCTTCCTTTCATTATACTGTTTGTTAATACTCATAGACAATCAGCCTGGTTTGGTTTTAAACTTCAGTTTTTTTTTTTTTTAACTAGTTGGGAATACCAAATCAATACATTCACCTAGTTGTGAGTAGAACTTGCCTGCATAACTCTCTGCAGTATGAACATTACAGGTGATGCAGTTATATTCATATTTGGAGACTTCATCACAGAATTGTACGAGATTTGTACATTTGAGGTCTTTGAATTCTGTGGTAGTTCCTTCTGACTGTTTGGATATTTTGGTGGAGAAGGTTGTTTGTAGTCTAACATGACCACAGAGGGGGATACCTTATGGAAGGTATGATATGGTATAGGCAGACATCTTCAGAAGGTAAATATAAAATATAAAAAATGCTACACTCAAACTCATTTCAGCACTTAGTGTTACAAGTGCTGTGTCAAAATCCAGTATTTTTTAATGCATGAATTTCTAGCCAGGAAAGTGAACTTGTGATCATGAACTCTTTGTAGCCATAACATGGGCTACATGGTCAAGGGTAAATGCAGGATATATGGAATTTTAAAGTAATCAATCATCTACCACATTTTGGGAAGTAGAAAGAAGCCAGAGCACCCAGACAAAATGCACACAGACATGGGGATAACATGCAAACTCCATGAAGACCGCAACAAAAGATCAGAACTGAATTTCATCCCCTGAAACTATGAGGAAAAGATCTTACCCATTGGGCTACTATCCTGCCCAAAACAGCAGTTATAATCTCCACATATGTGTAATCAGTGACATTATTAAAGACAACATACATACTTATAGGACACATTATCTCACAATGCCACTAGCCAGGCCAAAGTGTAACCATCCCTTCAAAAGAAGTTGGGGTATTTTTAATTCTTATTTGTTTTAATTCTGCTTTCTCAATCACCCAAACACTGTAGTCAGTGAACAAGGAATTCTTGGACAAGGCTGAAGGCACAGCAGATTAATGCCAATATCTGGTTTAATTAAAATCTAAAAAATGAGAAAACCACTATAATAAGTGTATAAATTCTTCCTAAGGTTCCCTTTCACTCAGCTATAGAATTTGAAATATTTCATGTTTAGCCCTCTTCTTTCCCTAACGTGCAAAATGGAATGTGGAGTACACAAGTTAAAGGGTCTGCTGCTTTTAGACCTACCAGCCAGACAGACAGCCACACAGACAAGCAGTATAAGAGACAACTAACCTAGTTACCTTAGATCACTAACAGTCCCTCCAAATTCAGCAATGTTCTGAAATCATTCCAGTGTTCAGAATGTGTCTAGTAGAAACCAGGCATACACAGTTAAACCTGAAGAGATGCCCTCGACTTCTACATGACCGGATTAGGAATCTCAGTGAACCAGCTGAGAAAGCCTTACCCTTGAATACTGCTCGATCACACATTCACACGTAGGCACGCGTGCGCACGCACAGACTTCATGAAGACAGATCAAAAAAGATAGGAAAAAACAATATTCAACATCCGTTGTCATTAGCATAAACAAAGCACCAATGATAATGAAACATTTCATGGCATCATGCATTGCACTCAAACACAAACTTTGCACATTGCTAGCACACAATTCTGCAATGAATCTGTAAGGTTCAGAAAAACACCAGGCAAAAAGAGGAGGGAACACGGTTGGAAAACCCATGACACTGCCCTGCTGCCTGTGGCCTACAATGGCATCTAAAAACTCCCACATAACATTCTAGCCAAATGTTAAAAAGCTATCACAGAACATCTAACCAAACTGATCTGAAAAGGACATTCATGATACAAAGAAAAGAAAACAACTAAAGACACAAAGATGTTACCATCCTCACTATCCTGGTCAATGACACCCTACACGGAGAAATTCAGTGACGGGATTATAAAAGAACATAGCAACATCAGCAAATGACTTGAGGCACCACACTTCTAAGCAATGGGGGAGTTATGACAACTACTTCTACAGATGAAGGCAATATCAATTTGTACTAGGACTTATAAGATTATTAAAACCAGCTTTAATGAGTTAAAATATGAATTCATAAGATACATGAATATTTCTGGTTATGTAAGCAGTGTTTGTGATGTACTTGGACACAAAAAAATACTAAGCTGATGGAAAAAAAGACTACATGAGTTAATCATATCACAGTTTCATTTCTGTCTTAACTGAATTTTGTTCTGCACAATAAAGACAAAAGGTACAGCTACGACTAATTCACAAGTATGGTCAGATTGGGTTCTACTCTGCTTTGTTATTATAAGGAGACAACCCTTGACTAACCATGTACTCTGGTTCTGTTTAACAAAATAATGAAAATATTGTTTTTTCTTTATTTTTTTTTTTATATACTATAAATGTAGCAGTGTACTTCAGTGATACACTTCACTGCTAGTTAACGTTTTAATACATTTTAAAAAGCCACAATTTACAGACAGGATTTTAACACAGATGATAAGTACGTTTTGCTGACAGTTCTCTCTTCTCCTGATGAGCAGCAATCTGTTTAAACTGTTAAATAAACATAGGAAATCCAACAAACTATTCATTTTAGGCTGCCAGTTTCAGGAAGACTTGAACAAACAGTTCTACCTAATGCTTCAGTTAGCTATAATGCCCTTTGACATTTTAATGATGTCCTACAAACATTCTCACACGTACACTCCTGGAAGACAGAGTTCTGCTTCTGAGAGTATATTCTACCAGATACATAATTATGTAACAGTTCAAATTAATTAACTTCATATAGTGTTTTAAAATCAGTACCTACAACCTACAATTAGTACCTACAACATTAAACAAATACTTGCCTCGATCAAAGCAATAACGTTGATATTACTGATAAAAATACTGTATGTTATGCCCCAAAATTTCAGCAAAAAAATTAAAGCACAGTGAACAAAAATAAATGTCATGACCAAATGGGCTTAGAAAACCAAGCAACAGGGCTAGTTAACTGAGGTGTGTAAACATGTTTAATGCGCACCTATAAAGAATTACTCTTTAAAATAACTGCTTAACAAAAAAAATCTTGCTTTCTGCTTAAGTGCAAGAACACATGATGTGCTGTGTAATGATGAACTGTAGTTCGCCAGGTGGTACATTTGGCCTGGACGAGTGCCAAGATGTCCATGATGTCACGCTTGACTTTGCTTTGCTGTGATATCATTGAATTGAACAAGTAAGTTTTGGGCCTTCAGTGGTGAATTTATGCAAGTGCAGAATGCGGAAGGCAGAAAACAGAGACCAGACTTGGCAGCCAGGTTGATTTTAAAAGGATCGGATTGTGTTGTTGGTTGGAAAGATCCAGTTTATGAATGGGAAGCTGCTGATGGTGTCAACGATGGAGGGATGACTGTGAAAGTGTGGAAGGTTGGATTACTGGAGGATTGTTGGGCTTGCTGTGGCCATTCAGCCTTTCAGGTAATGGTGGTTACCGGATTTTTGTCTGCCAGGTATTTTGTTTGCATCTTACATGGTCTGTGGTATTGGAGGGGACCGCATTGGACTTAGTAGATGCTGGTATTGGGGGAGGGAAATGGCAGTGATGTGGATAGACTGGACTGCTGGAGATCATGGTTAGTGAAGCTTTGTGCCTTCTGTGCTGTCTGTGCCTTTGTTTGTAAATGTCACTGATGTGTACTTGTTTTTTTTTTGTTTCTGTGCTAGTGTGTTTTTCTGTTTTTGTACATGAGCTGGAGAAACAAAATTTCATTCAGCTGTGCATTGTTTAGGGTCTGAATGACAATAAAGTTACATTTGACTTTGACTTTTTTTATGTTAGTAATGGTTTTTCTACCACTGATCGATGCTGATGAACTCTTCTTATTCATATGTACAGCAGAGAGTCAATCATCCGACTGTCAATTATCAGAAACCTCAATTATCCAAACACAGCCTTCCAAAGTTTTTGGGTAGGAAAAATCAAAGTCTGAATATGTAAATATTACACGTATTCAATTGTGCGTGTTTTTTGAGCTTGTAGCCTGCTCATATGTGAAAAATATTCTTTACTGACCATTGGAATCGGTGAATGATTGAAAATCGTATTCTCTGCATGCAGAAAAAAGAAGATTTCAGAAGATTTTATCCAGTTCAATGTATGTTTGATTATCCGAACAGTTTGATTATACAAACTATCGTAGGTCCCAATTAGTTTGGATAATCGACTATCTACTGTAGAAAGCACAGTAGCAGGAATATTTAGTGAAGTTGCTAGGTACTTCACTAGGAATTTTTACCTTTCTCCATTGTTTTACAACTGCAAAGCTAGTGTATATAACAAAGTGAGGTCAAATCCCCCTACCACATGGGGATGCATGGAGGGGTTGCCTCAAATGAAAACAGTGTTTTCACATACTGCAGCAGATATTTATCTATAGCTTATCTAAACAATCCTGTCTTGCTTTGTGATTTATTGATCCTTACTGTTAAAAAGAGGTGGGGCTGTAAGCAAATAGTGAGCAGACGCTACTACATGCATTCGCACGTGATGTAAAAGAATGCCAGCTTTTGTGTACTTTCAGAACTTGCTTGGTCAGAGCAACAATTTTACTGTACTTAATTTAATATTTAGATGTATATTGTTTGTGGGATTTTTCTCATAAATGCTGGTGCATTCTGAATTTTGTTATAACTGATTTTGATTATGCTTTTTTTTAGAACTGTTCATTAATTTGTTACTCAGTAATGCATTCCTCAAATAAGTATGTCATAAATAATTTGCTAAAGCACAAATATCTTGTAAAGTGTAATAAATGCTATGTATATTTACACCTGTTAACGCTGGTGAACTGTGTCCCTCATGTCAAACGCTGGATGATTTGTTTACCATTATTAGTACTAAATCTAGACTTACTGATGACAATTACACTTGTGCACTTGGCACAGCTTGGAAAACTGTTGTTATATATATTAGTGACTGGATTGGTGATTTAAATAATGTTAGGCAAACAGCAAAGAAAAAAGAAGAGAAAGACAGATGCTGACAACATGGCTCAAGCTGTGGATGTACAAAGCCAGCTGGATAAAAATTGTTTGCTTGCAAATTTAATACAAAATGAAACAGTGGGATTAATAAGACTAATAGTGATGAAGATCATTCCTTTGTAACAGTTGATAGAACAGATATTACTGAATTAGAAACTGAAGATTCCTCAGATCTGGTCAGAAAAAAATATTCTTGTAATTGGAGATTTAATAAGAGGAAATGAATGCAGATAAGATAATGAACATCGTAGTGTTATGGTTGCCAAGAGCAAAAATAGAGGATGTGAGAAGGCCTTAGAGCACCTTAATGTAAGAAAGCATGGATATGTTTTTTATTCATGTCAGTACAAATAATCTCATCTGCAAGAATTCACTGACTGTTGGTAGGGAACTTACAGCCCTCTTACACAGTATAGCTTGTACTGTGTAAGGAAGTATTCTTCATAAATGAGTCGTGAAAGGATTTTTTGGGTAAATAGTTACATGAAAAAACTGTCTTGTTTTAATAAATGGAAATGGACAGAGCATCCAAGTCTAATTTGGGGCACACATGTTCCGAAAGGATGTAATGTACTTGTCAAAATCAGGGAAGAGAGTTTTTGCAGCAGATACTGTACAATATTTGACAAACACAAGGCAGGATTTTTGCCAGGTCAAAAATTTAACAGTTCACAGATAGCAACAATTGTCTCTTATGGATGTTAATACTAGGAGCATTAACAATAAAATGTATTTATTGTAAAATCTGATATGTTCCCACAAGATTGACATTGTTAGTGAAACATGGTAAAAAAACTTATTGGTTAAAGAACAATGACTGGAAATCCATTCTGCCAAGGTATAAAGTTTTTACTGGAACAGACATTCTAACAAAAAATTAGGCAGAGGTGTTATAATAGGGATTAAAGATAGTTAAGAGACCTGTGATTATTACATATTCAATAATATCACTAGTACTATACATTGTGTAACTATCTCAATAAAGACAACCCTGAAACATACAACAACTGTTGGAGTGCACAGACCAAAGTCAAGTGCTGGTGACCTAGAGGAATTTATACATTTCTTGCATGAAACACAGGAGGCAATAATAATAGTGGCTGGGGAGGTAAATTTACCCAACACAGACTGAAATAATATTGACTGAACAACATTAGTAAGAAAATTATTCACAACGCATGTTCAGGAAAAACAATTGCTTCAGATTGTAAAAGCAAATCCTACCAGGAAATGGAACATACTAGACACCGTTTGTGTTCCTAAGGAAATTACTGCTACTTCACGTCACTTTTTACCACCACTGATGTGCAGTGATCATGGAGTTAAAGATTAAGTTGTTACTAGACAACTCTGCCAAACTGAAATCTAAACCAATGCACAGAAGATTAATAACAGATTAGACAGAAGCAATGCAGTCACTAATTAAGACTAACTGGAAGGATTCTGTTAAGTGGAAAAACTGCAGAAGGAATGTGGAAAGTTTTGAAAGAGAAATTGTTTGAATGCAAAAAAAAAAAATTTCAAAAAAATGTTTAACATCAGGATCATACAATGCCAGGAGGACACATTTCCAAAAGAATAATATACTCGAGTAAGGTGAAAGAGAAAAAATATAAGAAATGGAAAACAGGTCAAACTACAACTTTGAAAATGGAAATAAAGAAGTTGGACAAACAAATTAAGTATAGTGTGAGACAAGATCAAGAAAACTTTGAAACAATTATCTAAAGATACTCAGCATAACAGGAAACCATTTTATAGATATATAAGATGTGGAAAGAGTAAAGACATACTAATTGATAAATTATGTGTAGATTCTAAAATTTATTTTCAGTCTCAACATATTATAGATAAATTAACAAAATCTTATGCGTAACAGTTGGGCTCCATAAAGGGGGGTGTGATAAATTGCCATAGTGGCATCCAGGTAACTTCAGATACTGACATCAGATTAGATTATATTGAAAGAATTATGCAAATTGGATCCAAAAAAAGTACAATGAGGAGATGGAATTAGTAATACTGAGCTGAGACCACTTCAGCAATAACTTACAGGACCATTACATAGAAGTATCACTCTTAGAAGACTATAGAAGAGAGAACAGATCAACAAAAATACTAGGATGGACAGATGTGATTAAAGAAATGCACAGTATTAGAACAGACCAGGACCTACCATGCACTATCGCAAATAAACTAAAAATTTCAGCACAAGCAGAAAAACTTAGAAGATACACAGATAAATATAAAGGAAAAGTACAAAATAAGCAATTTATTGATGACCCAAAAAAGTTTTATAGAGAACTGGGAAACAAGGTAAAAGGAATCGAAAGCCCACCAAAAAAAAGAGGAAGTAGATACATTTTGGAGAAGTATCTATGAAGATCCTGTGGAACATAACAAAGATGCTAAATGGATAGAAAAAGTAAAAGAAAGAATAAGAAGTTTAAAGGTGCAGGATATGAAATGGGATGAAGCAGCAGCCAGAGAGATTGAGACAAAGTTAAGAAAAGCCTCTAATTGGAAAACCCCAGGCCCAGATGCAGTACCTAACTTCTGGTTAAAAGTATTAACATCTTTGCACAAGGATTTAGTCATGAGTAAGAGCTATTTATATGCACACCCCAGACAGACACCAACCTGGCTAATAACAAGCAAAACAATGCTCCTCCTTAAGAGTGAACCTGCAAGCTACCCTTAAAATTATAGACTAATAACTTGCCTTCTGACGATGTATAAACTATATATGGGAATTGATGCCAACAGAGTTTATAGTCATTTAGAAGAAAACTCAATTATTACAGTTGAACAGGGCAATAAAAGAAAGTCCTATAGAACAATGGATCTTTTTTTGTTAAATAAAGTCATACAGGAGAACTGTAAAAAGGGAAAGAATTTAAGCATGGCATGGACTGAAGCATATACACTCTACACTGATCGACTACGTTACAGTGACCATGAAACAGTGGCAGACCACTTTGCAATTAACCATGAGAAAGGACAAATTATCCCACGGATAACAATTCAAAGGAGGATATTCCAGGGTGACTCTTTGTCACCATTGCTATTCTGGTTTGCCATTAACCCATTAAGCTGTTTATTTAACAACTTAGGCCATGGCTACAATTTGGCTCCTAAAAAACAACAAAGTGTAAAGACTTCTCATCTTCTCTTTGTTGATGATTTAAAACTGTACAGCTCATCAGATGAGGAACTGAAAGCACAGCTGCAAGTTGTCAAAACCTTTTCAGAAGATATAAGAATGTAATTTGGTCTTGATAAGTGTGCAAAAGCAACCTTTAAAGCAGGAAAACTGCAGGACCAGGAAAACATCAGTTTGGGACAAGAATGTGGTATAAAAGAACTTGAGCAAGAGGGAGTGTATAATTCTTTGCGAACTGATGAAGGATCAACAATAAAACATGAACAAATGCGAATAAAACTTAGTAAGGAACACTTTAGAAGACTTAAATTAATCCTGAAAACAGCATTGGTATCTAGGAACAAAATCCAAGCTATAAACCAATTTGCTCTTCCTGTCTTAACTTACAGTTTTGGAGTGATTGACTGGCCATAAAACATGTTGGATAGATTAGATAGGAAAACAAGAAGGATGATTCATGCTCACCAAATGATCTATAAAAATCAGTGTATACCAAGATTATATATTCCCCATTCCGAAGGAGGTATGGGCCTCCTTGAAATTGATTACATATATAAGATCTTCAATCATGGGACTGCATGCATATCTGCTGACCTCACAAGACCCAAATGTAATGAAAGTTTTGAAACATGAGGAGAATAAATCTAAGATGACTTCTCTGCTTAATTTAGCAGAAGCATATCGGTGTCAATCAGGAATGAAAATCAAACCAGAAGTAGATAAAAATCAGGCAGCAACTGAATGTGCCAAAAAACAAAAGAAAGCATATAAGGTGAAGGATCAGATGAGAAGGCAAGAAATGTGGAAACAGCATAAATACAGCTGCAAGTACAGAAAACCTCTGGAAAAACATCTTGTTGATCAGGAATGAACGCAGGAATGGTTAAGGAGAGGTGAATTCAAACCAAGAGATGAAAGGTTAATATTGGCAACCCAAGACAGTGGGCTATGTACACACTGGTTTGCAAAGTACATTGAACATGTGGGAGAAACAGACAAATGTAGGTTTTATAAAACCAAATTGGAAACAGTTGCACACCTCCTTGCTGGTTGTGACATACTAATGTCAGAAGGACTGTACACTGAAAGGCATAATAATGTGGCAAGACTGTTGCACTGGGGATTGTGCAAACATTATAGTATTGAAGTGGCTGAAAAACACTGGAAACATAAGCCACAAAGCATCACAGAAAATGATGAAGTTTATATCACATGGGATCACCCATTACCAACAGTTCAAAAGATAGATGCTAGAAAACCAGATATAGTGGTCCAAGAAAAGAAGACAAAAGTAGCATTGATCATTGAAATTGCTACACCCAGTGACTACAGTGTCTTGCATAGAGAGAGGCACAAAGTCAAACTATCAGGATCTGCAAGCAGAAACGAGAGCGATGTAGAAGAAAGATACCCAGACAGTTCCAGCAGTAGTTGGAGCAATGGGTCTTATAAAAAAGAATCTACAATCATATTTAGATACGTTACCAATCCATGTAACCCGTACAAACTGCAGAAGGAGTTATTACTGGGCACGTTGCGGGTGCTTCAAAGAGCACTTTTGGCTGACATCAAAGAGTGAAACAATGCTAATTTCATGAACTTTAATCGTACTTTGACTTAGAAATGGGGTCCAATCCCGTTATGGTATTAGAACCCCAAAAGATTTGGAGAAATTAAAAAGTGATACCATTACATCTATTATTTACTAGGCTGTACAAACATGGGGAGATTCCTCAAGATTGGAGACGTACCCAAGTGATGGGTTACTAAAGATGTTTCTTGTTTAAAAAAAAAAGGCAGGAATTGAATAATTTATGTAATGTTGCTTAGATTATATTGTTGTATAGCAATATACAATCATGTATATGTGAAGTATAATGTGTGTTATGTTAATATAGTTTGATTACTTTTATATGAATGTAAATTTGCCTATGTCAATAAAGATGTTTAAAAAAAAAAAAAGATTGGAGACGTACTTATTAAACCTGTCTTTAAGGGAAAGGGGAGTAGGACAAACCCAGAGTTATACAGACCCTTAAGTCTACTTTCATGCTGTGGAAAAATAATGGATAAGATAATATTGGTTAAGTTATTGCCAGAACTGGAATGGTTGGGACTTGAAACCATGTATCAGCATATGTTGAAAATACATCTATTACCACCTGCAGCATGATGTTCTATAACAATATAATAACAGCTATAAATGACAGACTTAACTTCAGCATTTGTCAGGATCATACATAAGACACTGATCAATAAATTAGAACAACTAGGTATTGATGTACTCTTGATAAAATGGATAGCTGCATGAGTTACAGATAGGACAGAGCAAGCACCATACAGTAACTGGACAGGTGAAATTCTTGGTTACAGTCAGGGTGTCCCACAGGGCTCTATCCTAGGCCCTTACATATTTAGATTGTATCTTTTACATTTGAAGTGTTGTACAGTTTGTATGCTGATTTGAAATTGGGTAAACTGATTATATGTGGTTACAGATAAGGCATGTCTACAAAAGAACTTAAGTAAATTGACCACGTGGACACAAAAGAATAAAATGCTGCTAAAAAGATCAAAAACTAAGCAGAAGAGATATTTGGGAGACAAACTGAAAGGTGAATATTTAACACAGCAAGCAGTGACTGAAACTGTAGATTCATTTAAGGGCCTGGGTATATGGGTAGATCCAGCTTTGAGTTTTTCTAATCACACCTACCAATTGGTTAATGATAGTTATAGAACTACAGATTGTACACAAAGATTTATAAAGTCTAGGAAATCGGAAACAGTCCAACAATTCTGGGGTGAGGAAGGCATTATTATGCCATACCTCTTGTACATTCCAGTTTATGACTTGGGCTGACACGAGAATCTGAACCAAATGGCAATACGAGACTGCATAGGACTGCACAGCATTCTAGTGGGGGCTCCATGGACATGTGGGAATATGCATGATGGATCCACAGCCTGACAAAACAAGGACCACTGTCAGGGGGGGAAGAGATTATAGCAAAAATCAGAAACAGTTACAAATGATGGCCAATCAACACCCACCTTTCAAGATGAATTTATCCATAAGTACTTACTGCTGTAAACAGGCGACCTCTTACACGATGACAAAGCCAGGCAGGATTACGGGAAGTACAACTGTCTTAGTACACTCACCGTCAAACATTCACTGAGCCAGCTTGAGTCTCAGAGCTCCACGAATGTTTGAGTTGGGGCTGGCTCCTCCCAAATACAGGTCTGTGACCTGAATAACAGCAGCTCTCGGTCTGCCCAAACTGTGGTTCTTTTTTACCAGTGAAGACTTGGGGGCTATGCCCAGTGTATGAAAGAGCCCCCTTTTTTGTTCACTTTCAGTTCCAAAAACAGGACCAAATAAATGAGAGAAAAAATGATCTTAAGCAGAGTCTCCCAGCTGCAATACTTGCACAGCTAGGGTAAGGGATGGCAGCAGAAGGAGCATGCACATGGAATTCACTGCTCTGGAGCAAACAAACAGTTATCAGAAAGATGGGTAGGAGAAACATCCTGCTCCCCCACCTCAGCAAGAAAGGCTTTCAGTGGAAGAAAGGAAAAACCTATGTGGTAAGGCAGATGGGAGCTAATAAAGCAACAGTGATGTTACTCACACATTACCATCATGGTTAGTGTAGCCAAATAACTGCTCTATGTTCTTCCTGTAGATTACTGCCGCAGTAGTATACATGGCATATAGGAAGATTACCAAACAACAGATGTAGTGACAGCTTGAAACCAGTTTCTAGAAGAGAAAAATGACGCCTGCTTTGTCATCTGTATCCTGGGTTCAGGGGCTTAGAGAAAGACTTGTAGTATGGCAATACCAAAACCCGTTCTGCCCCTGTAAAGCATATCAGGCTTAAAATGTTCAAAGAGGTATGGAAGAAGGAACGTGTAGATGCTTTCAGCAGAGGCATTCTTAAAATGAGCTGCTGATGTGGGAAATGTTATGGAAGAATGACATCTAACATACCCCCTGCAGAGTTTTTCCACAGCTTTCATAGCACAACAATATGCACTTGGCCAGATACTTACAAAATTCTCGGCTTGGGGAATGGCCTGCCTTGTTTCCCTGGAGAAAGACAAAAATGCTCTAATGACTGCCTAAAGTCCCTGGTTCTCTCCATATAACACGAGTTGCCTTTAATTTCAAGATTAATAAAGAAGACAGATACTTAATGGTCTGGTTCAGGGGCATTTCTGTGACTCCCTTTGGCATGAAAGGAATGCTGGTCCTCAGGGTCACTATGTGGAACACAGTGAAGTAATCTTTGCACAGTAAGGCTTTTAAATCTAAAGTAATCCTGGCTTAGGAAAAAGCTGCCATAAGCAACATCTTCCAAGGCAAGTGCTCCACAGAAATGCAGACTGTTGTTTCAAGTAGAGCCAACGTTAGTTTTTTTTCTAACACAAGGTTAAGGTCCCATGGAGGACAGTTGGCCCTACTTGGTGGACGAAGATGCAGAACCTACTTTAGGAACTGTTCCATCAACATGTGGTTCAGCAACGATGAGTCAAAAGGAAGGCATTCTGAGATCACCAAAACATATACCTTAACAGGAAAGTCCTGCTGCAAAAAGATATGACAGATATAAAGGTACTAGGGATGCCCCTGAAGTCCTGAAAGTCTTGTAGCTCTTGGTGCATTAAATACAAATTTTTCTCCACTTTGCCAAAAAAGGCTGCCTGGCTTCATTCATGAAGTTTTGCACATCCTGAGAAGACGTGCTTGGGAAGAATACGTGCCAAATAATCCATGCTGTTTTGTCTGAGGCCCTGGAGGTCTGAGTGCACCAGCAATGCTAACTGCTGGCCTTCCAGGTCTACAACCAGGAGTAGAGTGTATGATGGTTCCCTCCCCAGTTGTACCAAGACGGAGACCCAATGATGTCAAGTCTGGTAGAGGGCCAATAAATTCATCCCAAAGTCCTCTACACTGACTTTCTGCCATTATTTAAAGTTGTAGAGGTACTGGAAGAGATCCATAAAGAGAAAAGCCTTTCTATGCAAAAGGAGAAAGCATCCACTGCCATACTTTCCTGCATGGAAATCTTGTGCAAAACATTGGGAGTTTGGGGTTGTCTGTGGATGTGAATACATCTATTCCAAGTACTCCTCACATTTTGTTAAGCTTGTGAAGATGGTTTGGTTCACATGCCACTCATGGTTGCCTCTGCTTAACAATCTGCTGAGGGCATACACATGTGTGCTGTGATCTAAGGGAGATCTACAATGTCCTGAGTCACATCTCCAACATTTGGGAAAGGGTTACAAATAACTGACTCATAAAACACAGTAACAACTAATGGCTTCTGGTACAAGCACAACATGGATTTATGGATGAGTACAGAAGAAATAACATGTCTAAAATAATCCAAAGCTTACAATATGAGTCACTAGTCAATCTTTTTATCAGAAAACTGATATCTTTACTTCTATGCAAACAGCCAGATCTGTAGCTCCCTGAAATGCAGAAAATTATGGTTATTTACTTGAAGCTCTAGGTTATTCCTAACCTGTGGAAAGACTACTGTATTTCAGGCCTCATGCTTAGAATCCTTTGTTTCTACATGCTCATAAAGGATTTGGCACTTAAGAACCCTAGAGCTAAAGCTATTGTTTGTGATGCTGACGTACGGCATCACTAGTGGTGTCCAGACAGAAAACAAGGACAAAGTTAAATTAGAAGACAGAGTCAACCTTGGCTCCTGGTTCACTAATACCAGAATAAATATACAACTACAGGAAAAGGCTATGATGGTCACGACAAAAAGAAGGCAAGTACCTCTCTGAGTAAATGGAATGCAGCTATGCAGAACTCCTGCAAGTACCAGAGTTTATCAAACTGGTGTCTGCCATCAAATTTACAAGTTTATTTTATCTGAGACTAGAGTAGTTGGTGAGTATTGGAAGGACTGGGTTCTGTTCCATATCAAGACTATACACCATTTTCATATTCAACTCCTTTCAAGCTAGGACGGACTTCCACTGAGTGACTTCTCAAACCTCTTGTATCACAGACACAAGGGATATATGAAAATAAGAAGTTATGTACCTACCATAACGTTCCATGTTAGTTGTCTTCATCTCGCCTTCTTTCTTGCTGGATGGGTTCGGAGCCAATCCTCGGCTCCGACTCGGCCAATACTAAAGCTCAAGAGCTAATTCCACCAGCTCGAGGCTCCCCTATATCCCACAATGCTAGGCGGTAACTACTCAGATCTCGTTTGATAGCTATACCAAGCAATCCTAGTCTCCATAGAATGGAGTAGGGAAACCCACCTCAAAACAATCTGCGTAAAAAGTATCGCAGACCTCAGTAAGGATAAAAGAGGTGGAAGAACGTGTGGGAATGACAACTTCCAGAGGAAGAACACAAACTGAATTCCTGTCGGTCTGTCCAGGCTTGGAGGAAGGAGGGGGGTTAAGAAAGAAGGCGAGAAGAAGACAACTAACATGGAACGTTATGGTAGGTACATAACTTCTTAATGTTAAGTTGTCAATCTCGCCTTCATTCTTGCTGGATGGGACCGCGTCCCTAGCACCTTATCCCGGGTGGCCTATCGGAACAGACTCTTGAGAACAGTGGAACCAAAATTGGCACGGCTTCTGGAAACCATGTCCAATTTGTAATGTGAAATGAATGTATGAGGAGAAGCCCAGGTGGCTGCTGCACAAATGGAATCTATTGGCAGCCTATCCTGAAAAGCGACGGATGTAGCTAATGCCCTAGTTGAATGAGCTCTAGGTCTTGAGGGTAGTTTTTGATGTCTGACCTCATAGATGAAGGTAATTGTAGAGGTGAGCCATCTAGAGAGGGATACTTTAGTAACTGGAAGGCCCAATTTCCCTTCTGCATATGACAGAAACAATTGATTAGATTTCCTGAATTGTTTAGTCCTGTCTAAGTAATATCTAAGTTGGCGATGAACATCCAAAAAAATGTAGCTTTTGTTCCGACCTGTTTGAATAGTTAGGGAAAAAGACGGGGAGATCAATAATTTGGTTTAGGTTTATTTGAGAGGAAACTTTAGGCAAAAAGGATGGATTAGTACGGAGGGATACCCTGTCTTTGTGAAACACTAAGTAAGGAGGACGACTGCACAGAGCATGGAGTTCAGATACCCTTCTCGCTGAAGTTATAGCTACCAGAAAAGTGTCTTTCAAGAAAGCAACTTCAGAGAACATGAAGCCGGTTCAAGAGGGAAGAATTAAAGGTGCCAGAAGCAAGTTGAAAACCCATTGAGGCGGGGGATCTTTGATTGGAGGTTTGAGAAGAAATAGGCGGCTTAAAAAGGCTTTACAGAGTTTGTGAGCCATGATGCTAGACTCTGAAACACCAACATGAAAATTTGATATGGCAGCCAATTGAACTCTAATGGTAGATGCAGAAGATCCTAAATGAAAGAGTTCTGCTAGAAAGTCTAGAATAGACTGGATAGGTGCAGTAAAGGGATCTATGTTTTTTGATGTTGCCCAAAAAGAGAAGCATTTCCATTTGCTACTATAAATCTTCCGGGTAGAAGATTTATGAGAGGCTATCAAGATATCTCGGACTGAGCGAGATATTGAGGGAAGCCTGGCTAAGGTTGGAATCGGAGAAACCACGCTGTGAGGTTTAGAGAAGGCAGAGATTGGTGCAGCTGACCCTATTGGTGGGTTATCAGATCTGGTACTGGGTCCAGATGCCAAGGCTGCTCCAAGAGGTAACGATGAAGAAAGGGAAACCATATCTGTCGAGGCCAATAAGGGGCAATGAGGATCATTGTCACTCTCAAGGCGATGGCTTTCTGAATTAGTTGCGATATCAGTGGAAAGGGGGGAAAGGCATATAGAAGTCCCCGGGGCCAATCGTGGACTAGAGCGTCTCTGGTGGGATGGCCTGGTAACGGGAAGAGAGTGAAGAAGTCGTGACACTTGCTGTTTTGGGGAGTAGCAAAAAGATCGCAGCAAGGCTGGCCCCATCTTAGGAATACTTCTTCTAAAACTGATTTCTTTAGAGACCACTCGTGGGGCATGAGAATTGCTCTGCTCAATTTGTCTGCAATAACGTTGGATTTCCCGGGAATGTGCGTTGCTATCAGAAAACGCTGAGAAGAGATCGCCCATTGCCAAAGTCTGAGTGCCTCTCGACATAAAGGGTATGATCTGGTTCCGCTTGTTTGTTGATGTACCACACTACGGACATGTTGTCCGTTTGAACTGCAATAGTCCCCAGTGGGAAGAGAGTCGTGAAGGGCTTGCAATGCTAAAAGCACTGCTCTCATCTCTAAGACATTTATGTGCAAGTGGCACTCGAAAGGTTGCCACATGCCATGGACTGTCCTGCCCTGATAATGCCCCCCCACCCGATCAGGGAGGCGTCTGTTGTCAACATGGCGACTGGGGGGGGGAGAGTGAAGGGTCTTCCTTGGAGAAGTTGAGGTGATGTGATCCACCAAGACAGTTGATTCTTGCATGATTGAGTTATCAATATGGAATGGGACATCGGGAGCTGTTGAAAGGACCATTGAGTAAACAGCATCCATTGGAGGATCCTCATGTGAAAGCGAGCTAAGGGGAGAAGGGGAATAGCTGCTGCCATGAGTCCTAACACCTTCAAAACTAGTCTGGCTTTGACTTTGTTGCATTGTAAGAGAAGGGAAACTTGGTTCCGAATGTCTGACACACTCTGCTCTGTGAGTCTGGCTGAAAGATTGAGTGTGTCTAAGATGGCGCCTATAAAGGTAATAGACTGACAAGGCGACAAGGCAGATTTTTTGAAATTTATCGAAATGCCTAGAGCTTAGCAAGATTGGATGGTGAAGTCCCTGGATAGAAGAAGCTGATGTCTGGTGGTGGCGGTAAGGAGCCAGTCATCTAAATATGGAAACACCTGGAATCCTTGAAGTCTCAAGTGAGCCGCGACCACTGCCATGCATTTGGTAAACACACGGGGGGGCTGTAGTGAGACCAAAGGGCAGGGCCCTGAACTGGTAGTGACTGGCTCCCAGCCTGAAGCGGAGATATCTCCTGGAGCATCTGTTCATCTTGATGTGGTAGTACGCGTCCTGAAGATCTATCGAGCACATCCAATTGTCCTGACCCAAGAAGGGTAGAATGGACTGTAGCGTGACCATCCGGAATTTTGTTTTCCTGACATACTTGTTTAAGTAGCTGAGATCCAGTATGGGTCTCCAGTCCCCTGTTTTTTTTGGTACCAAAAAGAATTTGGAGTAGATTCCAGATCCTTGCTGGTCTGCTGGGACTGATTGGATAGCAGCTTTGAAATTTCTAATGCTGCTTGTTCCCTTAGACCGGGTGGAACGTCTGGAAGGGATCTTTTGGGTTGGGATGGGATGTGAACAAAGGGAATTTTGTAACCCTCGGATATGATCAACTGTACCCATTTGTCTTGAGTAAGGGAAAGCCAGGCTTTTGGGTACAGGGATAATCTTCCCCCGACTGCCTCCGAAGGTGGACAGCCGGGCAGCCCCTCAGGGATGCTGAAAGGGTTTGTCAGAGAACATTTCTCTGCTACCCTGGTTTTGCGGACCTCCTCTGTCTCTAGGGCGGCGTCTATTATTATTCCCCCCTCTGCCTCTAGAGAGGAATCGGCCTTGTGCGTCAGATGAGACTCCCTGGGATTGTTTGCGGAACCACATCTTTCCTCCCTTCTGACCTTTGGGATAGGGTCTAGAAGGGGTAGAAAAACGGACTCCTACGGCAGAGAGAGTCTTACCTTCTACCTTGCACCTGGTCAATGTATCCTTCACCTGTGGACCAAACAAGGATGATCCATCAAAGGGAGAATTGGTGAAGGAAGCCTTGAAAGGGTCCGCAAAGTTACATAGCCGCATCCAGGCGTGATGTCGTAAGGCAACACCTGTGCCTGCGGCTCTACTCGCCCCCATCTGCAGCATATGATACCAGCCGCATGGAGGAGTTAACGATGAAATTCAGGGTTGCCAACTGGGAGCTCATTGTGTCTTTGAACCCCTCAGCTGTAGGATCCTTTATCAGTTCACCCATATCCTTGAGTAAATCTCTCTGGAGACGAGTGAAGTGGCATAAGTAATTCAGCGAACGCATCGAAAAGGTCGCTGATGAGAACATCCGCTTGCCGTACCTGTCCATGGTCCTAGATTCCTTATTAGGAGGATGGACAGGAACCGAAGGATCAGCTAACTCCTTCTTAGTGGCCGCAGCCACCACCATGGCATCAACAGGGACACCTTTGGATAAAAAATCTTTAGCTCTAGGGGCAGTAATAAATTTAGATGGTCTCCTCGGGGTGGGTTCCACTGAATCAGGAGCCGTCCAAGCCTTCCTTGCCACCACTTCCATAAGGGGGTCAAAGGGAGGGGACACCCAGGAGGTAGAAGGGCGAGAGCCAAACGCCTCAAAATACACTGACTCATCCTCCGAAGGGTTAAGGGCTGGCCAGTTCCCCCTCTGTTTCAGGATCTCATGGATGTCAGCAAAGGAGACATCCTCAGAGAGGGATCGGGGGGAACCTTCGGATTCCTCTAAGTCAGTGTCAGAGGTGATAGACTCAGGGGAGTCAATGTGCTTCCTCTTGCACTGCCTCTTCCTTAGGGGATCTCCTGCCGGGTCAGGAGAGGCCTCGGAAGAGGAGGAAATTCCCAATGGGGAAACTTGAGGAGTTGGCTCTCTGCGGTCTAAGACAAGGGGGTGAGTAGAAATCACCGCAGGCACTGTAGATGGGGGGGCTGAAGGAGCCGACTGTGGGGCAGAACCTGGTTCTAGCACGCTCCACATGACCTCGAAGGCACCCCTGTCAGGCAAGGCCAGAGGCCCCCGCTCCGAAGAGACAAGGACCTCCCCCGGCACCGACAGGGACGGCTCCGAAGCCGATGTCAGAGCCGAACTCACCAACGCCGAAGCCCCGAGAGGGAGAGCGGGGTCGGACAAGGGTCCGATGCCACTCGCCCCCTCAGAGCCGACGAGGGAAGCCCGGCGCCGAGATCCCTCCAAGGAGGAGATCGGAGCAGACGACGGAGCCAAAAGGGAAGGTATCGGATCCAACGCACCGACAGTCATGGCTCCGACAAGCCCTGGCTCCGAACTCAAAGGAGTCGGAGGAGGAATGTATTGGGGAACGGAAATAGCCACTGACTGGTGAGTCGGGCTATGCAGCATTTGGGCCAGTGCCTTGGACTTGAGAAGTCTACTCACTACCCTTTGCAAATCATGGTCAGATAACCTGGAAGACTGTGAGGAATGAGTTTTATGGCTCTGTTCAGAAAGAAGAGGGGATCCTGGTGCCGAATGCACGGAGCCGATAGAGGGGGATCTGGACCTCTTCCTAGACTGTGGCTCCTATCGGAGCCAACGGAGTTTTATCAGCCTCGGCTCCAGCTGGAGCCGAGGTAACAGTATGAGGCTTGGAAACATCGGCTCCAGCCGGAGCAGATGTCGAAGCCGACTTAGTCTTTCCAGCAGTCGACTCTGGAACCGGAGCCGACTGTTTGGAAGTTTTGGAAGGCTTCCACGACACAGACTGAGTCGGGGGGCCTTCAGGCTTTAATAAGCCCCGCAAGATTAGTTTGTTCTTGCAGGACTCTAGGGCTAAAACCATGACAAACAACACAAGAGTCCTGCAGGTGCAAAGGTCCCAGGAAATACACACAAGAAGTGTGACCGTCTGTCAGAGACATTTTCTGACAGCACGAGTCACACTTCTTGAAGCCTGAGACCTTAGGGTCTTTTGACATCGTAAAGAAGTGCCTGACAACAATACAAACACACTACAGACATACCCTCTACTGAAAAAATGATTAAATTATTAAATTATTAAGGCTAACAAGTCCCAAATATACACACACACACACACAAGCCCTTAACTAAAAAACAACTAACTCAGTCACACTAAAGGACTGGGGGAAGGGAGGGGCCGAAGGCCTATAAGATAAGGGAAGAAAGGAAGGGAATATAGACCCGAAAAAACAGAGGTTGATTAATCTAACTATTTAATTAAACTAAAAGGTTATGGTGTAAGACAAAAAGGGGTTAAGAAATACCTAATATGTAATAACTCTAACTCACCTGCCTGAGCCGGTAGAAAAGCACCTCATCAGCTATAGCGGCAAACGAGATCTAAGTAGTTACCGCCTAGCATTGTAGGATATACGGGAGCCTCGAGCCGGTGGAATTAGCTCTCGAGCTTTAGTATTGGCTGAGTCGGAGCCGAGGATCGGCTCCGAACCCATCCAGCAAGAATGAAGGCGAGATTGACAACTTAACATTGACCCTTATGATCATCAGGTGTTTCAGCTACATTCTGAATGCCCTTAACTTATTTCTTTTTACGTCGTTTCAATGGACAATAAAGCCAAACCCCACTATCTGTGGATATGCATATTTCGGCCTTGTTATGACATCATGAGTACAGCACAAGCAGAGGGTTTGACTAAGCATAAGAAACACAGGGCTGTTATACCCAGCTGATGTCCATTACCATTAGGGTGACTGCAAAATATCCCAACTAACAAACTAAAACAAAGAGTGAGAAGGAAGGTCACTCAGTGGAAGTTCTAGCTTGGCTTTAGTTTTCATTTAGTTTTTACTGATTTGTG